>NC_140183.1:11276310-11366310 GCF_963971535.1 Notolepis coatsorum | reverse complement strand
GTTCAGCTACATGTTCAACTACATGTTCAGCTACATGTTCAGCCAACAGCTACATGTTCAGCTACATGTTCAACTACATGTTCAGCTACATGTTCAGCTACATGTTCAGCTACATGTTCAACTACATGTTCAGCTACATGTTCAGCTACATGTTCAACTACATGTTCAGCTACATGTTCAACTACATGTTCAGCTACATGTTCAGCTACATGTTCAGCTACATGTTCAACTACATGTTCAACTACATGTTCAGCTACATGTTCAGCTACATGTTCAACTACATGTTCAACTACATGTTCAACTACATGTTCAGCTACATGTTCAGCTACATGTTCAACTACATGTTCAACTACATGTTCAGCTACATGTTCAGCTACATGTTCAGCTACATGTTCAACTACATGTTCAACTACATGTTCAGCTACATGTTCAGCTACATGTTCAACTACATGTTCAGCTACATGTTCAGCTACATGTTCAGCTACATGTTCAACTACATGTTCAACTACATGTTCAGCTACATGTTCAACTACATGTTCAACTACATGTTCAGATACATGTTCAGCTACATGTTCAGCTACATGTTCAACTACATGTTCAGCTACATGTTCAACTACATGTTCAGCTACATGTTCAGCTACATGTTCAACTTCATGTTCAACTACATGTTCAACTACATGTTCAACTACATGTTCAACTACATGTTCAACTACATGTTCAGCTACATGTTCAACTACATGTTCAACTACATGTTCAGCTACATGTTCAACTACATGTTCAACTACATGTTCAACTACATGTTCAACTACATGTTCAACTACATGTTCAGCTACATGTTCAACTACATGTTCAACTACATGTTCAACTACATGTTCAACTACATGTTCAACTACATGTTCAGATACATGTTCAGCTACATGTTCAGCTACATGTTCAGCTACATGTTCAACTACATGTTCAACTACATGTTCAGCTACATGTTCAGCTACATGTTCAACTACATGTTCAGCTACATGTTCAACTACATGTTCAACTACATGTTCAACTACATGTTCAACTACATGTTCAGCTACATGTTCAGCTACATGTTCAACTACATGTTCAGCTACATGTTCAGCTACATGTTCAACTACATGTTCAGCTACATGTTCAGCTACATGTTCAGCTACATGTTCAGCTACATGTTCAACTACATGTTCAACTACATGTTCAACTACATGTTCAGCTACATGTTCAACTACATGTTCAACTACATGTTCAACTACATGTTCAACTACATGTTCAGCTACATGTTCAGCTACATGTTCAACTACATGTTCAACTACATGTTCAGCTACATGTTCAACTACATGTGAACATGTTCAGCTACATGTTCAGATACATGTTCAACTACATGTTCAACTACATGTTCAACTACATGTTCAGCTACATGTTCAACTACATGTTCAGCTACATGTTCAGCTACATGTTCAACTACATGTTCAACTACATGTTCAGCTACATGTTCAACTACATGTTCAACTACATGTTCAGCTACATGTTCAACTACATGTTCAACTACATGTTCAACTACATGTTCAGCTACATGTTCAGCTACATGTTCAACTACATGTTCAACTACATGTTCAGCTACATGTTCAACTACATGTTCAACTACATGTTCAGCTACATGTTCAGCTACATGTTCAACTACATGTTCAGCTACATGTTCAGCTACATGTTCAACTACATGTTCAGCTACATGTTCAACTACATGTTCAACTACATGTTCAGCTACATGTTCAACTACATGTTCAACTACATGTTCAGCTACATGTTCAACTACATGTTCAACTACATGTTCAGCTACATGTTCAACTACATGTTCAACTACATGTTCAGATACATGTTCAGCTACATGTTCAGCTACATGTTCAACTACATGTTCAACTACATGTTCAGCTACATGTTCAACTACATGTTCAACTACATGTTCAGCTACATGTTCAACTACATGTTCAACTACATGTTCAGATACATGTTCAGCTACATGTTCAACTACATGTTCAGCTACATGTTCAACTACATGTTCAACTACATGTTCAACTACATGTTCAGCTACATGTTCAACTACATGTTCAGCTACATGTTCAGCTACATGTTCAACTACATGTTCAGATACATGTTCAGCTACATGTTCAACTACATGTTCAGCTACATGTTCAACTACATGTTCAACTACATGTTCAACTACATGTTCAGCTACATATTCAACTTCATGTTCAGCTACATGTTCAGCTACATGTTCAACTACATGTTCAACTACATGTTCAGATACATGTTCAACTACATGTTCAACTACATGTTCAGCTACATGTTCAACTACATGTTCAACTACATGTTCAGCTACATGTTCAACTACATGTTCAACTACATGTTCAGCTACATGTTCAACTACATGTTCAACTACATGTTCAGATACATGTTCAGCTACATGTTCAGCTACATGTTCAACTACATGTTCAACTACATGTTCAGCTACATGTTCAGCTACATGTTCAGCTACATGTTCAACTACATGTTCAACTAACAACTACATGTTCAACTACATGTTCAACTACATGTTCAACTACATGTTCAGCTACATGTTCAGCTACATGTTCAGCTACATGTTCAGCTACATGTTCAGCTACATGTTCAGCTACATGTTCAGCTACATGTTCAACTACATGTTCAACTACATGTTCAGCTACATGTTCAGCTACATGTTCAACTACATGTTCAACTACATGTTCAACTACATGTTCAACTACATGTTCAGCTACATGTTCAACTATGTTCAACTACATGTTCAGCTACATGTTCAACTACATGTTCAGATACATGTTCAGCTACATGTTCAACTACATGTTCAGATACATGTTCAGCTACATGTTCAACTACATGTTCAGCTAACAGCTACATGTTCAACTACATGTTCAACTACATGTTCAGCTAACAGCTACATGTTCAACTACATGTTCAGCTACATGTTCAGCTACATGTTCAGCTACATGTTCAGCTACATGTTCAACTACATGTTCAGCTACATGTTCAGCTACATGTTCAGCTACATGTTCAACTACATGTTCAACTACATGTTCAGCTACATGTTCAGCTACATGTTCAGCTAACAGCTACATGTTCAACTACATGTTCAGCTAACAGCTACATGTTCAACTACATGTTCAACTACATGTTCAGCTAACAGCTACATGTTCAGCTACATGTTCAGCTAACAGCTACATGTTCAACTACATGTTCAGCTACATGTTCAGCTACATGTTCAGCTAACAGCTACATGTTCAACTACATGTTCAGCTACATGTTCAGCTACATGTTCAGCTAACAGCTACATGTTCAACTACATGTTCAACTAACAGCTACATGTTCAGCTAACAGCTACATGTTCAACTACATGTTCAACTAACAGCTACATGTTCAGCTACATGTTCAGATACAACGGGTCAATTGTGAAAGCAATTTAACGAAATAATTTATTTAGCCTAATTATCTAAACAAACAGATATTTAAATAACAACGAATATGTATGTATAAGAATCAGCGATGAAATGCAGTGTGTGGATGAGTGAAACGTGAAGAAGGGTGGTGCGTGTGGTGTAAGTAGTAGTATTCCATTTATGGTATCAAACGGGTAGAGGTTATTATAACCTGTTCCTGGTAGATGGAAAAGCACAATGAGTGAGTTAACCAGGGACACATATATGCACGCAGGCGAGTAGCGTCCAGCTGCAGCACCGGAGCGATCCCCTCACTAGACGCTGTGGCAGCCACAGAGAGCGCGCGCCGATTGTAAAGAAATTCGAAAGTACGGAAGTTAGCGCTGATTGGCGGAGAGTACGGAAGTTAGCGCTGATTGGCGGAGAGTACGGAAGTTTCTCTACCACAGAGCGCGCGCGCTGATTGGCGGAGAGGGGACGTCACTCCACATTGGGCCTAGCCCCTCCCCCTTGACCAAGCTCGGTTGAGACGTGCGGTTGGAGAGAGGGTCGCGGCCAGGAATTGATTGATTGAAAACTTTATTAACAGATTGCAGAATGGGTACAATACAGTGAAATACTTCCCCAACCCTAACCCTAACCTCTATGGTTGAGGGCCTATGTTGCTTTGTTACAGGAAGGATTACCAGCCCTGACTGTCACTCTAACCTTAACCTCTCTTAGATGAGGGCCTAAACCTAACCCTTGAGAGAAACGTCCATACTTTCCGCCAATCGGCGCGCGCTCTCTGTGGCTGCCACAGCGTCTAGTGAGGGGATCTCTCCGGTGCTGCAGCTGGAGGCTATTGACGCAGGCAGCTCTCACTGCCCAGGTGAGTCCAATTGGGCTAACGAGCCTCAGCAGACTCACCAATTAGCAGGCAGAGTGGGGGGGTCGTCACACCTGCTACAGTACATGTTCAGACACCAGCCAGATAACATCCTCTCCAATATTGATAAACGGTATAGTTGTGTGGGTCTGGCAGTGAGGCCGATTCAGTGGTTCACGCCCCACTATCCATTACTACTGTCGCCTCACAGCCAGAAGGCCCTGGGTTCCTGCCCACTGGGGGGGGGGGGGGGCGGGGGGCTTTCTGCGTGGAGTCCGAGGAGCGTTCTCCACTGGGTACGCCTACTTTAACTGTGAGCTGAGTTCACTCACTCACTCACTCATTCACTCACTCACTCACTCACTCACTCACTCACTCACTCACTCACTCACTCACTCACTCACTCACTCACTCACTCACTCACTCACTCACTCACTCACTCACTCACAATCTGTGTGTCTGTCTTCCGTTTATCCGATCGACTTCACCCTTGGTGGGTGTATTGCTGAGGGCCCACGGGAGTGCAGTGTCTAATGTGAAGTTGATTGGATGCCAGACCACGGTTTTTGAGAACGCTGCAAACAGCCAGACTGTGGTTCTGGAGAACACTGCAAACAGCCAGACTGTGGTTCTGGAGAACACTGCAAACAGCCAGACTGTGGTTCTGGAGAACACTGCAAACAGCCAGACTGTGGTTCTGGAGAACACTGCAAACAGCCAGACTGTGGTTCTGGAGAACACTGCAAACAGCCAGACTGTGGTTCTGGAGAACACTGCAAACAGCCAGACTGTGGTTCTGAAGAACGCTGCAAACAGCCAGACTGTGGTTCTGGAGAACACTGCAAACAGCCAGACTGTGGTTCTGAAGAACACTGCAAACAGCCAGACTGTGGTTCTGGAGAACGCTGCAAACAGCCAGACTGTGGTTCTGAAGAACACTGCAAACAGCCAGACTGTGGTTCTGGAGAACGCTGCAAACAGCCAGACTGTGGTTCTGGAGAACACTGCAAACAGCCAGACTGTGGTTCTGGAGAACACTGCAAACAGCCAGACTGTGGTTCTGGAGAACGCTGCAAACAGCCAGACTGTGGTTCTGGAGAACACTGCAAACAGCCAGACTGTGGTTCTGAAGAATGCTGCAAACAGCCAGACTGTGGTTCTGGAGAACACTGCAAACAGCCAGACTGAGGTTCTGGAGAACACTGCAAACAGCCATGAAGAACGCTGCAAACAGCCAGACTGTGGTTCTGGAGAACACTGCAAACAGCCAGACTGTGGTTCTGAAGAACGCTGCAAACAGCCATGAAGAACACTGCAAACAGCCAGACTGTGGTTCTGGAGAACACTGCAAACAGCCAGACTGTGGTTCTGAAGAACGCTGCAAACAGCCATGAAGAACACTGCAAACAGCCATGAAGAACGCTGCAAACAGCCCGTCCAGGGACAGAGTGGCCCGGCCCACTCAGAATGGAACGCGTTCCGAACAGGCTCTGCACTAGTTTACTTAAATCTCTCAAACCAAATGAAACAGAGTTTGTCCTCGACTTCTCAGACCTCGGCGAGGGATTTACATAGTGTACGTGCTTGTGGCTTCACCCCCTACACACACAGACACACACAGACACACACAGACACACACACAGACAGACACACACAGACACACACACACACACACCGACACACACCGACACACAGACACACACACAGACAGACACACACACACACACACACCGACACACACACACACACACACACACACACACACACACACACACACACACACACACACACACACACACACACACACACACAGACACACACACACACACACACCACTCACTCACTCACACATTAACATATATCAGTGGAAGTAGTGTTTTAATGGACACTTAATGACGATTATGACGTGTGTTATTTTTTTAATTAGAGGAATGTGTCTTGATGTGAAGGAGAGGTTGTCTCGGTGGACGGAGGAGAATTCCTCAGGAAGACCACATTTAACCCTTCAAGCTCCCGCTCTATGTACCTACTGGTTAACGCTCTATTGCTACTGAACATGCACGTTTTCACAGCTGCTCGCACCTCTCAGTCCATGAATCAGTTTGTTGTCAGTCGACCAAGAGTTTGTTAGTCGATTAGTTATTAAAAAAAAAATGAAAATTGTGTTTTTTCTTGAAAAATGATAAGCACATCTCTGGTAAGTGTAACGGCGGTCTCTACGGTCACCTGACCTCGAACCACCAACCCCCTCCGCTCTCCAGCACCATGTGACCACATACCATGTGACCACGTAGGTTAAACACCAAAGTCTCATCCAGTCCACCACCTGAAATGGATCCAATTCAGGTGGTGAAGTGGACGGTGTTTAACTCAGGAGTGAGTTTACACCAAGGGGAGGGTGTTTAACTCAGGAGTGAGTTTACACCAAGGGGAGGGTGTTTAACTCAGGAGTGAGTTTACACCAAGGGGAGGGTGTTTAACTCAGGAGTGAGTTTACACTAAGGGGAGGGTGTTTAACTCAGGAGTGAGTTTACACCAAGGGGAGGGTGTTTAACTCAGGAGTGAGTTTACACCAAGGGGAGGGTGTTTAACTCAGGAGTGAGTTTACACCAAGGGGAGGGTGTTTAACTCAGGAGTGAGTTTACACCAAGGGGAGGGTGTTTAACTCAGGAGTGAGTTTACACTAAGGGGAGGGTGTTTAACTCAGGAGTGAGTTTACACCAAGGGGAGGGTGTTTAACTCAGGAGTGAGTTTACACCAAGGGGAGGGTGTTTAACTCAGGAGTGAGTTTACACCAAGGGGAGGGTGTTTAACTCAGGAGTGAGTTTACACCAAGGGGAGGGTGTTTAACTCAGGAGTGAGTTTACACCAAGGGGAGGGTGTTTAACTCAGGAGTGAGTTTACACTAAGGGGAGGGTGTTTAACTCAGGAGTGAGTTTACACTAATGGGAGGGTGTTTAACTCAGGAGTGAGTTTACACTAATGGGAGGGTGTTTAACTCAGGAGTGAGTTTACACTAATGGGAGGGTGTTTAACTCAGGAGTGAGTTTACACTAATGGGAGGGTGTTTAACTCAGGAGGGTGTTTAACTCAGGAGTGAGTTTACACTAATAAGAGGGTGTTTAACTCAGGAGGGTATTTAACTCAGGAGTGAGTTTACATCACAGGATGACCACTGCAA
Organism: Notolepis coatsorum; assembly: GCF_963971535.1. NCBI lineage: Eukaryota > Metazoa > Chordata > Actinopteri > Aulopiformes > Paralepididae > Notolepis > Notolepis coatsorum. The sequence goes on along the minus strand of NC_140183.1, from coordinate 11,358,782 downwards.
GGTTAGAACCTTGTTACATAAGCAATAGATTTAAAGTGGTCCTTCTGCACGTGGGAAACGCATTTACAGACCTGTCGATTACATCAACCAATCACATGACGACTAGTCGACTCTCTTATGTTGAGGGCAGCCCTGGTGTCTTTAAAGGTAGACTCTGTAATGCCGTCAAACAGTGACCTCTTGGTACTGCGCTTTGCTTCCTATTTTTTGTCTTGGTCTGATGTATCGGTTTAGTAACTTAACTAACTAGAGAGCAATGCCATGAGAGGGGCTCCTTTACCTGAACCTGTCATGAGAGGGGCTCCTCCCCCTAGAGGCTGAACCTGTCATGAGAGGCTCCTCCTTCTAGAGGCTGAACCTGTCATGAGAGGGGCTCCTCCCCCTAGAGGCTGAACCTGTCATGAGAGGCTCCTCCTAGAGGCTGAACCTGTCATGAGAGGCTCCTCCTTCTAGAGGCTGAACCTGTCATGAGAGGGGCTCCTCCCCCTAGAGGCTGAACCTGTCATGAGAGGCTCCTCCTTCTAGAGGCTGAACCTGTCATGAGAGGGGCTCCTCCTTCTAGAGGCTGAACCTGTCATGAGAGGCTCCTCCCCCTAGAGGCTGAACCTGTCATGAGAGGCTCCTCCTTCTAGAGGCTGAACCTGTCATTAGAGGGGCTCCTCCCCCTAGAGGCTGAACCTGTCATGAGAGGGGCTCCTCCTTCTAGAGGCTGAACCTGTCATGAGAGGCTCCTCCTTCTAGAGGCTGAACCTGTCATTAGAGGGGCTCCTCCCCCTAGAGGCTGAACCTGTCATGAGAGGGGCTCCTCCCCCTAGAGGCTGAACCTGTCATGAGAGGCTCCTCCTTCTAGAGGCTGAACCTGTCATTAGAGGGGCTCCTCCCCCTAGAGGCTGAACCTGTCATGAGAGGCTCCTCCTAGAGGCTGAACCTGTCATGAGAGGCTCCTCCTTCTAGAGGCTGAACCTGTCATGAGAGGGGCTCCTTCTTCTAGAGGCTGAACCTGTCATGAGAGGCTCCTCCCCCTAGAGGCTGAACCTGTCATGAGAGGCTCCTCCCCCTAGAGCAGGGGTCAGGAACCTTTTTGACTGGGAGAGCCATAAAAGCCAAATATTTCTAAATATATTTCATTGAGAGCCATATAGTATTTTTAACATATAATAAATTAAATATGTCTTACTTTTAATGCGACTTCTGGTGCTGCATGGTTTTGCTGATGGCCTTGTAATCTGGTTCATACGTGGTGAGATTGAGCTTCATGCAGGCGTTGAGGCTTCCATCAGTTAAACGTGAGCGTAGGTTGGTCTTAATGTTCCTCATATGCGAGAATGACTGCCCACATGCATATGTAGAGCCAAACATGGTCAATATACGGCAATACTCACGCTGCATTGTGTGGTATGTCACAGGAAGCTCGTTCCAAGTTTTAAGAATCAGCTGGTCTTCAGGTTGAAGATTTTTTATTTCTGTCCACTTGTGTTCCCTCGCCAGCTCTGCTCGCTATATCTTCAGCTACAGATACTATTAGCTGTATCTTCAAAACTAATTTCTGTTTACTTTTAAATGACAGTATTATTACGAAATATCACAAGTATATAAAAAAAAAAAAAAAAAATATATGTTTTTTTTTTTTTACTAAAAAAATTCTGGGAGCCATATGCTGTCACCAGAAGAGCCATATATGGCTCGCGAGCCATAGGTTCCCGACCCCTGCCCTAGAGGCTGAACCTGTCATGAGAGGCTCCTTCTAGAGGCTGAACCTGTCATGAGAGGCTCCTTCTAGAGCAGGGGTCAGCAACCTTTTTGACATGGAGTGCCTATTTGAAATATAGTTGTAACTAGTGTGCCTCAACAATATTCCATGCATCGTATTTTTTTTCCTCTCATAATCAGGTCTTTTTAATGATAATTCTTACATTATTACATCATTATTGTTATTGTTATTATTAACAATATTATTATGATGGTTGTATCAACCCTAAATCTGAGTTGGGGGGGGGGGGGGGGGTGCAATGCAGACAAACAGCTGCATACAGTGCGACCATTTCACTCACATTTGCCCATTCATTTTTGGACACAGCACACACCATAGCTCCACCTACAGGCCTAATGGAGAACTGTACAAAAATAAATAATAATAAGTTACCCAAACTTAAAAATATTGAGTTCAGTTACTGTGCTCAGTTTTCAATCCATAATAAGTTAACAGAAAAATAAGTACACAACCACATTATTTCAACCTAATAAAACTATGTTTATTGTCATTGTTTTAAGAACACAAGTTGACTTGGTAATACTCACATTTTGAGTAAGAAAAATGGCTTTTAACATGTGCAATGTTCAATGAAATAATAGAAAAATAAATAATAAAATGTGTTGATTAAGCACTGGTCACAATGGTGACCGTAATAATGTTTTTGTTATAAGGCTCTGCAAATGTTACTGAATGATGTAGCAATGTATTTCCAGCTAAATTGAAATAATAAACAAATAAAGGGTTTCAATTAATTATGTGTACTATTGTCACATGACACAGCTCAGAAGCTCAGAACACCTCAGAACACAGCTACATCTAACTAGGCGTCGCAAGGTTTAAGTTTAACTGAGGCTAACGTTAACATGATGGCACACACACAGTGCACACACAAAGCACACCCTCCTCCTCCTCCTCCAATCTCTCCACCAGAGCCAGCGAGAGAGAGAGAGAGAGAGAGAGAGAGAGAGAGAGAGAGAGAGAGAGAGAGAGAGAGAGAGAGAGAGAGAGAGAGAGAGAGAGAGAGAGAGAGAGAGAGGTTCAGCACCACATGCACAGTGGACAGCTCCCCTAGCCCTACACATACACATGCCGCGTAATAATAATAATAATAATATATGCGCGATTGTGCGTATGATCTATTATGCGTAGAGCCCTGCATATGCACGTTCAAGTTCAAGTTAACATGCAAACCGATGTATAGGAAAATAAACAGCAGCCTACCTGTCGCGTCAGTGTTTTGCCTGGCTGAGCTCCGGTTATTTGGGGGGTGTAATTAGTCACTTTAAGCTTCGGAGTGGTCGGTTGTCAATCGACTCCGGGAGGGGTTGAGCACGTACTTCATGTGCGAAAAGATCTGCTCACAGAGGTATGTTGACCCGAAGACCGTCAGCAAAGCCATTGCAACGTTCCGTTGACATGGTGGGGATATCTTTTATCCTTGCTTTTATTGTCTCTTTATTTGGCAAGCCTTAAAACAAAACATAATAGGTACAGATAAAAGCCTATATACGTCGCCATCCGTGAATGGCTTTCCACGTTTTGCAATGCAATGAGCAATGCGATAGTAATTGCTTCAGTTGCGTGTTTTTTAGCGCCTGTGAACACTTTGAGGGTGCTGGCTTGCTTCCCATACCTGGCGACGGCACGTTTAATGGATTCTGCCTTATCCGCCTGATCCTTGAAACTTGTTTTATGCTTAGTCTCGAAATGGCGTTTCACAGATGATGTTTGGCAAACTACATTTTCCAAACAGAAAGAACACATAGCACGGTCCTTCTGACGGTCCACAAACCCGTAATCGTCTGTCCACGAGGGCTGGAATGTGCGAATTTGCTTTGATTTCTTAGCGGGGGTTGATCATGACACTGCACAGAATGCAACCTCAGCACTGTGTGTTACCTGGCGCGACTGCTGCGGGAGGCCGGCGGGAGGCCGGCTACAGTGGAGCACATGGGAACAGCTGATTGCTGTCATAATATAGGGGTGTGCAGAACAGTCGACTTACAAAAAAGAACCTGTGGGAGGATTTCAACAAGAGATATGCGACAACAGTGCAAAACATTTCACAATAATATTTCAAAGCGAAGTAAAAAAAAAAAAAAAATAATAATAATAATAATAATATTTTTTTTTATGCTGCCCCCCCCCCCCCGCGTGCCTATGGAAATGGTCCCGCGTGCCTAAGCAGGCACGCGTGCCTAGGGTTGCCGACCCCTGTTCTAGAGGCTGAACCTGTCATGAGAGGCTCCTCCCCCTAGAGGCTGAACCTGTCATGAGAGGCTCCTTCTAGAGGCTGAACCTGTCATGAGAGGCTCCTCCTTCTAGAGGCTGAACCTGTCATGAGAGGCTCCTCCTTCTAGAGGCTGAACCTGTCATGAGAGGCTCCTTCTCCTAGAGGCTGAACCTGTCATGAGAGGCTCCTTCTTCTAGAGGCTGAACCTGTCATGAGAGACTCCTTCTTCTAGAGGCTGAACCTGTCATGAGAGGCTCCTTCTAGAGGCTGAACCTGTCATGAGGGGCTCCTCCCCCTAGAGGCTGAACCTGTCATGAGAGGCTCCTTCTAGAGGCTGAACCTGTCATGAGAGGCTCGTTCTTCTAGAGGCTGAACCTGTCATGAGAGGCTCCTTCTAGAGGCTGAACCTGTCATGAGAGGCTCCTCCCCCTAGAGGCTGAACCTGTCATGAGAGGCTCCTTCTAGAGGCTGAACCTGTCATGAGAGGCTCCTTCTAGAGGCTGAACCTGTCATGAGAGGCTCCTCCCCCTAGAGGCTGAACCTGTCATGAGCGGCTCCTCCCCCTAGAGGCTGAACCTGTCATGAGAGGCTCCTCCCCCTAGAGGCTGAACCTGTCATGAGAGGCTCCTCCCCCTAGAGGCTGAACCTGTCATGAGAGGCTCCTTCTAGAGGCTGAACCTGTCATGAGAGGCTCCTCCCCCTAGAGGCTGAACCTGTCATGAGAGGCTCCTTCTAGAGGCTGAACCTGTCATGAGAGGCTCCTCCCCCTAGAGGCTGAACCTGTCATGAGAGGCTCCTCCCCCTAGAGGCTGAACCTGTCATGAGAGGCTCCTTCTAGAGGCTGAACCTGTCATGAGAGGCTCCTCCCCCTAGAGGCTGAACCTGTCATGAGAGGCTCCTCCTTCTAGAGGCTGAACCTGTCATGAGAGGCTCCTTCTAGAGGCTGAACCTGTCATGAGAGGCTCCTCCTTCTAGAGGCTGAACCTGTCATGAGAGACTCCTTCTTCTAGAGGCTGAACCTGTCATGAGAGGCTCGTTCTTCTAGAGGCTGAACCTGTCATGAGAGGCTCCTCCCCCTAGAGGCTGAACCTGTCATGAGAGGCTCCTTCTAGAGGCTGAACCTGTCATGAGAGGCTCCTTCTAGAGGCTGAACCTGTCATGAGAGGCTCCTCCCCCTAGAGGCTGAACCTGTCATGAGAGGCTCCTTCTAGAGGCTGAACCTGTCATGAGAGGCTCGTTCTTCTAGAGGCTGAACCTGTCATGAGCGGCTCCTCCCCCTAGAGGCTGAACCTGTCATGAGAGGCTCCTCCCCCTAGAGGCTGAACCTGTCATGAGCGGCTCCTCCCCCTAGAGGCTGAACCTGTCATGAGAGGCTCCTCCCCCTAGAGGCTGAACCTGTCATGAGAGGCTCGTTCTTCTAGAGGCTGAACCTGTCATGAGAGGCTCCTCCCCCTAGAGGCTGAACCTGTCATGAGAGGCTCCTCCCCCTAGAGGCTGAACCTGTCATGAGAGGCTCCTTCTAGAGGCTGAACCTGTCATGAGAGGCTCCTTCTAGAGGCTGAACCTGTCATGAGAGGCTCCTTCTAGAGGCTGAACCTGTCATGAGAGGCTCCTTCTAGAGGCTGAACCTGTCATGAGAGGCTCCCCCTAGAGGCTGAACCTGTCATGAGAGGGGCTCCTTCTAGAGGCTGAACCTGTCATGAGAGGGGCTCCTTCACCTAGATCAGGGGTTCTCAAACGTTTTCATACCGCGACCCCATTTTATTTAGGATATTTTTTTGGGGGACCCCACACTTAATGTTTGTTTGTTTAACCTTTATTTACCCAGGGTAGGTTCGCTGAGCACAGATGCTCTTTTTCAGCTACGCCCTGCTTCACATTCACACAGTTCCATTCATGCCTGGGAGCTGCTGCCCAGTACAACCACAGTCTGACACCATTGGCCACTGAGCAACTCCACTGGAGCAGTTGGGGGTTAAGTGCCTTGCTCAAGGGCACTTCAGTGGCAGATTTTTCCTGCCGGTCCCGGGGATCGAACCGGCGACCTTCCGGTCACAAACCCGCTTCTCTAACCATTAGGCCACCGCTAATGCGTAGTTTCAACGTGGAATTAAGGAATATCAAAATAAAAGCACACGTTGTTGAACTTGATCATGCATATTTATTAGAACATTTAATTACAGCACTTTATCAAGACACATTTATAAAACGAGGCATATTTAGCCAGAATATGTTGCCAGAACTTTTAAAGAATTTTTTTTACTTGCCAATGTGCAACCCCACTGTCACCTACCCGCAACCCCAATTTGGGTCGCGACCCGTAGTTTGAGAACCACTGACCTAGAGGCTGAACCTGTCGTCCATGTGTGTGTTACAGGAAGGTCCCTGAAGGGAAGAGGCACTGCGGCTTCGCCGGTGACCATGGTTACGACAACAAGATCAACAGCATGCAGGTACTCCACTACATTTTTAACTAAACATTACATACAATTTAATTTCTCATTCTAAAAATATTCCTAAATCTGAAACTATTTTCACTGGCACAGTGCCTAACTTCGGCCGAAAGATTCAGCACCATGGACAGGTCTGCTCAAACAAATTTATTTTGGGATGACGTGACAAACTAATGCAATGACAAAAGATAGTGACAAAAACAAAGGATGCAATTGTTTCATGAAAATACAAAATTAAGAAAGCTCTATACATTACGAAATAAACAAAATACAAACTGTCTATGTCTATCTGTTATAGAAACGAAGAGTTATTGATTTGTCAGGACTTCCAATTCGTCATCAGAGAATCAAAGCTTTGGTTTTCTGTCTGCCATTGTCCTGCATACTGTTGCATGGGCAGTATTTGTTAGGGGTGGGAATCGCCAGAGACCTCACGATACGATACTATCGCGATACTTGCGTCACGATACGATAGTATCGCGATACTAAATATATTGCGATACGCTGAGTATTGCGAAATATTATTATTATTATTATATATAATATTTTTTGGATCAAATTTAATTTATTACCTTTTTTCAACTGCAAAGTAAAACTTTGTCAACATGTTTTATCTAATAAAAGAAAGTTCAGTCTGTTCATCTCACTTCAATCATGTTTATTGCAGAACATGGTATTTTCTCAAGCAGACAGATGTAAACACTGTGTGTTGCATGTACCTGACAAACTGAACTGTTTGTATTACAGTCATATTCCAAATTAACTGAATGCACATGTGTGTGTGTGTGTGTGTGGACTACTGTACTATTACAGGTATTGAAATGAACAATGCAACTTCCTTATACAAAAAAAAATATATATATATTTTTATGAATAATTAAATATCGATACTTGGCGTCCCTGTATCGATACAGTATCGCCACGCAAAGTATCGCGATACTACTACGTATCGATTTTTTCCCCCACCCCTAGTATTTGTACTATTTTACCATATCAGGAGCAAATTGCATTCAGCTGCAACACCGTATGGGCGTGCAGGGGTGTAAAGTACTTGAGTAATTGTACTTCATTACAATACTTAAAAGTACTGTTTTTGGGGGATTTGTACTTTACTCAAGTATTATTAGGTTTGTATACTTGTGCTTTTTACTCAATTACATTTCAGAGAAAAAAAAACATACTTGTTACTCCTTACATTTAAAATGCAGACCTACAAAGTACAAATCTCGATGTGGCTGGGTGGCGCAGCGGACATTGCGCTCGTCACCAACACAAGAGACACCGGGTTCGACTCAGGCTGTCGGCGTTGCCTCCGGCTTGGGCCGGCCGTCATACTAACTCAATTGGCAGAGTTAGCGGGTGGAAGTCGATGGGTGGTAATCTGGACGTGGTGAACAGCGACTCCTACAGGTCGGTTGGGTGACGCCTGTACAGCAGAGACAGGAAAATGGCGGGGGTCGCGTGAGCCTCCCACACGTTACACCTCGCCAAATGAGAGTCCGCGCTGGCAGGTGAAAAGATGTGACAGGCTGCCTCCACATGTATCGCACATGTGATGCAAGGCTTCTATCCTCCCTACAACCGACCAGTGGGGGGGCATATGCGAGCAACGTTCAAGACAGGGGAGGGGAGAATTGGCACGGCTAAATTGGGAAAAAAAGAGGAGAAAAAGTGGATAAAAAAATAAAAGTACAAATCTCGCAGGTCCAAACATTTTAATTAGTATATTTATTTGCACACACAGCATGAGGCCAGATTATCTAAACATGAGTCCAAGTGCCATGCCTGTGAACTGCCACTAGGGGGCAGAGTGGCTAATTCTGAGTGTGTGACTGAGTGGGTTTGTGACTTGTCACAAGTGCTTTGCATCTGAAAAGTTTATGAATCCAAGCTCAATATGTATAAACCTCTTCATACCACAATGTTAATTATGGCATTCATTCACTTTAAATATACAGTGAAACTTGTTTGAACTCATTAACCATCACACTACACGGTCCTACACATGTATATTTGTATGTCTTGTATGTCATAAATGTCTTGATGAATTGAAAATGGGGGACCCTGATGTAAACAAGACAAACGTCTTTCTCTGGTCTGCATCCCCTTAACAGTTGTTTGTACTGAGATGTACTGTACTGTATTGTACCCATTCTGCAATCTGTTAATAAAGTTTTCAATCAATCCTTTTTCACTTTCAGACGATCTTCCTGGGATACGGACCTATGTTTAAGTTCAAGACCAAGGTCCCAGCCTTTGAGAACATCGAGCTTTATAATGTCATGTGTGGTAAGGTGAACATCAAGCTTTATAATGTCATGTGTGGTAAGGTGAACATCAAGCTTTATAATGTCATGTGTGGTAAGGTGAACATCAAGCTTTATAATGTCATGTGTGGTAAGGTGAACATCGAGCTTTATAATGTCATGTGTGGTAAGGTGAACATCAAGCTTTATAATGTCATGTGTGGTAAGGTGAACATCAAGCTTTATAATGTCATGTGTGGTAAGGTGAACATCGAGCTTTATAATGTCATGTGTGGTAAGGTGAACATCGAGCTTTATAATGTCATGTGTGGTAAGGTGAACATCAAGCTTTATAATGTCATGTGTGGTAAGGTGAACATCAAGCTTTATAATGTCATGTGTGGTAAGGTGGCCTTTACCTCGTGTGTCAGGGAACAGGAAGGAAGGGTTAGGGTTACGGTTAGGTAAGGTGGCCTTTACCTTGTGTGTCAGGGAACAGGAAGGAAGGAAGGAGGGTTGTTCATAGATCGTCATACCAGCCTATCTTGTAGGGATGGGTACCGAATTAGGTACTTTTAAGGATACCGACCGAATCACGTCGGTACTACTGAGTACCGATTCACGTGAGATCTGCCGGTGCCACATTTCGGTACAAACGGAAAAAAATATATATATATATATCTTTTTTTTCTTACATTTTTATTTATATTTTTAAGTTCGACGACATCAATGTTTCATTTACCGCAAAACTAAACCTATGAAGTGTGCCGCACGTTCACGTCAACGTTCACACACACACACACACATAGAAGTTTGGATTTTTTCTTTTTACAACTGAGGTAGGTAGATTACATTTTTAGAGACTAAAGTACAGAAAAAAAGGTACCGTTGGGTACCAGTATCAGTTAAAATGTGAAAGGTACCCAACCCTACCGACCCGGCCCCGGGACATTTTGAGGACGATTTGCCCACCAGCGTGACACACCACTTTGGTGAAGGGTGTGCATATTTTTTTATACAATATATATATTGAATTAAAGCCCTATTTGTTGCCTGTCGATTGCCGTTTCAGGCGACATCCGTTCAGCGGTTCTCGAGTTACAGGCCGATATGTGAGGCGTGCGCCAAAGTACACGGCAGACTTTTTTTTTTTTTTTTTTACCATGGCCGACTCCTGGGGCTCTAGCTCCGTCAATCATTTGGCAATCTCGAATCAGGGATCTAGGTTAAAAGTCACGGGCAAAAACAGGAAGAGAAAAAACCGCAGAATGCATTCGAGTCAATGAGAAAACTGAAACCTGCAGAGCTTTTCTTTTTGTTTGTTTACCAAAATCGCTCCTAATCACTCTGAACGGATTTTTATGAAGTCTGGACATGTGCTACATAAGACTTCAGGCTATGGACCCATGGTGTTTTCCAGCTCATATAATTTTCTTTGGAAATACTATATTTGGATATTGCAACTACTAAAGAAAAACCTGAGTAACAAGTTTTTCTACAACTCAAGTTCAGACCTATGTTACTCTATTTCATTAGCACTAAAAGTGAATTAGAAACTTCAGAATGTTATCTTTCAAAAGAGACCAGGCTCATGCATGTGCTATAAGAATAAAGTATAAAGATCAGCTTTGCAAAAAAAGTATGCAGTCCTCAAGTTATATTATCATACTGGCCAATCGCGTCTCGCTCTTCGCCATAATGAGATATCTCTTATCTCCTAGCACAGGGGTGGGCAATTATTTTTCCCAGGGGGCCGAATGAGCAACTGAAAATATGTTGGAGGGCCGGGCCAAAATTCCAAACTCAATTATGCATAATATACATTTGATTTCTATATAAAAAGCAGTAAATGGCATTGTTTTGACCCCTGGTAAGAGTGTATGTTATTATTTGGCAATTAAAAGGTGAGGTTAGCTTTCAAAAATATCATTTATTCAAATAGAATTTATTTCCAAAATGATAAACAAAATTTGAAACATTAATAACAAAGGGCATTTTGAGTTTCATATACTATTGAAACAAGGATTTTCTTAGCTTTCTAAAGACATCACATCATCTTATAGCAAAAATAAACAAGACATGTCACTGAACTGTGTAAAGAAAAGTGTCCCAGTTTTGTAACCTTTTTTACTTTACATGCCTATATTAAACATTTAATGTTTTCAGAATTGTGCAAAAAAAAGAAAAAAGAAAAATCAAGTGTCCCATTTCACTTGTTATATTTCCACATTTTAGTGTTCTTCAGTTCTTTTTTTTTTCATTCAGTGTGAGAAATCCAGTCTCTGTTGAGCTTTAACAAGTCCATCAAAGTCAGGTTGCATGTCTGAGGTGGAGATGCGAAGCACAGCTGCCAGATGTTCATCAGTGAGAGAGGATCTGTACCTGGACTTGGTAAACATCATGACTGCTGCCATGTCTGGGACCTCCCCTGCGTCCCGCCAGTCGGTGGACTAGCAGGGGTGTGTGGGTGTGTGCCACGGGGTGCTGTGTCACACGTAGTCCCGCCTGTACTGTGCGCTTTTAGGGGTTTCTGGCTTCGCACTTTGGTAGAGTTGACTGCCTCCCCCCCCTTCGTTAGGATGGGCGGGTGGACGGGACTCCCCTCCCCCCTGGTAGTAGGGCTTGCGGGCCCTCAGGGGGTACACTTGTCGGGCCACGCGTCTGCTCTGCCCCATATCTCATTATGGCGAAGAGCGAGACGCGATTGGCCAGTATGATAATATAACGAAAGGTTATCCTATAACCTAGTTATATGAATACTGGCTGAGCGTCTCGCTCTTAGCGCCCTGAGGTCCCTTGGTTGGGTTTTCAGTGTTGGAAACTTTTTCTGAGGAAGGTAGAGTGTGACCATGTCCGGCATCATATAGTAGGTTTGGGGGGGCGTGGCCTCGTCATGTGCATGTGAGTGCAATTGTTTGTTCGTGAGCACAGTAGGTGCTAGGAGATAAGAGATATCTCATTATGGCGAAGAGCGAGACGCTCAGCCAGTATTCATATAACTAGGTTATAGGATAACCTTTCGTTCAAGTTTAAAAATGGCCACTTTTCTTGGTGCTAGTTTAGAGTTTAAGAATGAATATTGTAATTCATTACCAAATAACTTATTTTTTTATTTTTATTATTATCTTTTTTCCCCCTTCTTTTTTCCGTTTTTCTCCCATCCATTGGTTAGTCGTTATGCCAATTCCCACTCCCCTTCCTGGTCGTTGCGCACTCTACCCCCTACCGTCGGTCTGGGAGGGCGGAGACTATCACATGCTTCCTCCGACGCATGTGTAGCCAGCCCACCGCTTCTTTTCACCTGGCAGCGCGGACTCTCACTGGGAGAGTGTAACGTGTGGAAGGTCACACTACCTCTCCCAGATCCTTCCCTTGCTGTGCAGGCGCCCCGACCGAACTGTAGGAGTCGCTGTTTACAACGACCAGGACCCACCCTCGCCGGCTTCCCACCCGCTAACACTGCCAATTGTGTCAGTATGGACGGTCGGCCAAGCCGGAGGCACCACAGCCGGATTCGATCCCACTGGCTCTGTTGTGGTAGACAGACGCTTAGTCCGCTGCGCTACCTGGCCGCGCCACCAAATAACTTCTATTTACAGTAGATTTACCCAGCCGTGGCCCAAACCCACTTGATGGGTAAATGTAACAATAATCTACCTTCCAAATGCAGAAGGGCGCTGTATGAAGGCACAACAGTATGAACGCACAACAGTATGAAAGCACAACAGTATGAAAGCACAACAGAATGAAAGCACAACAGTATGAAAGCACAACAGAATGAAAGCCCAACAGTATGAAAGCACAACAGTATGAAAGCACAACAGTATGAAAGCCCAACAGTATGACAGCACAACAGAATGAAAGCACAACAGAATGAAAGCACAACAGAATGAAAGCACAACAGAATGAAAGCACAACAGAATGAAAGCCCAACAGTATGAAAGCACAACAGTATGAAAGCACAACAGTATGAAAGCCCAACAGTATGACAGCACAACAGAATGAAAGCACAACAGAATGAAAGCGCAACAGAAGGCTGCCGTATGAAAGCACAACAGTATGAAAGCACAACAGAATGAAAGCACAACAGAATGAAAGCACAACAGAAGGCTGCAGTATGAAAGCCCAACAGAATGAAAGCACAACAGAATGAAAGCCCAACAGTATGAAAGCACAACAGAATGAAAGCCCAACAGTATGAAAGCACAACAGTATGAAAGCACAACAGTATGAAAGCACAACAGTATGAAAGCACAACAGAAGGGTGCAGTATGAAAGCACAGGATAGGGGGGGGGGTTATCTTTTTAATGAAATGTTGACTCCACTTCATCCTCAGATCTGTTGGGTCTAAAGCCCGCCCCCAACAACGGTACCCATGGCAGTCTGAACCACCTGCTGAGAAGCCCCCCCTTCAGAGCCACTATGCCTGAGGAGGTCTCCAGGCCGACACCCTCTGGCCCCGCCCCCACCGGAGCGGCCGATCTGGGCTGCACCTGCGACGACAAGGTCAGCCATGATGACGGACCTGGACCTGTTTTCCAAGAGCAGCACGGTGTAGAGATCTTCAAGAGAGTAGAGGTCATCAAGAGAGTAGAGGTCATCAAGAGTGTAGAGGTCATCAAGAGTGTAGAGGTCATCAAGAGCAGCACGGTGTAGAGATTAGGGATGCACCGGTCCGATATTGATATCGGATATCGGCCCCGATATGACTAAAATAGTTGGATCGGGTATACAAAAAAAAAAAAAAAATATATATATATATATATATATATATATATATATATATATATTAGTGCTGTCAATAGATTAAAAGAAATTAACTAATTCATCTCACAATTTTCTGTAATTAATCTAGATTAATCTAGATTAAAAATAGCATTTTTCTACTTAAAGGCCAACTTGCAGGTTGTATTTTTGTTCAATAAACAATGTGGACTAGGCCAACAGTGACTTTCATGAAGAAGGAAAAAAATATTATTGAAATTGACCTAGTTTTAGCGTTTTTATCAAACATTTTGTCTGCCCAACACAATCACCACGCACATGGATATTTTAATCAATGGTTCATAACGTGCGCGTGTAATCGAAATGATGTCGTCACGGCAGGTACAGGCACCAGGGGGCTGAGAGTCACACACAGCTAGTGGCAGGCAGAGAGCCTTGCTACTACTAGCCGAGTGATGAATGAAAATGTATCTGTTTCACACCTAACAACACTATTGCTCCGTGATCATAGCCATCCATCTCTAAAGCTAACCACTATTTGTAAAAGCCACAACCACGTTACCATATGTAATAATTAGGGATGTCCGATATTATCGGCCTACCAATATTATCGGCCGATATTGGCATTCAAATGTGATATCGGAAAATATCTGTATCGGTTTTCAATTTATTTTTTATTTTTATTTTTTTACATTTCTATAACCTTTATTTACCCAGGCAAGCAAGTAAGAACAAATTCTGATTTTATTTATTGTCAAAAGTATGCATAATGTTGTGTTAATTCCACAACAAGAGATATGTAATGTTAATTACCTGAAATTATTAAATGTTTTGGGGGGGTAAGGGCGGCTAGGTGGTGTAGTGGGCAAGGCACTCACCACCAGTGTGGAGACGCTAGGATTCGCATGTTCGAATCCAGCTCTCCACATTGTTTTCAGTTTAGCTGGTCGTCCGCAGTAATACACATTGGCCGTATTACGGGGAGGGAAAACTGAAGGGTGGGGATCGAACGTTGTGAACAAGCGACTCCTACAAGTCGGTTGGTGCGCCTGCGCAGTAGAATCAGGAAGTGTCGGGGGCAGCGTGAGCCTCCCACGCGTTACTCCTCGACACTGAGAGATCGAGCTGCGCAGGTGAAAAGATGCGACTGCTGTTACCTCAAGTACCGGAGGGGACTTGTGCTATGTATGACTTAGTCCACATTGCAGCCGGCTTGTGGGAGGCAAGAAACAGCGTTCGTGACAGGGGAGGGTTGAATTGGATGATACGAAATTGGGATGGGAGAAAAATTGAAAAATGGGAGAAAAAGTGGATCAAAAAAAAAAATGTTTTGGGGGGGGGGGGGGGGGGGGACGACGACGACACCCTGCATATATCGGTATCGGTTGATATCGGCAAGAGTTGGACAATATCGGTATATCGGTATCGGTAAAAAAGCCAATATCGAGCATCCCTAGTAATAATGTAAATCATTGTGTCGTTGTACATATTGTGTATACACCGTTAGAAGCTAACATAGCTTAGCTTGGTAGCTATTGTTGTGCTAACAACATACCCCGACACCCAGCTTGTTAGCCAGCATGAATGCCCGATTTAAAATGGTTCTCTCCTCCTTGTATACCCTTGTCCTCACAAGTATTCTGCCAGGGAACTTATGGACACGACAATAGTAGTAGTTATAAGGTGTTTGAGCTTGTAGCGTTAGTTAGCTCATAGCTATCGTCACTGATGCACCGAGTGGGGCTAAAGAGGCTACTATCGTATCAACATGCCGGGGCGCATAGCTTGCTAGCCAGCATTCTCGAAACTCCTAACATCACCGATTTAAAATGGTGTGTGTGCAGTGCTTTTACACATTTTACTCGTTCCCAAAACTCTTTTACATGCACGACAGTAGGCATAATGCTAATGTTAGCGGGGTAACGTTAGCCAGAGCGATATAGCCAGCTTGGTACTATGACCCGGGGATAAGGCGACAGCCCACAGACCAGTAGCACTGCTGTACTGAACAACAGGCTGCCTAGTGGTAAATGTAGTTCTTTTTTTACGACATTAAAAACATTATAACTACCTTGTTTCAACCAGTTGTAGCTGGTCCATCAAAGTCTCTGACGATTAAACCCATTTGCGTCTTGTAAGGCGTCCATTTGGATCAAGGAAATAGCTTTCTGCACTCGTCAAAACTCCTTGTAGTGGATCAGAAGTAGGGGAAAGATACCCGACGTAATGTCATGGCCCTGATAGCTCTGATAAGCTTTTTTGATTTGCGCGTGCATGTTATTCGTGCGTGGACCTTTTTACCCCTTTCTGAGTGGCATTTCCGGCGTCAAATGGAAAAAAATAAATAATGAAATTAGATACCAATGATGTAAACTACCCATAATTGAAGAGTAGGGTTTAACCTGCAAGTTGGGCTTTAAGACCGAAGCTTGTAGCAGATATTTACTTGAGTAAAATCATGGAATTAATGTAAAATCAACACAAAGAAAGTATATTTGTATTCAAAGACTATTTTAATAGCTTTCTTTGAATACAGTTTCTCTCCTGTGAAATACAAATGTTCAACAAAACCATCAACATTGACTCAGCTAGACCGCTTTCTTATATCTGTGGCGAATATACTGCTGAAAGTTCAGAACGTTGAAGATTTTTCACTCCATAGATTAATCTAGATCTAATCGGATTGGTACTCTGTATCGGCCGATACCCAAAGCCCAGGTATCGGTATCGGTATCGGGACTGAAAAAGTCGGATCGGTGCATCCCTAGTAGAGATCATCCTTAGTCGTCTTGGAAGGAGACCATGATCTCAGCTCTGGATGCTTGCGGTGAAACACAGGCCTGTTTGTCAGGACTCACACGGCTTATCGCTGGGACGTTCCAGCCTTTGGGAGGCTACACGTCACGTTATTTTTAATATTTTCATTTGAAATAATTTCTGCATGAATGATCTCTGCCCAGTTCTGTTCAGTGACTGAGCTCTGGCTGCTGTCTTTGAGGGCTGATTAGGGATCAGCTTGTCACGTCTTTTATTTTTGAGGTGAAGCTGTCTTTGAGGGCTGATTAGGGATCAGCTTGTCACGTCTGACCATGACATTTAGAATCTTAGCCTGTAAATATTTGTACACCAGGCAGCTTAATGACAGCGTTGGTCGTTTTTATTGTTGTAAACCTGGTGGGTGCTGCCAGACACAACCTAGTCATTTACCTCACAGCTCCAGAAAAGTCACGTTAACGTTTGAACGAGTCATGTTAATGTTTGAACGAGTCACGTTAACGTTTGAATGAGTCATGTTAACGTTTGAGTCACGTTAACGTTTAAATGAGTCATGTTAACGTTTGAACGAGTTATGTTAACATTTGAATGAGTCATGTTAACGTTTGAACGAGTTATGTTAACATTTGAATGAGTCATGTTAACGTTTTAATGAGTCATGTTAACGTTTGAACGAGTCACATTAATGTTTGAACGAGTCATGTTAACGTTTGAACGAGTCATGTTAATGTTTGAGTCACGTTAACGTTTGAACGAGTCATGTTAACATTTGAACGAGTTATGTTAACGTTTGAACGAGTCATGTTAACGTTTGAGTCACGTTAATGTTTGAACGAGTCATGTTAACATTTGAACAAGTCATGTTAACGTTTGAACGAGTCATGTTAACGTTTAAATGAGTCATGTTAACGTTTGAACGAGTTATGTTAACATTTGAATGAGTCATGTTAACGTTTGAGTCATGTTAACATTTGAACGAGTCACCTTAACATTTGGATGAGTCATGTTAACGTTTGAATGAGTCACCTTAACATTTGGATGAGTCATGTTGAACGAGTTATTTTAACGTTTTTATTTTTTTTTATTTTTTTTTGGCGTTTATCGCTTTATTCTACTGGGCAGTCCAGTAGAGAGAGAGAGAGAGGTGAAACGGGAGACAGAGTGGGGGGAAGACATTCGACAAATAACGACGGGTTCGGGAATCGAACCCGGGTCGGCTGTGCCGCGACTCAGCACGTTATGTGGTTCGCCACTGGGGCGCCCGAGTTATGTTAACGTTTGAACGAGTCATGTTAACGTTTGAACGAGTCACCTTAACATTTGGATGAGTCATGTTAACGTTTGAATGAGTTATGTTAACGTTTGAACGAGTCATGTTAACGTTAACGAGTCATGTTAACGTTTGAACGAGAAGGTGTTACACATCAAGTGAAGGTGTAGAGCTGACAGTTATAGCATCAAGTGACAACTTCTTTCTCGCAGCTGCCATCAAGCCTGAGTCAAACTGTTTGAAATAATTTCAGGTTGTTTTCTGGGATTGATTGATCTCGCCTGGAACTAAACCATTAAACCATGGGGGCATAAATATGGGGGCATAAAGATGGCTGCCTCCTGGATATACATTGTCGTAACTCACAAAGCCCACAGCGCAAAGCCAGTAAAACACGTGTTCAACCCTCTACACATCCACCCCTGGCAGATGTGAGACGTGGGCTGGGCTGCATGCACTGTGGGACGGAGGACTGGACGATAAGTCCAGAAGGTGGCCATCTTTATGCATGTGGTCGGTTGAACTACCCCAGATTCACAAAGCTCACCCATATTGACCATAATATGGCGACCATTTGCTCTTATGTCACGCTCAGGATGGTGTAGAGGAATTTACCACGAGTGAGGATGCACTCAGTCAGATGTAGAGCACAGGTTTATTTAGCTCAAACAGAGTATCAACGTACAAATAGGTCAAGAGTTATTTCTGGATGACTCCAGGAGTGACAAGGCGTAGTATCCCTCCAAAGAGCTTGAGAATCCAGTAAAACATAGGTATTTATAGTAGAGAGAACGGGATTGTGGGTAGGATGGCCCAGGTATTGGATTGGAGGGGGGCCAGGAGGGGGGAGGGGTGAGTTAGAAGGGGGGGGGGGGGGGGGGGGTAGACCAAAGGTGAATGGATGGAGGAGGGTAATGGGAAGGGGGTTGGAACATGACTGGGAGATTGTTTGAGGGGGGAGGGGATCAATATTCCTTTGGAAAGGAATCCCATCCATAGGGGCGACAGTGGCTCAGGAGGTAGAGCAGTCGTCTGGCAATCTGGAGGTTCCCGGTTCGATTCCCGCTCCTCCTGGGCAGCGTGTCGATGTGTCCTTGAGCAAGACACTTAACCCCTAATTGCTCCCGATGAGCAGGTTGGCACCTTGCATGGTTGCCTCCACCGTCGGTGTGTGAATGTGTGAGTGAATGGGTAAAATGTGAGTAACAAATTGTAAAGCGCTTTGGATAAAAGCGCTATATAAAAAAGCAGCCATTTACCATTTACCATCCTGAGCATGACATACAGTAAGAGCAAAATGGCCGCCGTGTGTATATGGTTAGTCGGGTAGCCTGGTGAGATGTTCTACTGTATTTCACTTCTAAGATGCGTGTAACAGAACAGAACGCAACAAATACAGTTGCTTCCAGCAGCTACACACTGAGACCACAGCAAAACACGTCAAACACAACCTGACTCAGGTTTGACACTAATAACAATTCGATTTTTGCTTCTACAGCTCAATCAAAATTGTTTAGTCTTTTCAACAGAGCAGACCTGTTAAAAGACATGGAACCATCAACATGAATCTTTGATCCATGATTGTATTCCTTCTGTGTGTGTGCACATGTGGTCAAATTTGATGTCTGTGTGCTAGAGTAATTTGTGTGTTTATCTTGTATTGATTGATTGATTGATTGATTGATTGATTGATCTGTGTCATCTTGTATCCCTGTTTGTCTGTTTGCACATCGTTGCTTTCTGTGGCAGAGCTGGGATCAATTATCTTCCAATGCAGTCAATGAAATAGAAACTGACGTTTATTTGGACTAACAATGGGACATTTCTAATCGATAACCTTAGCTATTGATTAACACCTTCAGGTGTCCGATCACGCGCGGTACATAGAAATCTCAGAACATCGAGATAATATAAAAAAATTAAAAATTAAAAACATACACCTGTTGAATCTGACAACCATTCTCCCAACAAAATACTACACTCCGCTTCCATAATTGACTGGATCGAAGATCGGTTGTAGTACCCAGCCCTGCTCTGTGAAGTGATTGACTTTGCTTCTGCAGGGATATTGTTTGTCGTTTCCCGTGGTGGAGATCTCTGGCAAGAGATTGTTTCAATCTCCGATCTCTTTGCAGTTGCGTGTAAAAAGTAGGGGCCAGAGGGGTCTGAAAGTGACCCTCGTACGAGGCTATAACGTGGAGTCACTGTGGCTCTGTCTCTTACAGAACCAAGTGGAGGAGCTTAACCAGCGACTGAGGCAAGCTATCGATGGTCAGTCTGATGCATGGAAGACGTTTGATTTGATTTTGATTTTAAATCTTTATTTCGAACATGTAAATAAATACACACAATATAAAATCAAAACAAATCATTGATCTCAAGAAATAAAAAAAAATTTATTAAAAAAAATAAACAAAAGCAAAACATAACTCAATTCACATGTTCGAAAAGGAGTAGGAAGAAGTATACACTTATTTAATCCTACCCCTTTTCCACTACTCAAATGAGTGTACTAATTTAAAACCTTCCAAAACAAATATATATATATGCAAAACAAAAACCAAAAACTATATAATGTAAAACATGAAAGAAAGAAAATAAAAATGTAAACATCCGTGAATGTCAAATCCCTTCCTCATCCCTGTACCTCGTGAACATCATTTCCTTATAATTCAGTTTGAATTGTCTCATATTTGGACATTGCTTTAGCACCACATTCAGACTGTTCCACAGTTTCAAATGTCATGTAAATACGTGTGACTCTCTGCATAAGGAAAGTGTACTATCCACCAGCTTGAAATATGACCAAGCACCATATATATAATACTATAAGTTGTTGTTTTGCATATACTGTATTTTCAGTTGTGTAGTCAATCCAAATCACTTTGAGAGTGAATGTGATACAGTATAATCTCCACACGTACTCAACCTCTACAGACTGGTTCTATATGGTTCTTCATTAAGTTGTTGTGATGATGTATAGTGATGTATAGTGATGTACAGTGATGTATAGTGAGGTATAGTGAGGTATAGTGATGTATAGTGAGGTATAGTGAGGTATAGTGATGTACCCAAAGTACTTCCGACTCGTTTTGGTGACCGGTTATTTTGTACGTTAATATTGCCGTGCTGTGTTTTTCTTACACAGTATACACACACCTGTTAGTGTCTTGTTACATGCCTGGCGTGGTTCTCCTCTTCCTCCTCTTCCTCCCCTCTCAGACAGCAGGAACCTGCCTCACGGTCGGCCTGCCGTTCTGTTCCGAACCAAATACTCCATCCTCCACCACAGCGATTACATCAGCGCCTACAGCGAGGTTCTCTCCATGCCCATCTGGACCTCCTACACCATCGGCAGACAGGTAGGCTGTTGTTGGACATAGCTGTATCAGATTACCTTCGCCTCGAACCGTTGTCGTCTCTGCGTGGTTGTTTTCGTTTGTTTCCACGAGGCGATCGTCTTATGGTGTGGAATTCCTTCATTCCACCCTAAGTCTGAAACACGCTATCTCTCCCAGTGCGTCGATGAACAGTCGATGAACAGTCGATGAAGAGTCGATGAACAGTCGATGAACTGTCGATGAACTGTCGATGAACAGTCGATGAAGAGTCGATGAACAGTCGATGAACTATCGATGAACAGTCGATGAACTGTCGATGAACAGTCGATGAACTGTCGATGAACAGTCGATGAACTGTCGATGAACAGTCGATGAACTATCGATGAACAGTCGATGAACTGTCGATGAACAGTCGATGAACTGTCGATGAACAGTCGATGAAGAGCCGATGAACAGTCGATGAACAGTCGATGAACAGTTGATGAACAGTCGATGAACTGTCGATGAACAGTCGATGAACAGTCGATGAACAGTCGATGAACTGTCGATGAACAGTCGATGAAGAGTCGATGAACAGTCGATGAACAGTCGATGAAGAGTCGATGAACAGTCGATGAACTGTCGATGAACTGTCGATGAACAGTCGATGAACTGTTGATGACAGTTTTAGATGGTTTCCTCGACTGAAGAAACCCTTAGTTGATACCAATAGTCGTATGACTTAGTTAACTAATTCATTAGTTGATTTCATTGAAAAAAACATTTTACATTCAGTCATTTAGCTCAACTCTTTTATCCAAAACGACTTACGAGTTCTGTACAACAAGTCAGCAGGAAGGGTACAACTCTGGCAGCTAAGGGTCAGTAACATTGTTCGTCAAACTGTTGAACTTGAGTGCTACAGATTTGAGTGCATATTAGCATAGTAGGTGGTAATATAGGCAAGGTAGATTCCTTAGCAGCAGAGTGCATAATAGTCAAATATACAAAGGTTAGCACACGTCTAGCGCTTACCAGAGATGTGCTGCTTATCATTTCTCTTCAGGAAACAACTCATTCCTCGTGGAAAAAGATGTGATTTTCTAGAGGTCTCATAGACTAACTGAGTAATGGACTATGAGGGGGCTGCTCTACTAGTCCCTATGCTAACGTTTACACAGTCGTTTCAGGATCCCTGCTCCTCTGGTCCGCTGAGCAAACAGGAAGGTTTTAGGTTCCATTCCCTGAGTCAAGGTTCTAGGATTTACGTGTTTGTGTGCATCTGCGTGTATTTGTATACTATATCTGTGCGTGTGTGTGTGTGCGTGTGTGTGTGTGTGCGTGTGTGTGTGCGTGTGTGTGTGTGCGTGTGCGTGCGTGTGCGTGTGCGTGTGCATGTGTGTGTGTGTGTGTGTGTGGTCCTCCAGGTTGAGGCCTTCCCCATGCCTGAGTTCCTGACTAACTGTGTGAGACCAGACCTGCGTGTCCCTCCGGCCTTCAGCCAGTCCTGCACCAACTACAGAGCGGACAAGATGATCACATACTCCTTCCTCTACCCGCCACGTAAGCGCCTTCATTAAAGAGAAACTAAACGCGTGCTCGTTTTTGCTGCTGCCCCCTAGTGGTCGATAGTTACAGAGTGTGCAGCGCAGTGCAAATATGAACCACTAGGGGGGGCGGCGGAATTACCATGTGTTTAATTACTCGTTAAAACTTGTAACGATGGCGCCCAAGTGGCGAACCATGTAGCGCGCTGCGTCGCGGCACGGCCGACCCGGGTTCGATTCCCGGACCGGCGTCATTTGCCGAATGTCTTCCCCCTGCTCTGTCTCCCGTTCTTCCTCTCTCTCTCTCTCTCTCTCTCTCTACTGGACTGCCCAGTAGTAAAAAGCGATAAACGCTAAAAAATATATCTTTAAAAAAAAATAAAACTTTTAACGATCACACTGCTTTCATCACAGACTGACAGCAGGTTCCCAGACGGAGGTGAACGGCTACATTTATTTCCATTTGAGGGAACTTGACACTTAATCACTTGAGAAGCCTTAGGCTGTAATTGAGCTGTAATTAACACAACACAAGGATATAATGTCCCTGATGACATCACTGGTGGCCATATTCACACTAATTTACTCTCTCAATGACTGTCAAACTAAAGGAATGTCTGCAAAACTACAAAGGTCTGCTTTGAGACTGCCAAGGTGCAAATAATTTTATTTTGATCCACTTTTTCTCCTTATTTTTCTCCCATCCCAATTTCGTATAGCCAATTCTCCCCTTCAATTATCCCCTCCCCTGTCTTGAACGTTGCTAGACTATGCCTCCCACTGGTCGGCTGTAGTGAGGATAGAAGCCTTGCATCACGTGTCCCCTCCGGTACACGAGGAGGCAGCCTGTCGCATCTTTTCACCAGACAGCGCAGACTCTCAGTGGCGAGGAGTAACGTGTGGGAGGCTCACGCTGCCCCCGATACTTCCTGTCTCTGCTGTACAGGCGTCACCCAACCGACCTGTAGGAGTCGCTGTCCACAACGTACAATCCCCACCCACCGACTTTCCACCCTCTACCTCTGCCAATTGAGATAGTATGACGACTGGCCGCAGGCAATGCTGACTCGGGGAGTCGAGACCGGAGTCTCTTGCATTGGTGACGAGCGCAATCTCCGCTACGCCACCCAGCCGCCATTGCCATTGTGCAAATTAGAAGTAAATTGATTAAAGTATCTTTTTAATTGGTCTCAGTGACGTTGAAGTATTTTCGTTTGTGTACCTTTCAGTGCAGTTGACTGTTTGTTTGTTTGTGTACCTTTCAGTGCAGTTGACTGTTTGTTTGTGTGCCTTTCAGTGCAGTTGAATGTTTGTTTGTTTGTTTGTTTGTTTGTTTGTTTGTGTGCCTTTCAGTGCAGTTGAATGTTTGTTTGTGTGCCTTTCAGTGCAGTTGAATGTTTGTTTGTTTGTTTGTTTGCCTTTCAGTGCAGTTGAATGTTTGTTTGTGTGCCTTTCAGTGCAGTTGAATGTTTGTTTGTTTGTTTGTGTGCCTTTCAGTGCAGTTGAATGTTTGTTTGTTTGTTTGTGTGCCTTTCAGTGCAGTTGACTGTTTGTTTGTTTGTTTGTTTGTGTGCCTTTCAGTGCAGTTGACTGTTTGTTTGTTTGTTTGTGTTGTCTGTGTTCACATGGATGTTGTTTGTGTTGCCTGTGTTCACATGGATGTTGTTTGTGTTGTCTGTGTTCACATGGATGTTGTTTGTGTTGTCTGTGTTCACATGGATGTTGTTTGTGTTGTCTGTGTTCACATGGATGTTGTTTGTGTTGTCTGTGTTTACATGGATGTTGTTTGTGTTGTCTGTGTTCACATGGATGTTGTTTGTGTTGTCTGTGTTCACATGGATGTTGTTTGTGTTGTCTGTGTTTACATGGATGTTGTTTGTGTTGTCTGTGTTCACAGAGCTCTCGTCCACCATGGATGGAAAATATGACGCAGTCCTCATCACCAACACCGTTCCCATGTACCCTGCGTTCAAGAGTAAGTCAGTAGAAAAAACACTTGCTGTCAGGATTGGGCTCAAATCAGTTTGATTAAATTCAATCAATTCAGGACATGGTGCTTCTTTCAAATGTAAATAGTGCAAAACGTTTGTCGTGAGAAGGTTGTTCTGTAGCACAAGCCTCTTCTCCCTGTCACCTCTGACCTCTGACCTCTGTAACCTCTTCTCCCTGTCACCTCTGACCTCTGTAACCTCTTCTCTCTGTCACCTCTGACCTCTGACCTCTGTAGCCTCTAGGTCAGGTGTGTAATGACTGGTTGTGTGTAGGTCAGGTGTGTAATGACTGGTTGTGTGTAGGTCAGGTGTGTAATGACTGGTTGTGTGTAGGTCAGGTGTTTAATGACTGGTTGTGTGTAGGTCAGGTGTGTAATGACTGGTTGTGTGTAGGTCAGGTGTGTAATGACTGGTTGTGTGTAGGTCAGGTGTGTAATGACTGGTTGTGTGTAGGTCAGGTGTGTAATGACTGGTTGTGTGTAGGTCAGGTGTTTAATGACTGGTTGTGCATTTTTGTTTTATTTCTTTTTTTTTGCGTTAGTTTTTTTGCGTTTTCGTTTTAGTTAGTTCTTTTTTTGCGTAAATTTTTTTGTGTTCTTTTTTTGTTCGTTTTCGTTTTCGTTCGTCCGTTTGTTTGCGTTTATTATTTTTCATTCTTTTTTTTGCGTTTTTTTTTGTTTTCGTTTTAGTTCGTTCGCTTTTTTGCGTTTTAGTTTTAGTTCGTTAGTTTTTTTGCGTTCGTATTTTGCGTTTTCGTTTTAGTTAGTTCGTTTTTTTGCGTTATTTTTTTTCATTCGTTTTTTTGCGTTTTTTTGCGTTATTTTTTTGTTCGTTTTCGTTTTAGTTCGTAAATATTTTTGCGTTCGTTTTGTTCTGTTAGTTTTTTTGCGTTTTTTTGCGTTTTTTTTTTTTAGTTCGTTCTTTTTTTGCGTTTTTTTTTTAGTTCGTTCGTTTTTTTGGTTGTGTGTAGGTCAGGTGTGTAATGACTGGTTGTGTGTAGGTCAGGTGTTTAATGACTGGTTGTGTGTAGGTCAGGTGTGTAATGACTGGTTGTGTAGGTCAGGTGTGTAATGACTGGTTGTGTGTAGGTCAGGTCTTTAATGACTGGTTGTGTGTAGGTCAGGTGTTTAATGACTGGTTGTGTGTAGGTCAGGTGTGTAATGACTGGTTGTGTGTAGGTCAGGTGTGTAATGACTGGTTGTGTGTAGGTCAGGTGTTTAATGACTGGTTGTGTGTAGGTCAGGTGTTTAATGACTGGTTGTGTGTAGGTCAGGTGTGTAATGACTGGTTGTGTGTAGGTCAGGTGTTTAATGACTGGTTGTGTGTAGGTCAGGTGTGTAATGACTGGTTGTGTAGGTCAGGTGTTTAATGACTGGTTGTGTGTAGGTCAGGTGTTTAATGACTAGTTGTGTGTAGGTCAGGTGTGTAATGACTGGTTGTGTGTAGGTCAGGTGTTTAATGACTGGTTGTGTGTAGGTCAGGTGTGTAATGACTGGTTGTGTGTAGGTCAGGTGTGTAATGACTGGTTGTGTGTAGGTCAGGTGTGTAATGACTGGTTGTGTGTAGGTCAGGTGTGTAATGACTGGTTGTGTGTAGGTCAGGTGTGTAATGACTGGTTGTGTGTAGGTCAGGTGTTTAGAAGCCGCTGTGAGGTCAGGTGTTTATAATGTGAGGTCAGAGGTCAGCACTGTGACATTTATTTATTTATGAAGGCACGAGAAATCACATTTATTTATGAGGGCACATGAAATCACATTCATTCATGAAGGCACATGAAATCACATTATGACACCATAAACATTCTAAATCGGTCCGAGTTTATTTGCTCTTGCAGTGTTTACTAATATATCAATGACCTACAGGTAATACACCTTGGTCCAAGCTGTTCCCTAGCAACATAATTCACCTGAAACAGTCGCTAGATGTTTTATGACATACCTATATGTTACATGTATGTTTTATTGTATATGTAACACCCATTATGCTCCTAATTATGCTCCTAATTATGTCTCCCCTACAACTTCCTCCCTCTCTACCCTCCCCACTCTCTCTGTTTCACCCTCCCTCCACTGACAAGCATTTTGATTCCCTTATTGATAAAGCAAAATTCTGGATTCATTCATTTTTCCTATTGGTTTCAGTTAAACAAGTGTTCACTCAATATAAAAAAAATCTAACTTCATTATTTTTTAGAAATAAGAATAAAAACATTTCAGACAGAACCAAGATTTGTATCAATAACAATGAACTTGCACAAGTTCATTGTTAGGTGTCACTAGCGATGCGAAACTCTGCTTTAAGAATCATTGTGAAATTGTTTGCAAGAAGGTTTCAAAATCGTTGGGCATTATAAAAAGGGTTAAAAAACAATTAAAAAAGAGCACATTACTAACATTACAGTTTAAAGGGGAACTATTTTACTATTTCTTTCACTATTTGGGCACTTTTACACAATTCCTGTGAGTCTATGGAACACCTCTGTAATATATATATATTTTTTATTCATTGTTTTGTATTTCTAATCAAGTCCTCAAAAACAGCATTTTTCTACCTCAAGATCTCGAGCTGTTTTGAGCCTGGGCTCCAGGTCCAGGTCCAGCCACTGTGTGCAGCTCATCCTGCACCTCTCCATTATCATGCAGCGGTGTCTTTCTGACATCACAAATCATCACATTTTCAAATGACTCAGTTCAGTGAGGGTGAATATTGTGAGAGGAGAATTGGAAGAATGCGCCAATATGAGAATTTTGAGACATAGATCATATTAATATAAGTTCACATAGCTAGGAAACAATGCTAAACACTCAAAAAGGCCATTTATAAGATAGTTCCCCTTTAATGTATCCTCACATCTCTTACTGCAATATAATTTGGGCCAACACTTACCCTTCTTACTTACAATCCATAGATCTCAGAAATCCTTTGTAAGAATTGCAACCAACTCTTCTTATTTAGCCCCAACCAAACCATTATTTAAACAACTGTAACTACTCACAATTTATGAGTTCAACATGTACCAAACAGGGGTTCTTATGTACAAAGTAATTGGTCTTACTTCATCTTTAGCTAACTTCTTTCAAAGTTATTTTGAGTTTTAATTCTCATTATCATCCACATCTCACAAGAAGAAATAATTACTTACGCATTCCTTTCTGTAGGACCTCTGTTGCCAAATTCTCATTTGTCTATCTATTTGCAGTGATGTGGAATGATATAAAAAAATCTAACAGAAACATGTTCCACTTTAAATACGTTTAAAAGCAAGCTTAAAAAAGAACTACAGATCCTGTCTTTAGTATCCTTGTGTATTTGTGAGTAGTCTTTTCCCCCCAACATTATACTTGTTGTATAATGCTATATATCCTATTATAGGTTTAAGAGGGGGGGGGGGTTGCTTGTAGGCCCTTGAGCTTTTTGACCTTTTCTGCACATTTTAACTGTTCTTCTTTACTTCTTTTATTCCAGAATGTATGTTTGTAAGTGCAAATAACAATAAACAATAAGTCCCTCCCTCCACACCCCTCTCTCGCTCTCTCTGTTCCACCCTCCCCGCCCCCTTTCTCTCTAGCCTTCCCTCCCTCCCTCACTCTCCCTCCATCCTACCCCTCCTTCTCTCCCTCCACCCTACGCCTCCCTCCCTGTCTCTCTCTAGACCTCTCTCTCCCTCCACCTCTCTCTGTTCCTCCCTCCCCCCCTCCCCCTCCCCCTACCCATCCCTCCCTCTCTAGCCCTCCCTCCCTCTCCCTCCACCCTACCCCTCCCTCTCTCCCTCCACCTCCCTCCCTGTCTCTCTCTAGCCCTCTCTCTCCCTCCCCCCTCTCTCTGTACCTCCCTCCCTCCCCCTACCCCTCCCTCCCTCCCTCACTCTCCCTCCCCCTACCCCTCCCTCCCTCTCTCTCTAGCCCTCCCTCCCTCCCTCACTCTCCCTCCATCCTACCCCTCCTTCTCTCCATCCACCCTACGCCTCCCTCCCTGTCTCTCTCTAGACCTCTCTCTCCCTCCACCTCTCTCTGTTCCTCCCTCCCCCCTACCCCTCCCTCTCTCTCTAGCCCTCCCTCCCTCACTCTCCCTCCACCCTACCCCTCCCTCCCTCTCTAGCCCTCCCTCCCTCTTTCTCCCTCCACCCTACCCCTCCCTCCCTCCCTCTCTCTCTAGCCCTCCCTCCCTCACTCTCCCTCCATCCTACCCCTCCTTCTCTCCATCCACCCTACGCCTCCCTCCCTGTCTCTCTCTAGACCTCTCTCCCTCCACCTCTCTCTGTTCCTCCCTCCCCCCTACCCCTCCCTCTCTCTCTAGCCCTCCCTCCCTCTCTCTCTAGCCCTCCCTCTCTCCCTCCACCTCCCTCCCTGTCTCTCTCTAGCCCTCTCTCTCCCTCCCCTCTCTCTCTAGCCCTCCCTCACTCTCCCTCCATCCTACCCCTCCTTCTCTCCATCCACCCTACACCTCCCTCCCTGTCTCTTTCTAGCCCTCTCTCTCCCTCCCCCCTACCCCTCCCTCCCTCACTCTCCCTCCACCCTACCCCTCCCTCTCTCCCTCCACCCTACGCCTCCCTCCGTCTCTCTCTAGCCCTCTCTCTCCCTCCCCCCTCTCTCTGTACCTCCCTCCCTCCCCCCTACCCCTCCCTCCCTCTCTCTCTCTCTCTCTCTAGCCCTCCCTCTCCCTCCTCCCTGGATCCTTTCATTAAGATTCTTTATGAATCATTTCATCTCATGTTGTCCTGGCAGTCTTTTGTCCAACATGTGGTGAGGTTTACCTTTTGCTCCCAAACCAATGTCAAACAAATAAAGTTGAACTTTGAACCTTGAACCCTGAAGCCTCTGTCTGTCTGTCTGTCTGTCTGTCTGTCTGTCTGTCTGTCTGTCTGTCTGTCTGTCTGTCTGTCTGTCTGTCTGTCTGTCTGTCTGTCTGTCTGTCTGTCTGTCTGTCTGTCTGTCTGTCTGTCTGTCTGTCTGTCTGTCTGTCTGTCTGTCTGTCTGTCTGTCTGTCTGTCTGTCTGTCTGTCTGTCTGTCTGTCTGTCTGTCTGTCTGTCTGTCTGTCTGTCTGTCTGTCTGTCTGTCTGTCTGTCTGTCTGTCTGTCTGTCTGTCTGTCTGTCTGTCAGGAGTATGGGGTTACTTCCAGAGGGCCCTGGTGAGGAGGTACGCCAGCGAGAGGAACGGGGTCAATGTGGTCATAGGACCCATCTTTGACTACGACCACGACGGCGTCAGAGACTCAGCTGAGAAGATGAGACAGTACGTTTTTTAATCCCTTTTGCATAAAACGAAAGCGATTTGCATACCCAAAGTAATTTGCGATTTATTATACTTTATACATGCATGAGTCTGGTCTCTTTTGAAAGGTAACATTCTGAAGTGTCTTACACAATACCTTGAGTGCTAAATTATGTAATAGAGAAACAGAGGTTTGAACACACTGAAATAAAATATTTGCTCCTTACTTTTATGTTGACTTGTTGTCAGATGCCTATGTTTGGGTCCCAGATGAGAGGTAGGAGCTGGTTCCATAGCCTGAAGTCTTATAATAATAATAATAATAATAATAATAATAATAATAATAATAATAATAATAATAATAATAATAATAATAATAATAATAATAATAATAATAATAATAATAATAATAATAATAATAATAATAATAATAATAATAATAATAATAATAATAAATAATAATAATAATAATAATAATAATAATAATAATAATAAAAACTTTATTTGTATAGCACTTTTCATACAGAAGTTGCAGTTCAAAGTGCTTCACAACAGTAAAAAATACAGATGTAGTACATGTCCAAAGTTTATAAAGATCCCACGGAAAAGGTGTGTTTAACCAAGGTTTTTTGTAATGTGTGTAATGGCCGTCCACTTCCATTCATTCAGACGCACAAGTCAAAACAAAGAACGTTTTCGTCTTCGTCTGCCCCCTTCTCGTTGCAATCAGCACTCATCTGGGATCGCTTTCGGAGCAGACGCTCCTTGGCTACAACGGCGGTCAATCATTTTCGCCCATCAGCGGTCAGTTCAGGACCGTTTACAACCGGACGTGGTCACAGCGGCTTGTCAAATGACGCTCGCCGGATATTTCGTCTTGTAACTCGAGACCCGCAGCACGCAATCGGTTGAGTGTGGTGACGATCGAAAGGTGGCAAATTCAACTTTCAATCAATGTATTGGATGATCGGCGAAAAATGCAGCCCGGAGCCCACAGATGAGAGCAAAGTGCCGCGACGTGCGCGTGAGTGACGGCCCTTATACCGGACGTCGAACGTTAAGAGGTTTAATAATGCACAATTGTATTTATTTTTTTAATTAAAGTCTCCTCTTTTGCTGGTGTGACACTGGTCGGCACCAGCAGAATATTTAGACCATAAGTCAGGGGTGTCACTACCCGGTGCTCAGCTGCCGGGTAGACGCTGGTTCGGATGAGTCATAGTTTCAGTCTTATCTTTGACACTCTTATTTCTGGGCCTCTCTTCATTTTTTCTGGGCCTCTGCCCTCACTGTCCACCTCTGCCCTCACGGTCCACCTCTGCCCTCACGGTCCACCTCTGCCCTCACGGTCCACCTCTGCCCTCACGGTCCACCTCTGCCCTCACTGTCCACCTCTGCCCTCACTGTCCACCTCTGCCCTCACTGTCCACCTCTGCCCTCACTGTCCACCTCTGCCCTCACTGTCCACCTCTGCTTAACCTCTTCCACCCGTGCGGTCCATCGGCGGACCTCAAATGACATCACGTCACATAAGTCAATCTCTCCAGACTGTTTGACAAAAGTATCGTTTTATTTTTCAAACGTATTCAAGTATAAACATCATAACCATGTCACAACAGCATTTATAATGTATATTATCATCAATACGTTAGTTTACCAATAGGTGTTATTAGATAGATTTTCATTTTCGTTTTGGTGTTATTTAGTTCACGAAGGTCGCCATTTTGAAAGATTTGACCGTCGGGAATTGTAGTTTTTTGTGGCCATTTTGTAGAGAGGACACCGACAGCTTTCGATGAGTGTTGGAATTTTTCAAAATGGTGCTACCCTGATAAAAATAAAAAAGCTACTGTACATACAGTAGATTTCATTATCTGTTCTTATGCACGCCTGGTGATACTAAATCCAAATTGAACTTGGGCATTTGAAAGATAATATATGTATATATATAAATGTGCGAATTGGCTATAATAAGGTAATTTATAAGCCTGCTATTCTATATTCTATAATAATATTTCAAATTGATATACTCCGCCCCCCCCCCCCTCCTCCTCCAGGTACGTCAGCGGGTCGATGCCCGTCCCCACACACTACTTCGCGGTGCTGACCAGCTGCCTGGACTTCACGCAGGCTGCGGACTCCTGCGCCGGGCCCCTCAGCAGCTTCGCCTTCATCCTGCCACACAGGCCCGACAACGACGAGACCTGCAATGTGAGTGCATGGGTTCCAGGACAGCGGCTCTCTAGAAGTGGCATCCGGGGGGGTGGGGGGTGGGGGGGGGGGGGGGGAGATGGTGACTAGTACCTCTTCCTCTGTGAAATGATCACTTTCTCCTATCCCCCAATTTAGTCGTTATACCGATTCCTTTCCTGGTCGTTGCGCGCATTGCCCTACTGTTGGTCTGGGGAGGGTGTAGACTACCACATGCTGCCCTACTGTTGGTCTGGGGAGGGTGTAGACTACCACATGCTGCCCTACTGTCGGTCTGGGGAGGGTGTAGACTACCACCACACGCTGCCCTACTGTCGGTCTGGGGAGGGTGTAGACTACCACATGCTGCCCTACTGTTGGTCTGGGGAGGGTGTAGACTACCACATGCTGCCCTACTGTTGGTCTGGGGAGGGTGTAGACTACCACATGCTGCCCTACTGTCGGCCTGGGGAGGGTGTAGACTACCACATGCTGCCCTACTGTTGGTCTGGGGAGGGTGTAGACTACCACATGCTGCCCTACTGTTGGTCTGGGGAGGGTGTAGACTACCACATGCTGCCCTACTGTCGGTCTGGGGAGGGTGTAGACTACCACATGCTGCCCTACTGTCGGTCTGGGAGGGTGTAGACTACCACATGCTGCCCTACTGTCGGTCTGGGAGGGTGTAGACTACCACATGCTGCCCTACTGTCGGTCTGGGGAGGGTGTAGACTAACACATGCTGCCCTACTGTCGGTCTGGGGAGGGTGTAGACTACCACCACACGCTGCCCTACTGTCGGTCTGGGGAGGGTGTAGACTACCACATGCTGCCCTACTGTCAGTCTGAGGAGGGTGTAGAGTCTGTAGACTATCACACACCTCCTCCGATACTCAACCGGAAAAAATGTGCCGTAAAGTTTGGTTTCTTACATATCTCGATGTAATTTACCATGAAATATCTACAGCAAGAATTCTGGGTCTCAATGAATCCAAAATGTCAATGTGGTTAGAAGTGGTGGAGAGAATAAAAGCTAGCTTATAATGGTAGTGTCTGGTTAGGTGCGAGGGATAGTGGAGGTACTTCTCAAGGTGGGGTCCGGGAGGGGGGG
Organism: Notolepis coatsorum; assembly: GCF_963971535.1. Classification (NCBI taxonomy): domain Eukaryota; kingdom Metazoa; phylum Chordata; class Actinopteri; order Aulopiformes; family Paralepididae; genus Notolepis; species Notolepis coatsorum. Next base: position 11,325,955 of record NC_140183.1, on the reverse strand, counting down.
GTTCGAGCTGAGCATATGTATGTAGGTTTTTTTTTTAGATAACAGGTATTATGGGTATATCTTATATAAAACAACTAACCAAAAGGTGATCCCATTGGATGTGCCCTGACAATTAATGCTTGTATATCTTATCGTGTGTTGTCATGTTTGTTTATATGTTTGTTTAAAAAAGAATAAAAAAATAAAATACAAAAAAAGACTATCACACACCTCCTCCGATACTTATGGAGTCGCCAGCCGCTTCTTTTCACCTGACAGCGAGGAGTTTCACTGGGAGAGCGTAACATGTGCTGAGGTACACACTATTTCTCCCAGATCCCCAGTAGGTGTCACTGTTTGCAATGACCAGGACCCATTAGGGTTGGGTACCGAACGCTGTACTTTTAAGGGTACCAACCGAATTACATTGGTACTACCAAGTACCGATTCACGCTGGTTTCAGTACACCAAATTTCGGTACCTTCACATGTTTAGTATAAGAGTGTAATATTACTAGACAAGAGGGAGCCTTTTCCACAAATGTACAGTATATATTACTGTCCCGTCTCTTGGGTCTTTGGAAAGACCAGACGAGGTCAGAGGAGTTTGATCATATTTACTGAGGATGCAGATAATGTTGACATTAATGTTGACAGAAAACACATCATGCAAGTTATTTTGTGTGGTGTGTTACAACAACAATAAATAACTAAATGTTCTAAATAAATAACAATGTTGAAATTGAGAAGTTACAACTGAAATACAAATTTGTGTTATTACAGGGAGAGTTAAGTACCGAAAAAAGGTACCGTTGGGTACCAATACCGAATTCCAGGAACTGGTACCGGTACCGGTATCGGTTCAAATATGAACGGTACCCAACGAACTGCCCACCACAGTTAGGACAGCCGAAACCCGTCCAATCTTTCGCCGTCGACTAAAGATGCACTTCTTCAACCATTATCTGAAATAAAATAAAAATATATATAAATAATAATAATAATCTAACCCTAACTAACCTTATTGTCATGCACTTGTCCTAATAAACTAACCTACACTGTAGCACTCAACACTTTGATGAACATTGTTACTCAGCTGATAGAGTTGTACCCTTCCTGATTACTTGTCGTACAGAACTTGTAAGTCGCTTTGGATAAAAGCATCAGCTAAATGACTAAATGTAAATGTGAACCCTAGAACCCACGAGGGTACTTGCGACTGGTAGTCACTCGTAGGTCACCTTTCTTGCTCAGTTTTGTACTCCATGTTGTATCTCGGCACGGCACGGTGGTGTAGTGGTTAACACTGTCGCCTCACAGCAAGAAGGTCCAGGGTTCGATTCCCGCTTGGGGACCAGCTTTCCATGATGCCAGGTAGCGTCTATTCGAATGGCAACCGGTTCATGCGTTTTGCAAATCTGATTGGCCACTGACGTTTCTGGTCATGTGACATGTGCGCCCAATCGCGTGACGCGCCTATTTCCGCCTCAACCAGCAGCAAACTACCTAACGCCTAGTTTATCACTGGTTAAGACTCTTTCGAAGTTGGTTAAGGTTCGAGTTTGGAATCAGGGCTGGCGTTCTATCGCCCTGCTCTAAGACAAACTCTAACCTTAACCAACTTCGAAAGAGTGCCTAAGCTTAACCGGCGAAAGAACTTGCCGTCACACGATTGGTGCGACCAGAAACAGCAGTGGCCAATCAAAGCGCAAAACGCGAACGGGGAAACATGAACCGGTTGCCTTTCGAATAGACGCTGCCAGGTACCCAGGTGGGGTATCTCCCAGGCCTTTCTGTGTGGAGTTTGCATGTTCTCCCCGTGCTCGCAAGGGTTTCCCCCCCAATAAGATAAACCCAATGGAAAAACATGCACAACAACAGATCGCTAACGCTGTGGCGTCCTTGACGAAGACGGACAGGAGCACATGGATTGGTCCCCTGGCGCGGCTCACGTTGACGCCTGTCTGCTCCTGGCTGCCCATGGGGGGGAAGGACGACGGGATGGGTTAATCGCAGAGACGAATCGCATCGGCGATCCTACAGAGACAATGCATCCGTGTGTGTTCCGGTGTGTGTGTGTGTGTTGAGGATAATTGCATGCCAATTAAAGACCTCTGAGCAGGTCCTGCATTATTATTATAATCTCTACAGTGGAACTCACCAGAGTAGTCAGCCATGTCCCGGTCCTTACGCAGTCCAGGGGGAGACCTAAGTCCTATCCATTTAGAGGGACTTGACCTGAGAAGGTTTGGGAATCCCTGTTCTAACAACGTACACAGGATTCCATCCCACTGTGCGCCGACATGTGGTTATAAGTAGGGATGCATCGATAGCACCTTTTCACTGCCGATAAGGATAGCTAAACGTATCCGACACAGAGAACCAATCCGATCCATCACTTTAACGGTATTGTCACGTTTTAGATTCAAACGTGAAAGTTGTATACTATACTTAAAAATATAAGAGATGAAACACTTTTGAAGGTATTTATTATAAACAGTTTAACATAACAGCAAATTAGCAAGGTACAATTGAAATCTAGCGATTGTTACAACCGGCCGGTTGAGTACATTAAAGGAAATTATAAAAGTCAAGTCATTGTGTCAGTCCAGCATGTCTCGTCCGTGGAGTCCAGTCAGTCTGTTCAGTCCAGTCAAAGCAGAGAAGTGAAGAAGCAGTCCCCCCTTCCCTGTGAGGGAGATCTTTATTAGTTCCCTAGTCCAGTGTGTATGTGGTGTCTCTCCTCAGTGCACGTTGTGTGTCTTGTGTATTGGTCAGCCTGTATGTCCGGCGTGCATGAGTGCATGTTGGTGCACGTTTACGTGTAAGTAGGTGCATGTGTGTATCTAGGAACGATCTGTGATTTAATGGAGACTGGACTTCGTGACCACTGAATGACCCAGTCGTATTTCATCCGGCTTGTGGCATCCTGGTAATTTATGTGATCCGGCCTTATCTAGTGCCGGTCAGTACCAGGGTGTAGGTGTGTGTGTATGTGCTTTGAGGGTGTGGATGTGTATGTGTGTTGAGAGCAAGGGTGTGTGTGTGTGTGTGTAGGTTTGTGTGTGTGTGTGTGTGTGGGTTCGTGTGTGTGTGTGTGTAGGTTTGTGTGTGTGTGTGTGTGTGTGGGTTCGTGTGTGTGTGTGCTTGTGTGAGAGGAACGGTACCATGTACCAGGGGTCAGCCTGCAGGTCACTGATCTGTGAGTGGCCCTCTTGTCTGAGAGAGAGACGTAAAACCAGCTTTATATAGTGTAGTGATGGGAGAATGTCTCCGCTTATAAAATTACATGATACGTGTCATATTTCATCAGTATGGACCTCTCTGTAGAAGACCATCAATTTGGGGTCATGGGACTAACATCTATAATACTTGTATCCCCAGAGTGCGGAGGAGGAGTCCCGCTGGGTGGAGGACCTGATGAAGATGCACACGGCGCGGGTGAGAGACGTGGAGATCCTGACGGGCCTGGACTTCTTCCGCAGGACCACGCGGAGCTACCCGGAGATCCTCTCCCTGAAGACCTACATGCACACCTACGAGAGCGAGATCTGACCGTCCTGGGGGGGAGGGGGGCGCGCGCAAAAAAAAACTTTTCCCCGCCAAACGCAGGCGGACCGAGGCCGAGATCCCGACGCCCCACTTCCCCGCTCGACCGCCGTCTCGTCTTTTCCCTGCCGTCCCTCGGAGTCTTGTGGCTCGTACCACGCGCTCGGCTCGGCTGTTACCTTCCACGGCGCCGTGCGGATCGCAGACCTTCCTGCACACCTGTGGTGGAATGTTTTTTTGCCGTACGGTACGAGGAAGGGAGTGACAATCTGAGCCTTCTAACCATCCCTGTTATTTCCCTGTTTTTATTTTGATGCCACGGCGCTCTTCCTGAGTCTTTTTGCATCCATTTTCTTTCTATTAGCCTTCATTTAAACCACAGGGTAGATGTGCTGAGTATGTATGCTCTTTTTCAGCAACACCCCGCTTCACACAAACCGTTTACACACATTTAACATTTAACCGTTTACACCCAGTACAACCACAGTCTGACCCTGTCTCCCACTACAACCACAGCTGACCCTGTCTCCCAGTACAACCACAGTCTGGCCCTGTCTCCCAGTACAACCACAGTCTGACCCTGTCGCCCAGTACAACCACAGTCTGACCCTATCTCCCAGTACAACCACAGTCTGGCCCTATCTCCCAGTACAACCACAGTCTGACCCTGTCTCCCAGTACAACCACAGTCTGACCCTGTCTCCCAGTACAACCACAGTCTGACCCTGGTTGGCGGTTCGAGGCCGTCGGAGAAACAGATGCATTACACTTGCTTGTACCGAGTGGCCGCCGTTATATAGAACTTCAAATCAGGTTTTGGAAAAAATACAGAAGCCTGTAAGATGAATAAAAAAAACCAAGAGCAGAATGTCCAATATCTTTACAGAACTGTACTGAAGACCTCAGCCAAGCCCAGGCCCAGAGCAGGATTCACCCAGGCCTAGAGCAGGATTCACCCAGGCCTAGAGCAGGATTCACCCAGGCCTAGAGCGGGATTCACCCAGGCCTAGAGCGGGATTCACCCAGGCCTAGAGCAGGATTCACCCAGGCCTAGAGCGGGATTCACCCAGGCCTAGAGCAGGATTCACCCAGGCCTAGAGCGGGATTCACCCAGGCCTAGAGCAGGATTCACCCAGGCCTAGAGCAGGATTCACCCAGGCCTAGAGCTGGATTCACCCAGGCCTAGAGCGGGATTCACCCAGGCCTAGAGCAGGATTCACCCAGGCCTAGAGCAGGATTCACCCAGGCCTAGAGCGGGATTCACCCAGGCCTAGAGCAGGATTCACCCAGGCCTAGAGCAGGATTCACCCAGGCCTAGAGCAGGATTCACCCAGGCCTAGAGCAGGATTCACCCAGGCCTAGAGCAGGATTCACCCAGGCTGAGTGTCATCTGAGGTAGTTCCACAATAGTGCTCATCAAAGGTGTTTAATGATAATGAGCTTTGCACAGCATTTGGAGAGAATTCCGTACCAATCATTTTGTGTCGCGTTCAGCCAGAAATACGAGGCAGGAACTAGACTAAAAGATGTCAGAATCCCGGAGAAATGGTTTTAGAAGCTCGAGACTTGACTTTGGATGAATATATCAGACTCGAGCTCTGCTTCAGCCCTAATGCATTGTTCCACTGTTTACCACGTCCAGTCTGCCCACTCTGTCTTTGGCAAACAGTAAGATATATCCTCCTTGACTGTCTTATAACACTTTACCAGTATGTCCAGTGATTAACACGCATGAACACTTACCTTTTTTTAACTTGTGATGATAATGCAATGTGATGTTTGTTTGTTTGTGTGTGTTTGTTAGTGTGCGTGTGTGGTCTGCATGTATGTACAGTATGTGCGGTGCGTGTGTGTTGAATTCAAGAATGTTCTGGTTGTGTGACTAGCCTCTGTGAGCGTGAATGTTCTGGTTGTGTGACTAGTAGGGCTGACCCCGATTAGTCGAATAGTCGACAAATCGATCGAAAGGAGCCATTGTCGACTGCCAACCTCTTAGTCGAATGCAAAAAAAAAATATATATATATAATTTTTCTTTTCTTTTTTATAATTCTTTCCAAAAGCAAAGAGGCCTAGAAGCGTGGCTAACGCTAATGGCGCGCATACCAGAGAGGCTAACTGCCTAAGAAAACAGGCACAGAGGCACTGAAAGAGGATTTCACCCGTCTAATGAACACACTAGACTAGACAAATATCAAGATGTATCCATCAGTGGACCAATTGCATGCTTTCGCAGAGGACAAGGAGCCTTCAGTCGACTCCTTCAGACATTAAGCACCCCCACAGCCCAAATTGAATGAAAAAAAAATACATATAGTATAATCTTTTTTCTTTTGCATTCAGGGGGGTAGTCGACTACCAGTCAACTATCGGCAAATATTCGACCAATCAAAGTCGACTATCCAAATCCTTAGTCGGGGACAGCCCTAGTGACTAGCCTCTGTGAGCGTGAATGTTCTGCTGTGTGACTAGCCTCTGTGAGCGTGAATGTTCTGCTGTGTGACTAGCCTCTGTGAGCGTGAATGTTCTGCTGTGTGACTAGCCTCTGAGCGTGAATGTTCTGCTGTGTGACTAGCCTCTGTGAGCGTGAATGTTCTGCTGTGTGACTAGCCTCTGTGAGCGTGAATGTTCTGCTGTGTGACTAGCCTCTGTGAGCGTGAATGTTCTGCTGTGTGACTAGCCTCTGTGAGCGTGAATGTTCTGCTGTGTGACTAGCCTCTGTGAGCGTGAATGCGTACTGTTGACGTTCTGTGCACAATAAAGATACTGTTGATGATGAATCTGTAATGCCTTTAAAATATATACCACCTGTGTGATTGACCTATTTATGCCTTGTGTAAAGTCCTGACATTTAAATACAATAAACATTTTTGTACTAAATGGTGGATGATGTGGTTCATGAGATAATAAATAATAAATGATAAAGATAGAGCGATTAGATAGATAGATAGATAGATAGATAGATAGATAGATAGATAGATAGATAGATAGATAGATAGATAGATAGATAGATAGATAGATAGATAGATAGATAGATAGATAGATAGATAGATGGATAGATGGATAGTCTGGTTCGGTGAATGGAGAGCTGACCAGTGTCTGAGGATCGCAGGGACCGTGACTGAGTGAGGGGGTGGAGGAGGTCAGTGAGGTACTGAGGCGCCAGAGCATGGAGGGACTTGTAAGTGAGCAGGAGGGTTTTGTAGGTGATGCAGGATTGATAGAAGTGCAGTTCTAAGCTGACCTGATTCAGATCGCCCTCTGGTGGTCAGACCAGTACCTAACCTGCTAACTTCATTCCTGGGCCCTTATTTATTAATGCTGCGTACGCACAGATATGTGCGTAAACCGTGCATACGATAATTTCTCAGCAAAGTGTGGGATTTATCAATATGAACTTGTGCATGAGATTCTTTTTTCTTTTCTTTTCCTTATAGCATTTTCAGCTTTTTCTGGCCACGCAGTCCTTTTGGCCACGCAGGACCGACAGAGGAGAGAGGGTGAAACGGGAGGAGAAGAGGAGAAGACATGCGGCATATGGCCACCGGGTCTGGGAAACGAACCGAAGCGACTCAGCGCGCTATGTGGTGTGCTACTGGAGCGCCCCATAATTCTTTATAGTTAATTGTAAAATAGAGACATGAGTGTAATTATTGTCAAACCCTATAGATAGAATTTGGGAGCTCCTCTGTAGCCTCTTCTCTCTGTCACCTCTGACCTCTGTAGCCTCTTCTCCCTGTCACCTCTGACCTCTGTAGCCTCTTCTCCCTGTCACCTCTGACCTCTGTAGCCTCTTCTCTCTCTGTCACCTCTGACCTCTGTAGCCTCTTCTCTCTGACCTCTGACCTCTGTAGCCTCTTCTCTCTGACCTCTGACCTCTGTAGCCTCTTCTCTCTGACCTCTGACCTCTGTAGCCTCTTCTCTCTGTCACCTCTGACCTCTGTAGCCTCTTCTCTCTGTCACCTCTGACCTCTGACCTCTGTAGCCTCTTCTCTCCGTCACCTCTGACCTCTGACCTCTGTAGCCTCTTCTCTCCGTCACCTCTGACCTCTGTAGCCTCTTCTCTCTGTCACCTCTGACCTCTGACCTCTGTAGCCTCTTCTCTCTGTCACCTCTGACCTCTGACCTCTGTAGCCTCTTCTCTCTCTGTCACCTCTGACCTCTGTAGCCTCTTCTCCCCGTCACCTCTGACCTCTGTAGCCTCTTCTCCCCGTCACCTCTGACCTCTGTAGCCTCTTCTCCCCGTCACCTCTGACCTCTGTAGCCTCTTCTCCCTGTCACCTCTGACCTCTGTCACCTCTGACCTCTGACCTCTGTAGCCTCTTCTCCCCGTCACCTCTGACCTCTGTCACCTCTGACCTCTGTCACCTCTGACCTCTGTAGCCTCTTCTCTCTGTCACCTCTGACCTCTGACCTCTGTAGCCTCTTCTCTCTGTCACCTCTGACCTCTGTAGCCTCTTCTCTCTGTCACCTCTGACCTCTGTAGCCTCTTCTCTCTGTCACCTCTGACCTCTGTAGCCTCTTCTCTCTGTCACCTCTGACCTCTGTAGCCTCTTCTCTCTGTCACCTCTGACCTCTGTAGCCTCTGAGGTTGTGTGTAGGTCAGGTGTGTAATGACTGGTTGTGTAGGTCAGGTGTTTAATGACTGGTTGTGTGTAGGTCAGGTGTGTAATGACTGGTTGTGTGTAGGTCAGGTGTGTAATGACTGGTTGTGTGTAGGTCAGGTGTGTAATGACTGGTTGTGTGTAGGTCAGGTGTGTAATGACTGGTTGTGTAGGTCAGGTGTTTAATGACTGGTTGTGTGTAGGTCAGGTGTGTAATGACTGGTTGTGTGTAGGTCAGGTGTGTAATGACTGGTTGTGTGTAGGTCAGGTGTGTAATGACTGGTTGTGTGTAGGTCAGGTGTTTAATGACTGGTTGTGTGTAGGTCAGGTGTGTAATGACTGGTTGTGTGTAGGTCAGGTGTGTAATGACTGGTTGTGTGTAGGTCAGGTGTGTAATGACTGGTTGTGTGTAGGTCAGGTGTGTAATGACTGGTTGTGTGTAGGTCAGGTGTTTAATGACTGGTTGTGTGTAGGTCAGGTGTGTAATGACTGGTTGTGTGTAGGTCAGGTGTTTAATGACTGGTTGTGTGTAGGTCAGGTGTGTAATGACTGGTTGTGTGTAGGTCAGGTGTGTAATGACTGGTTGTGTGTAGGTCAGGTGTGTAATGACTGGTTGTGTGTAGGTCAGGTGTGTAATGACTGGTTGTGTGTAGGTCAGGTGTGTAATGACTGGTTGTGTGTAGGTCAGGTGTTTAATGACTGGTTGTGTGTAGGTCAGGTGTGTAATGACTGGTTGTGTGTAGGTCAGGTGTTTAATGACTGGTTGTGTGTAGGTCAGGTGTGTAATGACTGGTTGTGTGTAAGTCAGGTGTTTAATGACTGGTTGTGTGTAGGTCAGGTGTGTAATGACTGGTTGTGTGTAGGTCAGGTGTTTAGAAGCCGCTGTGAGGTCAGGTGTTTATAATGTGAGGTCAGAGGTCAGCACTGTGACATTTATTTATTTATGAAGGCACGAGAAATCACATTTATTTATGAGGGCACATGAAATCACATTCATTCCATGAAGGCACATGAAATCACATAATGACACCATAAACATTCTAAATCGGTCCGAGTTTATTTGCTCTTGCAGTGTTTACTGATATATCAATGACCTACAGGTAATACACCTTGGTCCAAGCTGTTCCCTGGCAACATAATTCACCTGAAACAGTCGCTGGATGTTTTATGACATACCTATATGTTACATGTATGTTTTATTGTATATGTAACACCCATTATGCTCCTAATTATGCTCCTAATTATGTCTCCCCTACAACTCCCTCCCTCTCTACCCTCCCCCCTCTCTCTGTTTCACCCTCCCTCCACTGACAAGCATTTTGATTCCCTTATTGATGAAGCAAAATTCTGGACTCATTCATTTTTCCTATTGGTTTCAGTTAAACAAGTGTTCACTCAATATAAAAAAAATTTAACTTCATTATTTTTAGAAATAAGAATAAAAACATTTCAGACAGAACCAAGATTTGTATCAATAACAATGAAGTTCATTGTTAGGTGTCACTAGCGATCCGAAACTCTGCTTTAAGAATCATTGTGAAATTGTTTGCAAGAAGGTTTCAAAATCGTTGGGCATTATAAAAAGGATTCAAAAACAATTAAAAAATAGCACATTACTAACTTTGTATTACAGTTTAATGTATCCTCACATCTCTTACTGCAATATAATTTGGGCCAACACTTACCCTTCTTACTTACAATCCATAGATCGCAGAAATCCTTTGTAAGAATTGCAACCAACTCTTCTTATTTAGCCCCAACCAAACCATTATTTAAACAACTGTAACTACTCACAATGTATGAGGTCAACATGTACCAAACAGGGGTTCTTATGTACAAAGTAATTGGTCTTCCTTCATCTTTAGCTAACTTCATTTTGAGTTTAATTCTCATTATCATCCACATCTCACAAGAAGAAATAATGACTTACGCATTCCTTTCTGTAGGACCTCTGTTGCCAAATTCTCATTTGTCTATCTATTTGCAGTGATGTGGAATGATATAAAAAAATCTAACAGAAACATGTTCCACTTTAAATACATTTAAAAGCAAGCTTAAAAAAGAACTACAGATCCTGTCTTTAGTATCCTTGTTTATACAACGGCATGCAAATTTCTCGATTCTGATTGGCTGAAACAGTCATTTTACACGTCTTTATTGGCAACAATCCACGCTGCTGGCCCAGGACCCGCCCACAACCGACCCACATCACATCACTCCGCCGGATCACAAGAAGGTGGCCAATAATCTTTACAAATGGATATGTTGATGCGACTAAACGACTAAATATCAAGCGATTCTGTCACAGCGAATGTCTTAGTCGTTTAAACAATGTTGGATGATGTAATTGATGGGTCTTGAATCATTCTGTAACAAAAGAAAAATCGCGGATTGATTGATGGATTAATTTGCGATTTTTTTTTCAATTTCTTTTTCCTTTCGACTGTCAGCGCTCGCTCTAGTCTCCACCCACCGCCACACACCCCCCCCACACACATACACACACACACACGCACACACACACACGCACGCACACGCACGCACACACACACACACTCTGCCTGCAACGCGGGGGATAGTCAGAGAGCTGGGTGCTGCGCTGTTCTAAGTGAGCATGGCCTATTGAGTTGATTGATTGATTGATTGCTAATTTTATTACTGTACGCTTGGTTTCCAACTGGTTAAGTTTAGGCCCTCTACAGTAGGTTTAAAAAAATAAATAAAAGAATAGGGCGAAGAAAACGTTTTTTTCCTATAGGGCAAAGAAGACTTTTTAATTTGTTTTACCTACTTTATATAGAAGCATCTAAGAATGAAGTTCTATGGAAAGTAGGTCTGCATTCCCTTAACAATTGTGTGTATTGAGCCGTACTGTATTGTACCCATTCTGCATCTGGTAATAAAATGTTCAATCAATCATTCCAATAATACACAGTTGGATGTGTTAGTTGGTTGGATGCACTTCAAGCTGCTTCCACATGAGGCAACTTCTCTCAATCATTCCAATAATACACAGTTGGATGTGTTAGTTTGGTTGGATGCACTTCAAGCTGCTTCCACATGGAGGCAACTTGTCTTTTTTGTAGTTGTGGGAACTACTTTTTCTGGCGGATGGTTTTTTCAATAAATCTTCGATTAATGTGTGTTTATTGTATAGAAATAAGGTTGGATGAATCTAGCAGTTGTATAAAAGCTTTACATCACTTGCAGTCGTGATTTGTGACCAATAAACCATGCCTAGGGGGGTCTAACGACCCTCGGCTGCGCCTCGGGCCTAACAACCACCCCTAGGCATGGTTTATTGGTCACAAACCACTCCTGCGCGTGATGTAATGCTTAAGTATTTGTGAGTAGTCTTTTCCCCCCAACATTATAATTGTTGTATAATGCTATATATCCTATTATAGGTTTAAGAGGGGGGGGGGTTGCTTGTAGGCCCTTGAGCTTTTTGACCTTTCCTGCACATTTTAACTGTTCTTAAGTCCCTCCCTCCACACCCCTCTCTCGCTCTCTCTGTTCCTCCCTCCCTGCCCCCTTTCTCTCTAGCCCTCCCTCCCTCCCTCACTCTCCCTCCATCCTACCCCTCCTTCTCTCCCTCCACCCTACGCCTCCCTCCCTGTCTCTCTCTAGACCTCTCTCTCCCTCCACCTCTCTCTAGCCCTCCCTCCCTCCCTCACTCTCCCTCCACCCTACCCCTCCCTCCCTCTCTAGCCCTCCCTCCCTCCCTCTCCCTCCACCCTACCCCTCCCTCTCTCCCTCCACCTCCCTCCCTGTCTCTCTCTAGCCCTCTCTCTCCCTCCCCCCTCTCTCTGTACCTCCCTCCCTCCCCCTACCCCTCCCTCCCTCCCTCTCTCTCTAGCCCTCCCTCCCACCCTCACTCTCCCTCCATCCTACCCCTCCTTCTCTCCATCCACCCTACGCCTCCCTCCCTGTCTCTCTCTCTCTAGCCCTCTCTCTCCCTCCCCCTCTCTCTGTACCTCCCCCCCTACCCCTCCCTCCCTCTCCCTCCACCCTACCCCTCCCTCCCTCTCTCTCCCTCCCCCCTACCCCTCCCTCCCTCACTCTCCCTCCACCCTACCCCTCCCTCTCTCCCTCCACCCCACGCCTCCCTCATTCTCTCTCTCTCCCTCCCCCCTACCCCTCCCTCCCTCTCTCTCTCTAGCCCTCCCTCCCTCCCTCACTCTCCCTCCATCCTACCCCTCCTTCTCTCCATCCACCCTACGCCTCCCTCCCTGTCTCTCTCTAGCCCTCTCTCTCCCTCCACCTCTCTCTGTTCCTCCCTCCCCCCTACCCCTCCCTCCCTCACTCTCCCTCCACCCTACCCCTCCCTCTCTCCCTCCACCCTACGCCTCCCTCCCTGTCTCTCTCTAGCCCTCTCTCTCCCTCCCCCCTACCCCTCCCTCCCTCCCCCTCCCTCCCCCCTACCCCTCCCTCCCTCACTCTCCCTCCACCCTACCCCTCCCTCTCTCCCTCCACCCTACGCCTCCCTCCGTCTCTCTCTAGCCCTCTCTCTCCCTCCCCCCTCTCTCTGTACCTCCCTCCCTCCCCCTACGCCTCCCTCCTTCTCTCTCTCTCTCTCTCTCTCTAGCCCTCCCTCTCCCTCCTCCCTGGATCCTTTCATTAAGATTCTTTATGAATCATTTCATCTCATGTTGTCCTGGCAGTCTTTTGTCCAACATGTGGTGAGGTTTACCTTTTGCTCCCAAACCAATGTCAAACAAATAAAGTTGAACTTTGAACCTTGAACCCTGAAGCCTCTGTCTGTCTGTCTGTCTGTCTGTCTGTCTGTCTGTCTGTCTGTCTGTCTGTCTGTCTGTCTGTCTGTCTGTCTGTCTGTCTGTCAGGAGTATGGGGTTACTTCCAGAGGGCCCTGGTGAGGAGGTACGCCAGCGAGAGGAACGGGGTCAATGTGGTCATAGGACCCATCTTTGACTACGACCACGACGGCGTCAGAGACTCAGCTGAGAAGATGAGACAGTACGTTTTTTAATCCCTTTTGCATAAAACAAAAGCGATTTGCATACCCAAAGTAATTTGCGATTTATTATACTTTATACATGCATGAGTCTGGTCTCTTTTGAAAGGTAACATTCTGAAGTGTCTTAGGGCCCGCATCCACTTGGCGCATATTTCTGACCGCACGCATCTGTTTTCAATGTATTCCAATGGGGAGGGAGCGCATGCGGCCGCCTCTAGGAAGTGCGCTGCCGTCGGCTTCTTTTCTCAGCTTTTTTGTGCGGCCGAAAGTTGAAACTTTCTCAACTTTCAGAGCGATGCGCTGGAGCTCATTTTCAGACAACCAATCACAGCCATTCATCTACCACTCTGTTTGTAACCTGACACCGGAGCTGCCTGCCTGTCTGGCTGTCTCCCACAGACCATTGAGATTCGCGACAAAACAATAATAATAACTACACGAATACACTACTAAAAAGCTAATAAAAAGCAAAGGGCGAACTGTGGTGTCAGGCAATAACTATATATATATAATTAATATACAATAAAGTTATTCAAATATGCTATAATATGTGCAAAACCGCGGCATGGCTGTAGATTTCTTTCTGTCATCTACGTTTTTTTCTCTGTCACCGCATGCATGCGCCCCGCCCCATTCTACCGGGCGCACTCCCAGCATGTTTCACGGAGAAATATGCGCTAGGTGGACGCGGGCCCTAACACAATACCTTGAGTGCTAAATTATGTAATAGAGAAACAGAGGTTTGAACACACTGAAATAAAATATTTGCTCCTTACTTTTATGTTGACTTGTTGTCAGATGCCTATGTTTGGGTCCCAGATGAGAGGTAGGAGCTGGTTCCATAGCCTGAAGTCTTATATAATAATAAATAATAATAATAATAATAATAATAATAATAATAATAATAATAATAATAATAATAATAATAATAATAATAATAATAATAATAATAATAATAATAATAATAATAATAATAATACTAATAATAATAATACTAATAATAATAATAATAATAATAATAATAATAATAATAATAATAATAATAATAATAATAATAATAATAATAATAATAATAATAATAATAATAATAATAATAATAATAATAATAATAATAATAATAATAATAATTAATAATAATAATAAAAACTTTATTTGTATAGCACTTTTCATACAGAAGTTGCAGTTCAAAGTGCTTCACAACAGTAAAAAATACAGATGTAGTACATGTCCAAAGTTTATAAAGATCCCACGGAAAAGGTGTGTTTAACCAAGGTTTTTTGTAATGTGTGTAATGGCCGTCCACTTCCATTCATTCAGACGCACAAGTCAAAACAAAGAACGTTTTCGTCTTCGTCTGCCCCCTTCTCGTTGCAATCAGCACTCATCTGGGATCGCTTTCGGAGCAGACGCTCCTTGGCTACAACGGCGGTCAATCATTTTCGCCCATCAGCGGTCAGTTCAGGACCGTTTACAACCGGACGTGGTCACAGCGGCTTGTCAAATGACGCTCGCCGGATATTTCGTCTTGTAACTCGAGACCCGCAGCACGCAATCGGTTGAGTGTGGTGACGATCGAAAGGTGGCAAATTCAACTTTCAATCAATGTATTGGATGATCGGCGAAAAATGCAGCCCGGAGCCCACAGATGAGAGCAAAGTGCCGCGACGTGCGCGTGAGTGACGGCCCTTATACCGGACGTCGAACGTTAAGAGGTTTAATAATGCACAATTGTATTTATTTTTTTAATTAAAGTCTCCTCTTTTGCTGGTGTGACACTGGTCGGCACCAGCAGAATATTTAGACCATAAGTCAGGGGTGTCACTACCCGGTGCTCAGCTGCCGGGTAGACGCTGGTTCGGATGAGTCATAGTTTCAGTCTTATCTTTGACACTCTTATTTCTGGGCCTCTCTTCATTTTTTCTGGGCCTCTGCCCTCACTGTCCACCTCTGCCCTCACGGTCCACCTCTGCCCTCACGGTCCACCTCTGCCCTCACGGTCCACCTCTGCCCTCACGGTCCACCTCTGCCCTCACTGTCCACCTCTGCCCTCACTGTCCACCTCTGCCCTCACTGTCCACCTCTGCCCTCACTGTCCACCTCTGCCCTCACTGTCCACCTCTGCCCTCACTGTCCACCTCTGCTTAACCTCTTCCACCCGTGCGGTCCATCGGCGGACCGCAAATGACATCACGTCACATAAGTCAATCTCTCCAGACTGTTTGACAAAAGTATCGTTTTATTTTTCAAACGTATTCAAGTATAAACATCATAACCATGTCACAACAGCATTTATAATGTATATTATCATCAATACGTTAGTTTACCAATAGGTGTTATTAGATAGATTTTCATTTTCGTTTTGGTGTTATTTAGTTCACGAAGGTCGCCATTTTGAAAAATTTGACCGTCGGGAATTGTAGTTTTTTGTGGCCATTTTGTAGAGAGGACACCGACAGCTTTCGATGAGTGTTGGAATTTTTCAAAATGGTGCTACCCTGATAAAAATAAAAAAGCTACTGTACATACAGTAGATTTCATTATCTGTTCTTATGCATGCCTGGTGATACTAAATCCAAATTGAACTTGGGCATTTGAAAGATAATATATGTATATATATAAATGTGCGAATTGGCTATAATAAGGTAATTTATAAGCCTGCTATTCTATATTCTATAATAATATTTCAAATTGATATACTCCGCCCCCCCCCCCCCCCCCCCCCCCCCTCCTCCTCCAGGTACGTCAGCGGGTCGATGCCCGTCCCCACACACTACTTCGCGGTGCTGACCAGCTGCCTGGACTTCACGCAGGCTGCGGACTCCTGCGCCGGGCCCCTCAGCAGCTTCGCCTTCATCCTGCCACACAGGCCCGACAACGACGAGACCTGCAATGTGAGTGCATGGGTTCCAGGACAGCGGCTCTCTAGAAGTCGCATCCGGGGGGGTGGGGGGTGGGGGGGGGGGGGGGAGATGGTGACTAGTACCTCTTCCTCTGTGAAATGATCACTTTCTCCTATCCCCCAATTTAGTCGTTATACCGATTCCTTTCCTGGTCGTTGCGCGCATTGCCCTACTGTTGGTCTGGGGAGGGTGTAGACTACCACATGCTGCCCTACTGTTGGTCTGGGGAGGGTGTAGACTACCACATGCTGCCCTACTGTTGGTCTGGGGAGGGTGTAGACTACCACATGCTGCCCTACTGTCGGTCTGGGGAGGGTGTAGACTACCACCACACGCTGCCCTACTGTCGGTCTGGGGAGGGTGTAGACTACCACATGCTGCCCTACTGTTGGTCTGGGGAGGGTGTAGACTACCACATGCTGCCCTACTGTTGGTCTGGGGAGGGTGTAGACTACCACATGCTGCCCTACTGTCGGCCTGGGGAGGGTGTAGACTACCACATGCTGCCCTACTGTTGGTCTGGGGAGGGTGTAGACTACCACATGCTGCCCTACTGTTGGTCTGGGGAGGGTGTAGACTACCACATGCTGCCCTACTGTCGGTCTGGGGAGGGTGTAGACTACCACATGCTGCCCTACTGTCGGTCTGGGAGGGTGTAGACTACCACATGCTGCCCTACTGTCGGTCTGGGAGGGTGTAGACCAGGGGCGGAGCTAGGGGGTGGCTACCTGGGCTCAAGCCCCGGATGTATTCTGAAAAGCCCCGAATCTATTTAAAAAAAAATAAAAAATAAATAATTTTTTTTTTTTTTTTTTTTTTTCAATTCATCATTGTTACATGAAAATATGTTTGCACCAGATTTAGCAGAAGCTAATTTCCATCTGTGGTCTATCCAGCTGCTAACTGTATTTGAGTGAGTTAAGTCTTGGTGTTATGGTAGACTCAGACCTAAGCTTTAAATCACAATCAACAAGTTGACAAAAACGTAATTCTTCCACCTTAGAAACATAGCTAAAGTACGGCCATTTATAAATCAAAAGGACGCTGAAAACCAGATCCATGCCTTTATCTCAAGCCAACTCGACTACTGTAATGCACTCCTTACCGGCCTCCTGATTAAATACGATGATAACTATTTTATTGCAATGCACTATTGCATTATTTTATTCTATTTTACTAACTATTTTATTGCACTGCACTATTTTACTTTGTATCAGTGAATCATAGACGCCTGGCCATAAGAGCATTCGGAGCATCTCTGCTCTCCCACTATTGAACTTGGGGGAGCAAAGGTATAATCTTGCTCCACCACTTTTTGATTATATGAAAAATATGATATATCCCCCCCCAATATATAAATCTAACCATAACTACGTTATGGTTAACTGAGTTTTATAGTGAAAAGAGCAGCTTTATTGGTCAAGATTGAAGGCTCTATATTGCAGGAAATTGCACGTACAGGTTCATTAAATTCAAAAAAAATCTGTCGTGAAGGGGGTCGTGCCTGAGCCCCTCCAAACCACCCCTTGCCTGCCCAAAAAAAATTAAAAAAAAGAAATTAAAAAAAAAATTACAAAAAAAAAAAAAAAAAAAAAAAAAAGGGGGCCCATCTGGGCTAAGCCCCGGATCTCCTACAATCCTAAATCCGCCCCTGGTGTAGACTACCACATGCTGCCCTACTGTCGGTCTGGGGAGGGTGTAGACTAACACATGCTGCCCTACTGTCGGTCTGGGGAGGGTGTAGACTACCACCACACGCTGCCCTACTGTCAGTCTGAGGAGGGTGTAGAGTCTGTAGACTATCACACACCTCCTCCGATACTTATGGAGTCGCCAGCCGCTTCTTTTCACCTGACAGCGAGGAGTTTCACTGGGAGAGCGTAACATGTGCTGAGGTACACACTATTTCTCCCAGATCCCCAGTAGGTGTCACTGTTTGCAATGACCAGGACCCATTAGGGTTGGGTACCGAACGCTGTACTTTTAAGGGTACCAACCGAATTACATTGGTACTACCAAGTACCGATTCACGCTGGTTTCAGTACACCAAATTTCGGTACCTTCACATGTTTAGTATAAGAGTGTAATATTACTAGACAAGAGGGAGCCTTTTCCACAAATGTACAGTATATATTACTGTCCCGTCTCTTGGGTCTTTGGAAAGACCAGACGAGGTCAGAGGAGTTTGATCATATTTACTGAGGATGCAGATAATGTTGACATTAATGTTGACAGAAAACACATCATGCAAGTTATTTTGTGTGGTGTGTTACAACAACAATAAATAACTAAATGTTCTAAATAAATAACAATGTTGAAATTGAGAAGTTACAACTGAAATACAAATTTGTGTTATTACAGGGAGAGTTAAGTACCGAAAAAAGGTACCGTTGGGTACCAATACCGAATTCCAGGAACTGGTACCGGTACCGGTATCGGTTCAAATATGAACGGTACCCAACGAACTGCCCACCACAGTTAGGACAGCCGAAACCCGTCCAATCTTTCGCCGTCGACTAAAGATGCACTTCTTCAACCATTATCTGAAATAAAATAAAAATATATATAAATAATAATAATAATAATCTAACCCTAACTAACCTTATTGTCATGCACTTGTCCTAATAAACTAACCTACACTGTAGCACTCAACACTTTGATGAACATTGTTACTCAGCTGATAGAGTTGTACCCTTCCTGATTACTTGTCGTACAGAACTTGTAAGTCGCTTTGGATAAAAGCATCAGCTAAATGACTAAATGTAAATGTGAACCCTAGAACCCACGAGGGTACTTGCGACTGGTAGTCACTCGTAGGTCACCTTTCTTGCTCAGTTTTGTACTCCATGTTGTATCTCGGCACGGCACGGTGGTGTAGTGGTTAACACTGTCGCCTCACAGCAAGAAGGTCCAGGGTTCGATTCCCGCTTGGGGACCAGCTTTCCATGATGCCAGGTAGCGTCTATTCGAATGGCAACCGGTTCATGCGTTTTGCAAATCTGATTGGCCACTGACGTTTCTGGTCATGTGACATGTGCGCCCAATCGCGTGACGCGCCTATTTCCGCCTCAACCAGCAGCAAACTACCTAACGCCTAGTTTATCACTGGTTAAGACTCTTTCGAAGTTGGTTAAGGTTAGAGTTTGGAATCAGGGCTGGCGTTCTATCGCCCTGCTCTAAGACAAACTCTAACCTTAACCAACTTCGAAAGAGTGCCTAAGCTTAACCGGCGAAAGAACTTGCCGTCACACGATTGGTGCGACCAGAAACAGCAGTGGCCAATCAAAGCGCAAAACGCGAACGCGGAAACATGAACCGGTTGCCTTTCGAATAGACGCTGCCAGGTACCCAGGTGGGGTATCTCCCAGGCCTTTCTGTGTGGAGTTTGCATGTTCTCCCCGTGCTCGCAAGGGTTTCCCCCCCAATAAGATAAACCCAATGGAAAAACATGCACAACAACAGATCGCTAACGCTGTGGCGTCCTTGACGAAGACGGACAGGAGCACATGGATTGGTCCCCTGGCGCGGCTCACGTTGACGCCTGTCTGCTCCTGGCTGCCCATGGGGGGGAAGGACGACGGGATGGGTTAATCGCAGAGACGAATCGCATCGGCGATCCTACAGAGACAATGCATCCGTGTGTGTTCCGGTGTGTGTGTGTGTGTGTTGAGGATAATTGCATGCCAATTAAAGACCTCTGAGCAGGTCCTGCATTATTATTATAATCTCTACAGTGGAACTCACCAGAGTAGTCAGCCATGTCCCGGTCCTTACGCAGTCCAGGGGGAGACCTAAGTCCTATCCATTTAGAGGGACTTGACCTGAGAAGGTTTGGGAATCCCTGTGCTAACAACGTACGCAGGATTCCATCCCACTGTGCGCCGACATGTGGTTATAAGTAGGGAATGCATCGATAGCACCTTTTCACTGCCGATAAGGATAGCTAAACGTATCCGACACAGAGAACCAATCCGATCCATCACTTTAACGGTATGGACCTCTGTAGAAGACCATCAATTTGGGGTCATGGGACTAACATCTATAATACTTGTATCCCCAGAGTGCGGAGGAGGAGTCCCGCTGGGTGGAGGACCTGATGAAGATGCACACGGCGCGGGTGAGAGACGTGGAGATCCTGACGGGCCTGGACTTCTTCCGCAGGACCACGCGGAGCTACCCGGAGATCCTCTCCCTGAAGACCTACATGCACACCTACGAGAGCGAGATCTGACCGTCCTGGGGGGGGGGGCGCGCGCAAAAACCTTTTCCCCCGCCAAACGCAGGCGGACCGAGACCGAGATCCCGACGCCCCCGCTTCCCCGCTCGACCGCCGTCTCGTCTTTTCCCTGCCGTCCCTCGGAGTCTCGCGGCTCGTACCACGCGCTCGGCTCGGCCGTTACCTTCCAGGGCGCCGTGCGCATCGCAGACCTTCCTGCACCTGTGTGGTGGAACGTTTTTTTGCCGTACGGTACGAGGAAGGGAGTGACAATCTGAGCCTTCTAACCATCCCTGTTATTTCCTGTCGAGCTACCTTTTGTTTTTATTTTGATGCCACGGCGCTCTTCCGGAGTCTTTTTGCATCCATTTTCTTTCTATTAACCTTCATTTAGACCACAGGGTAGATGTGCTGAGTATGTATGCTCTTTTTCAGCAACACCCCGCTTCACACAAACCGTTTACACACATTTACACCCGGGAGTCTCCCACTACAACCACAGTCTGGCCCTGTCTCCCACTACAACCACAGTCTGGCCCTGTCTCCCACTACAACCACAGTCTGGCCCTGTCTCCCAGTACAACCACAGTCTGACCCTGTCTCCCAGTACAACCACAGTCTGGCCCTGTCTCCCAGTACAACCACAGTCTGACCCTGTCTCCCAGTACAACCACAGTCTGACCCTGTCTCCCAGTACAACCACAGTCTGACCCTGTCTCCCAGTACAACCACAGTCTGACCCTGTCTCCCAGTACAACCACAGCTGACCCTGTCTCCCAGTACAACCACAGTCTGACCCTGTCTCCCAGTACAACCACAGCTGACCCTGTCTCCCAGTACAACCACAGTCTGACCCTGTCTCCCAGTACAACCACAGTCTGACCCTGTCTCCCAGTACAACCACAGTCTGACCCTGTCTCCAAGTACAACCACAGTCTGGCCCTGTCTCCCAGTACAACCACAGTCTGACCCTGTCTCCCAGTACAACCACAGTCTGACCCTGTCTCCCACTACAACCACAGTCTGACCCTGTCTCCCAGTACAACCACAGTCTGACCCTGTCTCCCAGTACAACCACAGTCTGACCCTGTCTCCCACTACAACCACAGTCTGACCCTGTCTCCCAGTACAACCACAGTCTGACCCTGTCTCCCAGTACAACCACAGTCTGACCCTGTCGCCCAGTACAACCACAGTCTGACCCTGTCTCCCACTACAACCACAGTCTGACCCTGTCTCCCAGTACAACCACAGTCTGACCCTGTCTCCCAGTACAACCACAGTCTGACCCTGTCTCCCAGTACAACCACAGTCTGACCCTGTCTCCCAGTACAACCACAGTCTGACCCTGTCGCCCAGTACAACCACAGTCTGACCCTGTCTCCCAGTACAACCACAGTCTGACCCTGTCTCCCAGTACAACCACAGTCTGACCCTGTCTCCCAGTACAACCACAGTCTGACCCTGTCTCCCAGTACAACCACGTAACCTGCCTGTCCTCGTCACTCTGTCCCCCACCGTAGACCGTTCACTTCACAACATCAGCTGTACTGGTGCCGGTAGTAGGGGAGTGGAATCAAACGTGATCATCTATAGACCATCTCAAACCTGTTTATGTTCCCTATAATGCTATACAAATAAAATTAATTATTATTATTATTATTATTATTATTATTATTATTAACATAAACATTCTGAATGGACCCAGGTGGACTTCCTGTTGGAGTGTTTGCCGATATCGACAAACTGAAATAAACAGGGTCCAAGCTGTTGCCTTGGCAACGCAATGCCAGTGAAAAGGCCTATAATATGGTCCTGGTCTGGAAAGGGACCACAATGCATCCCACTGCATTCTGTCTCCATAGCAACCTAAACCTTCTGCCTCCATAACAACCTAAACCTTCTGTCTCCATAGCAACCTAAACATATCTCTTTCTGTGTATCTCTTATTTTGCATGATATTTATAACATGTCCAAATAATGATGTTTTCCTGATTTCCGGATTTTTACTTGTTTTGTTTTGCTACGTTTAGTTTTTCGTAGAGATTGGCCATTTAGCAGTTGATTGCGCCCATTGAAAGATATGCCTGTTCATAGAGAAACGGTGTTGATTTATGGTTGGAACCTTGCTGTGGTCGTCCCGTGGTGTAAACTCACTCCTGGGCTAAACACCCTCCACTTCACCACCTGACTTGCATCCATTTCAGGTGGTGAACTGGATGATACCGTGGTGTTTATTAACCTACGTGGTCACATGGTACGTGGTCACATGGTACGTGGTCACATGGTACGTGGTCACATGGTACGTGGTCACATGGTTCCGGAAGAGCGGGGGGGGGGGTTGGCGGTTCGAGGCCGTCAGAGAAACAGATGCATGCTTGCTTGTACCGAGTGGCCGCCGTTATATAGAACTTCAAATCAGGTTTTGGAAAAAATACAGAAGCCTGTAAGATGAATAAAAAAAACCAAGAGCAGAATGTCCAATATCTTTACAGAACTGTACTGAAGACCTCAGCCAAGCCCAGGCCCAGAGCAGGATTCACCCAGGCCTAGAGCAGGATTCACCCAGGCCTAGAGCAGGATTCACCCAGGCCTAGAGCGGGATTCACCCAGGCCTAGAGCGGGATTCACCCAGGCCTAGAGCAGGATTCACCCAGGCCTAGAGCGGGATTCACCCAGGCCTAGAGCGGGATTCACCCAGGCCTAGAGCGGGATTCACCCAGGCCTAGAGCGGGATTCACCCAGGCCTAGAGCAGGATTCACCCAGGCCTAGAGCGGGATTCACCCAGGCCTAGAGCGGGATTCACCCAGGCCTAGAGCAGGATTCACCCAGGCCTAGAGCGGGATTCACCCAGGCTGAGTGTCATCTGAGGTAGTTCCACAATAGTGCTCATCAAAGGTGTTTAATGATAATGAGCTTTGCACAGCATTTGGAGAGAATTCCGTACCAATCATTTTGTGTCGCGTTCAGCCAGAAATACGAGGCAGGAACTAGACTAAAAGATGTCAGAATCCCAGAGAAATGGTTTTAGAAGCTCGAGACTTGACTTTGGATGAATATATCAGACTCGAGCTCTGCTTCAGCCCTAATGCATTGTTCCACTGTTTACCACGTCCAGTCTGCCCACTCTGTCTTTGGCAAACAGTAAGATATATCCTCCTTGACTGTCTTATAACACTTTACCAGTATGTCCAGTGATTAACACGCATGAACACTTACCTTTTTTTAACTTGTGATGATAATGCAATGTGATGTTTGTTTGTTTGTGTGTGTTTGTTAGTGTGCGTGTGTGGTCTGCATGTATGTACAGTATGTGCGTGTGTGTTGAATTCAAGAATGTTCTGGTTGTGTGACTAGCCTCTGTGAGCGTGAATGTTCTGGTTGTGTGACTAGTAGGGCTGACCCCGATTAGTCGAATAGTCGACAGATCGATCGAAAGGAGCCATTGTCGACTGCCAACCTCTTAGTCGAATGCAAAAAATATATATATATATATAATTTTTCTTTTCTTTTTTATAATTCTTTCCAAAAGCAAAGAGGCCTAGAAGCGTGGCTAACGCTAATGGCGCGCATACCAGAGAGGCTAACTGCCTAAGAAAACAGGCACAGAGGCACTGAAAGAGGATTTCACCCGTCTAATGAACACACTAGACTAGACAAATATCAAGATGTATCCATCAGTGGACCAATTGCATGCTTTCGCAGAGGACAAGGAGCCTTCAGTCGACTCCTTCAGACATTAAGCACCCCCACAGCCCAAATTGAATGATACAAAAAAAATTTATATTATAATCTTTTTTCTTTTGCATTCAGGGGGGTAGTCGACTACCAGTCGACTATCGGCAAATTTCGGCCAATCAAAGTCGACTATCCAAATCCTTAGTCGGGGACAGCCCTGATGACTAGCCTCTGTGAGCGTGAATGTTCTGCTGTGTGACTAGCCTCTGTGAGCGTGAATGCGTACTGTTGACGTTCTGTGCACAATAAAGATACTGTTGATGATGAATCTGTAATGCCTTTAAAATATATACCACCTGTGTGATTGACCTATTTATGCCTTGTGTAAAGTCCTGACATTTAAATACAATAAACATTTTTGTACTAAATGGTGGTTGATGTGGTTCATGAGATAATAAATAATAAATGATAAAGATAGAGCGATTAGATAGATAGATAGATAGATAGATAGATAGATAGATAGATAGATAGATAGATAGATAGATAGATAGATAGATAGATAGATAGATAGATAGATAGATAGATAGATAGATGCTGGTGTTTCTGTGTTCACAGTCACACAATATGAACACGGTACATACACAAATGCGCACACACACACACACTCACATTACACATGGAACTATTGTACCACAGATACAAACATTGCAATAAAAAAAGTATGTGTTTAAGAGTAACAATCCTCTGTGACATTTAAGTTTTGTTATCAGCATAGTAGTTGTGATAATAATAATAATAATAATAATAATAATAATAATAATAATAATAATAATAATAATAATAATAATAATAATAATAATAATAATAATAATAACTTCGTTTTATATAGCACCTTTCATAAAACCCAAGATCGCTTTACATAGGGGGGGAAACAAAAATATCAAACATGGTGGACAGACACAACATTCAAAGTAGAAATTAGGGGTCAAAGGCCATGTTGAAGAGGTGGGTTTTGAGGAGTTTTTTGAAGGAGTGCAGAGTTGGGGCGTTGCGGAGTTCTGCAGGGAGGGAGTTCCAGAGGGTGGGAGCTGCCACGCAAAAAAGCTCTGTCCCCAAAGGTCCGCAGTCTGGTTCGGTGAATGGAGAGCTGACCAGTGTCTGAGGATTGCAGGGACCGCGATTGAGTGTGGGGGTGGAGGAGGTCAGTGAGGTACTACTAAGGTGCCAGAGCATGGAGGGACTTGTAAGTGAGCAGGAGGGTTTTGTAGGTGATGCAGGATTGATAGAAGTGCAGTTCTAAGCTGACCTGATTCAGATCGCCCTCTGGTGGTCAGACCAGTGCCCAACCGGCTACTTCATTCCTGGGCCCTTATTTATTAATGCTGCGTACGCACAGATATGTGCGTAAACCGTGCATACGATAATTTCTCAGCAAAGTGTGGGATTTATCAATATGAACTTGTGCATGAGATTCTTTTTTTTAAACTTTTATTTATAGCATTTTCAGCTTTTTCTGGCCACGCAGGACCGAGGAGAGAGGGTGAAATGGGAGGAGAAGAGGGGAAGACATGCGGCATATGGCCACCGGGTCTGGGAAACGAACCCAGGGCGACCGCTTCGCGACTCAGCGCGCTATGTGGTGTGCTACTGGAGCGCCCCATAATTCATTATAGTTAATTGTAAAATAGAGACATGAGTGTAATTATTGTCAAACCCTATAGATAAAAAAGAAGCAGTGAAGCTAGACCAGCACTCTCAGGTTCAAGTATTTAATGGCAGCCTGAAACAAACATGTTTCGGAATTACATATTCCTTCGTCAGTGTTATAGCTTGAACCTGAGAGTGCTGGTCTAGCTTCACTGCTTCTTTTTTATATAATACTTAATGGGATTTCAGCACCCAGTGTCAAATCTTGAGAGCGCGGTCTAACTTGACATCAAACCCTATAGATAGAATTTGGAATAGGTCTTTCCGAATGAATGCAGCATGGTTTATCTTGCGTTATCGGAAGACTTGTCATGGGGTGTGCTCCACTGGGAGCGTGTTTTCAGAGATAGGGCAGTCTATTTGCCGAGAGCACATAAGTCGAGTCCGCTACCCGAGACACATGCTCCTTGATACCACAATTTTGGACCCAAATTGGAGCGTGGAACAAAACGCACAAATGCCATCCCTGTGCACATTCAAGTCCCCTCCACCCTGGGATTTTTGGCCACCGGCATGGTCCAATGTGAGATTGGAGATGGATCGGGCATTTCCCAACCCTCCATGAGCAGGATTATGGGTGCAGTGTTGAATGTCATAATTCCCCCAGCCCCCAACTACATACAATACCCATATCAAAATGAACAGCAGGCAGAGGTCAAGAGAGGGTTTTACGCCATCGCAGGGTTTCCCAACATCATGGGAGCAATATACTGTACCCATGTAGCTGTCAAAGCTCCATCAATAAACAAATGCATTTGGCTGATAAATGTCGTTGCCGGTGGCCGGGAGGAATGCACGACTCATTCAGGCCTAATTTTATTTAATTCATTTGTAATGTTATTACTGGGGTATCTGTAATTAAAATATCACTTAAATGCGGGTGATCAGGGTTATCCACTGAAGCCATGGCTAATGACTCTGACCAACCCAACGAGTCAACGACCCAACAGGAGCTCATGCACGCACAAGAGCCATTGTAGAGCGCATTTGGCCTGCTGAAAGTTTGGCTGTGCTTGACGCAGACGCAGAACACCCACCTCCAAACGACGCAGGAATTTATACAGCAGTTTTAAGTAAGTCTACCCTTGCAAGGTCTTAATCTAACTTTAAAAAACCTAAACGAAAAAAGGCTTTTATTTTGCAGTATACAGTAAACGCAAGCACAGAATAGTGGTTACGAATTTTTATTCTCCATTGGGTTGCATAGGTAGCAATTTGCTTCAGTGACTCGTTCATTTCAGTCATTACAGTGCAAATGTTGGGTCAGCTTGTGATTTATTTCTGTCAATGTGCTGGTTCTGTAGGACTGTGTCAGTCAACACCCTTGGCACCCTTGGCCTTGGCTCCTGTGAAATTGACAACTTCATTGGATTTATTTATTCTCAAAGTATTTAAAAGCATACGATTAAATATTGTTTAAAATAAAAAGCTAAATACTATTATTTTGTGTCATGTTTCCAAATAAGATTGTTCACAACGAAATGCGTATACCTTCAATTCGTTGATTAGATGACCTCCGTGATCAATCTCGCTCTCAGTGAAGTTTCTTATTAGTTCACTTAGCCATTATTCCACATTCCACAAACAGGCATGTTCCCATGCAGTGATGCGTTGCTCATGGGACGAGGTTGCACTCCACACAACCAAAGTTTTGTGAGCAGAAGCGTGTGCACGCGCGTGCACACAGGAATGCGCTGCACTCGACTGATGCGCCAACTCGCAGTACCCACCTGGCTACTTTGCATATCAATAGCGCCGGTCATCAGGTGTTACATTCCATTCATAGAGGCAATTAGGCACTGTTTTTAGTCTGTCCTTATGCGAGGGAACATTTATGCGCATGCGCGGGAGCGCATGTGCACGTGGCATCATTAGCGTGTGTGCAACCAGTGTTGATATGAGCATCGCAACGCTGTTCCCATGGGGGTGTTTAATGACCATATATGGTTAATTAGGGGCGGTTCTGTATGCATATACTTAGAAGTGTGCACGAGCATAGACGATAAGAACAATTGGTATTTATCAACACGGAGTACTTGCATGTGTGCTTACAACCTGTGTACGCACGTTTGATAAACCAGATTTTTAGAGAGACATTCTAAATTCTGTAGGAGCGAAAATAGAACAGTTTCTACGCATTAGTGATAAATGAGGGCCCTGGTCTCTACTGTATTTAATGTGATTTCGTGTGCCTTCATAAATAAATGTGATTTCGCAGGCTTTCATAAATAAATGTGATTTTGTGTGCCTTCATAAATACATTTGATTTTGTGTGCCTTCATAAATAAATGTGATTTTGTGTGCCTTCATAAATAAATGTGATTTTGCGTGCCTTCAAACATAAATGTGATTTTGCATGCCTTCATAAATAAATGTGATTTCATGTGCCTTCATAAATAAATGTGATTTTGTGTGCCTTCAAAAATAAATGTGATTTCGTGTACCTTCATAAATAAATGTGATTTTGTGTGCCTTCATAAATAAATGTCGACTTGCCTGACAAAGAAAAGTGCGCCCGGAGACATTTGAACGTTGCACAGGCCAAGATATAAGGTTTCAAAGGGTGCTTGATACTGCCACCTGGGAGGATGCGGCCGGTATTGCAATTTGGCATTCTCAGGATGATTCCCCATGTTAACCCGAGTCCGTGTGCCTGTAATGAATAGAAATATCGATGAAAACCCGACTATACTCGGATCTGGCGCTGAACGGGTGGCGAGATAACCCGACTATCCTCAGGTCTGGCGTTGATTGAGTTAAGATAAAGTCTCAGTTCATCAGGGTTTCATGAATATTTTACGCAGCCTCACAGACTAGTTATGTTGCTGTCTTTTACGATTACCTTGCATCACTTCCCACACAGAGCGGCTCCAAACATGCACTCTGACTCAATGCCGTCTCCTGTGGGCAACAGCACATGCAGGTGGGAGGAGCACGTGTTGGCAGGAGTGATCCAGGGTCAGCAACATTAGAGTCCAACAGAGTGATAATGCCAGATTAAAAAACGTGGTTTAATTTTGTTGATACATTCAAAACAAAACTCTTTCCAGAAGGGATTGTGGCTATGTCCGTCCTCTTATCAGCCCATACATCAGGAAATACTGTCTACTGTCATAAAAAATATGGATTTTCGCCTAGTTTTTGGTATAAAATGTACTATAACATTAATAATTACATTTCAGAGAAAAAAATACATACTTTTTACTCCTTACATTTAAAATGCAGACCTACAAAGTACAAAGTACAAATCTCGCAGTTCCAACTATTTTAATTAGTATATTTGTTTCTCTGGCCGAACTAACGTTAACGTTATTAATCCTGTGGCCGCACTTTATTTTAAAACAGCCAATCAAATCCCCATCAGTGGAAAATGAACCCGCCGTGCAAGACTAGAAAGCGGGGATCTTTGATTAAACACCTGCTATCACAATATACAGTCAGAAAAAAAGTTTTTACTTTTACTTTTTAGTACTTAAGTACATTTAAAAGTAGAAACTTTTTGACTATACTCAAGTGTGTTTTTAGCCAGATACTCTGACTTTTACTTGAGTACGATTTTGAGACGGTACCCATACACTTAAGTATAATTTCTGGGTACTTTTTACACCCCTGCTACAGAGGCTACTGTAACTCAACAAAGGAACGGTCCTACTGCTTTACAGCAGCCAGTAGGCCATGCTTGATCAACAACATTTGTCCTCGCTTGACATATTAAAACATGGAGAGAGAAAAACATATTAACATTTACATTTAGTCATTTAGCTGACACTTTTATCCAATGCGACTTAACACTTTGAGTGCCGGGACACGTCTTCTCACGTCTTTGCTGGCCATGCTAAAGTTGCCGGGGGACGCTGTACAGCGTCCTTATATCAATATTTCAAAAATCTGCGATCGGATTCATAATGTCCCTCCGCTGGCCTGAGATCCACCAGCAGGACCCACTGAGCTCTCTGGCGGTTCAGGAGCGCCATCTGGTGGCCGATCGGCGCAACCGCTTAACAGGAAGCGCAGTAGAGGTTTTGCTGGTCGGCCATATTACTTCCGGGCACTCGGTATAGGTTCCGGCACTCTAGCTCGTCACACTACATAGCGATCGATTGCCAATAACTCGATAAACAACATGATTTGGACGTATATACCATTATACAAGCTGGAGATGGACCGGGTAATAATATATCCCATAATGATAAAATTTCTACTCGACGATGATCGCCCAACGGCGCGCGGAGACTGGGGTGAGTTTCAGCGTGTAACGTTACCGTCTTCGATAATAACTGATATTATCAACATTTGACCCACATTAGATGATTGGTATAACGCTGCCCACGGAATTATAAACGCCCCCTCGCCCATCCGGTCAACATCAGATGACGTGTAGTAACTTCTAGAAGTACGTCTAGTTGGAATTTTTTATATCGCGCTGATTGCCATCAAACTGTATTTCATCATCAATATAATGCATTTGGGGCTATATATCACGTTCTGGAGAAAGCTGCAGAAAGAGATGAAAACATACTTATACATTAGACCATACTTTACTATGAATATGTGAATGAAAAAGTTTAACGTTGCTACACAATGAACAATACATATAGGACTTTGAATGGGCCCTAATAATGGCAATGTAGCAATAGAATTTAAAAAGTTATAGCCCTGCAAAGAAGGGGACTTTCTCCATAGACAAATAGCGCTGGCAATCTATGGTATATCATTAATTTAACCTTAGGCAACCAAAGTGTTAATGAGTTCTGTACAACAAGTCATCAGGAAGGACACAACTCTATCAGCTGAGTAACAATGTTCATCAAAGTGTTGAGTGCTACAGTGTAGGTTAGTATATTAGGACAAGTGCATGACAGTAAGGTTAGTTAGGGTTAGATAAAAAAAAAAAAAAAATAATGTTTCAGATAATGGTTGAAGAAGTGCATCTTTAGTCGACGGCGAAAGATTGGACGGGTTTATTAACAAAATAAAATAAGTTATAGACAGATATTCTTTGACCAAACGATAAAAACAAAGAACAATAAATTAAAAAAAATAGAGATTACAGAGATGAGTAACAGCTGTGTGCTGAGGAGCTGAGGATAGACAGTGCTTCGGTCATCGCTGTACTGAGGCTAGTGCTTCTCAAACTGTCCCACAATCACCCCCTCGCTCGCCATGGACGGTCGCAAATCTCTGAGCTCCAGCAAGAACTCCAGCAACAACTACAATCAACACGGAAAACCAACAAGGTTTTTCATACATTTCATCATCTTCCTACTATGGATTACAGATTACTTTAATTCATCAAGAAAGCCGAACCAAACGGATAAAAGAGAAATCGGAAGAGAAAGCGGTAGTCACAATGACTTTTACCTCCTCGACGGCTCGGAGCAGAAACATCTGGCCATTGGAACCGCAGCTATCCACGGGTTCCTAACGGCAAATCCGGAGCGGAAGAAAATGCCCCCAGCAGGTAAACTAGATCGAAGGACGATAATCATCCTTTATCTACTCCTTGCGGGAGATATTAAATTAAACCCGGGCCCGACTACACGACTACAACAGAAAGTGATGAATCAGAGGCTCCCACAAATAGTGACGGCTACCGTCGCGATCAACAATAATAACAACAACATCCCTTTCAACGACACCAACATCCT
Source organism: Notolepis coatsorum (assembly GCF_963971535.1). Lineage (NCBI taxonomy): Eukaryota > Metazoa > Chordata > Actinopteri > Aulopiformes > Paralepididae > Notolepis > Notolepis coatsorum. Next base: position 11,294,698 of record NC_140183.1, on the reverse strand, counting down.
AACACCGGCGTCGGGTGCATACATTCCACCCGTCACCGGAGCAGTGATGACTGCCGTCGCGATCAACAACGACAACAACATCCTTCTCAACAACAACAACAACATTGTCAACCCCGGACCCAGCCAAGTCAGGACCCCCGTCAGGACGCGAACCCAGACGCGACGACTGGGTCTGGCACTACAGGATGCAACGATGGCTTCGGATGCCTACTTTCCACCCGAGGCCGGAGCAATCAACACGCACGGCGCCGCCGCAAAGGAACACACGGGAGGACGAGACGTCTCCACAGCAGGGAGCCGGCGGGATGGAATCAACACAGCCCCTGGATCATGCCCCCTCCCCACGGAATTCCACCACCAGGCGTCGCCAGCAGATGAACAGGACAAAGAATCTCACACCCCCCCCCCCCCCCACACACGGTCCAAATAATAACAACACAGCCCCACCCCCCTCCCGTCGCGGGACACCCACCTTGATCAAAGGATCCCCCACCCCCCCTCCTTTCACCAGCAGAGGACAAAGGATCATCCCCACCCCCCCTCCTAACATCAATGAACACAGGACCCCATCCCTACCGCCACAAGATCAACCACACGGACTAGGATCCCCCACCCCCCCTCCGGACATCACAGAGCCCCCCCCCCTTCCCACAGAAGAAGAATCCTACCTTCATCTCAATGATATAGACGACACAGCAGATAAAAACGGACTACATATCTTTCATCTTAATGTAAATAGCCTCAGGCACAAACTGGCAGAAATAAGAAATCATTTCAGTAGCGGAAAGGTAAACATACTATGTTTCTCAGAAACCAAACTGGACCCATCAGTAACAGACCCGGAAATTGAATTAGAGAACTATTCTTTAGTCCGCAATGACAGGAACAGGCATGGAGGAGGTGTCTGTATGTACATCCATCAAGACACCAAATTTATTAACCGTACAGACCTAGATCATGAGGCTATTGAAACTGTTTTTGTAGAAATTCTATTTGAAAGGGCTAAATCTGTTCTAGTCGGCACAATTTACAGACCGCCAGACCAAAATGGCTTTTATGACGTGTTGGATGAGTGCTTAGCTGGAGTTGAGGATACAGAAATGATTCTTATTGGGGATTGGAACACGGATATGCAACAAAAAGATGCACCCGTCTTCAAATCCTACAATAGGTTTTGTGATCTGCACGGCCTCAGCCAACTAATCACACAACCCACACGTGTGTGTGAGTCAACTCAGACTACCATTGACCTCATCCTGACCTCTGACAAGTCCAAGATCGCCAATAAAGGGGTTATAGCATGCGGGTTAAGTGATCATTATATGATATTCTGTACCCGCAAAAAGCTAAAACAAAAGGCTGGCTGTCACAAAACAGTCACATCTAGAGACCTAAAAACCTACTCTAGCGAGGCCTTTAACCTTGAACTGGAGGGTCTGGACTGGTCAGATGAGCTCAATGGTTCACTGGTTGAAGAAACATGGCTTGGCTTCAAAACCAAATTTTCAACGATACTAAACAACATGGCCCCCCTAAGAACCACCAGGGTAAAAAATCGCGCTGAGCCGTGGATGCACGCTGAAATACTGACCGCTATGAAAACCAGAGACAAAAAATGCTCTGAGTTTCGTAAAAGTCAGTCAAAGCTTAACATAAGCACGAGCAGTGAACTCCAAGCCCACGTGACTGAACTCAAACTGCAAAGAAACAGACTAAGAAATGATGTAAACTCCATGATCAAAACAGCAAAGAAAAAATTCATCAATGACAAAACCGAGGAAAACAAAAACAAACCGCGTGAACTTTGGAAATTACTCAATAACCAACTAGGCTGCAGTAAAAAACTTAAAACCAGATTCTCAAACATAAACATAAAGACGGACAACACGCTCATCACAGAAAAGCTGGATGTAGCCAATTACTTAAATAGTTTCTTCACAAACATAGCCACAACACTGGTAAACAAACTACCCTCCCACTCAGGGCATTATGGGGTAGAACACATAGTAGCTTACTACAAAAACCTAGGGGTCCACAAAGACGACTTCAAACTGGAAATGGTAACAACAGATGAGGTACTCAAAAAACTGAGCGCCCTCCAACCTAACAAGGCCACTGGCCATGACAACATCCCCTCCAAATTCCTCAGAGACTCAGCAGCCGCCATCACCCCAGTCATCACACACATAATAAACCTCTCTATAAAACAGGGACACGTCCCCAAGGACTTCAAAATTGCGAGAGTGACCCCTCTGCACAAAAAAGGCAGTAAATTAGACCCAGGCAACTACCGCCCTGTTTCTATCCTTACCTCCATCTCGAAAGTCATGGAAAAAATTGTATACGAACAGGTCGAAAAATACCTTGCGGAAAAAAATCTAATCTACGAATTCCAATCTGGCTTCAGAACATCCCACTCCACTGACACATGCCTTCTCTATTTAAACGACCACATCAAACAAGAGGTGGACGCGGGCAAATACTGCGGCATGGTCATGCTGGACCTACAAAAGGCCTTCGACACTGTCAATCACACCATTCTGATTGACAAGCTAAAAGCAATTGGTTTTGATAGTCTATCAGTGAGCTGGATGCAATCCTACCTGGAGGGGAGAGAGCAGATGGTGGAGGTAAACGGTACCCTATCCCCCCCCCTCACAGTAAACTGTGGTGTTCCACAAGGAAGCATACTAGGTCCGCTACTGTTCCTAATTTATGCAAATGACATGTCGTCAGCTTGTGACTGCAACTTGTTCCTGTTTGCGGACGACTCAGCCCTGCTGGTCTCTGACAAGAACAAATTACAGGTTGAAAAAACCCTCAGCTCAGAACTAAGCAAAATCTGCATATGGCTCGCTGATAACAAACTATCATTACACATGGGCAAAACAGAGTCCATTCTCTTCGGTTCAAATAACAAACTCAGCAAGACCGACGGCTTCTCAGTTACAGTGGGTGACAATATTGTCACAAGGAAAGAAGATATTACCTACCTGGGTTCCATCCTAGAGGCAAATCTTTCCTGTGACAAAATGGCATCCAATGTAATAAAAAAAGTCAACCAACGAACTCGTTTCTTGTACCGGATCTCCTCACTGGTAAACAAGAATACTCTGAAGACTCTAGCAGGAGCACTCATTCAAGGGTACTACGACTATGCTTGCACCTCATGGTACCAAAGCACCTCAAAGGCGCTAAAAACAAAATTACAAACATCTCAAAACAAACTGGTCAGACTACTGCTTGACCTTACTCCTAGAACCCACCTCACCCCTGCCCACTTTGACAACCTAGGATGGCTTAGAGTAGACGACAGAGTACAGCAACTTGCAATGGGCCTGGTCTACAAGATACACTACACGACCAAGGTACCCATGTACATGACTAAATACTTCCCAAAGGTCAGTGAATACCACGATCACAACACCAGAGGGAGCTCCACAAATCATGTTAAACCCAGATTCGGCTCAAACAAGGGACTAAACACGTTTCGCAATTATGCCACATCAATGTGGAACGCCCTACCCAAAGCTGTAAAGGAATGTGAATCACTACCCACTTTCAAAAACACTCTCAAAAAACACCTAAGGGAGACTGCAACTCGAAACTGGCCCCTGTAAATGTCCGAACACAACCCCCGCCAACACCCCCCCCCCCCCACTCCTACCCCCCCCCCCCCCCCCCCCCCCCCCCAACCACCTCCAATGTACAGTCCCACCCCCACCTACCCAATCCAATGTACAGTTTCTACGCCTAATGTATATACTCTTTTCTTTCTGGACTCTTTTTGCATCACAAATACAGTACTGTAATTGCAAATCTGGTATGTCATAAATGTATAGATGTAGCAGTACTGTCTATCTGTATGTCATGTATGTCATATATGTTACGATGAATTGGAAATGGGGGACCCTGGTGGAAACAAGACGAAAGTCTTTCTCTGGTCTGCATCCCCTTAACAATTGTATGTATTGAGCTGTACTGCACTGTACCCATTCTGCAATCTGTTAATAAAGATTTCATTCATTCATTCATTCATGTGCTCACCAGTAGAGGGCAGTGCGGTGAAGACAATGGAGACAAACTACACGCCTGTGCGATGGTACAGATGGCTGAGGAACCCCTTTTGGGTCTCGCTCCAAACAATAGCTTTACATCTCACACCTAGGTGAAAGCCAAGAGCCCCCACCCCTCTCTTTTCTTAAGCCCAGTGTCCCCTTCTCTACCTCAGTGTCTCCCAGCGGCCATGATGAGAGCTCCTCTTAGCCAAAAGTAGGTATAACCTACATGTACCTATATGTGTTGTTACTATTAAACCTATATTGATCATGGAGATCCGTCTACGACATAACTGACGAGTCCGGTTCCACCACAAGAGCCGACGGCACCCCAGTGACACTTTACTTAGGGCCTGTCTACCATTCAGAGATGATCATAATGCACTGATGTACCCAGTGACACTTTACTTAGGGCCTGTCTACCATTCAGAGTAGGGCTGTCCCCGACTAAGGATTTGGATAGTCGACTTTGATTGGCCGAAATTGGCCGATAGTCAGATTAATAATAGTTAATAGTCGACTAACCCCCTGAATGCACCCCCCCCCTTTTTTTTTTTTTATATATATAATTTTTTTTATTCCATTTGGGCTGTGGCGGTGCTTAATGTCTGAAGGAGTCGACTGAAGGCTCCTTGTTCTCTGCAAAAGCATGCAATTGGTCCACTGATGGATACATCTTGATATTTGTCTAGTCTAGTGTGTTCATTAGACGAGTGAAATCCTCTTTCAGTGCCTTCAGTGTTTTCTTAGGCCGTTAGCCTCGCTGGTATGCGCGCCATTAGCGTTAGCCACGTTTCTAGGCCTCTTTGCTTTTGGAAAGAATGATACAAAAATAAATAAATAATGTCCTCTATCAACAGCCAGACATTACAGCCATGATTGGTGTGTAAAGTGTTTTCTAATCGGGCCAATCTCCTACACTATTATATCGAATGGTAAAACAAATCACAGAAGAAAATGAGTTTTGATGGACGCAGAGTGAAGTCCATCCTCATGTTTTTAGTTCTGGTGGCCTGGTATGATCTCATGTGTGAAATTAGAACTTTTAGAACTGCACATTCTTTTTTTGATCCACTTTTTCTCCCATTTAAAATTTTTCTCCCATCCCAATTTCGTATCATCCAATTCAACCCTCCCCTGTCTCGAACGCTGTTTCATGCCTCCCACAAGCCGGCTGCAATGTGGACTAAGTCATACATAGCACGAGTCCCCTCCGATACTCGAGGTAACAGCAGTCGCTCTTTTCACCTGCGCAGCTCGATCTTTCAGCGTCAGGGGTCTGCGCTTTGGAGGGGCGCCGCCCTCATCGCTTCCTGATTCTACTGCGCAGGCGCACCAACCGACCTGTAGGAGTCGCTGTCCACAACGCCCGATCCCCACCCATCAGTTTCCCACCCCCTAATACTGCCAATGTGTATTAGTACGGACGACCAGCTAAACTGAAAGCAATGTGGAGCGCTGGGATCGAACAGGCGAATCCAGCGTCTCCAGTATTCGTGGTGAGCGCCTTGCCCACTGCACCACGTAGCCGCCCCCAGAACTGCACATTCTAACGATGATGTCACAACGGCCACCACAAGCTTCCGTGTCAGAGCCGTGTGTTACAAGCTGCTGTCAGAGCCGTGTGTTACAAGCTGCCGTGTCAGAGCCGTGAGTACAAGCTGCCGTGTCAGAGCCGTGTGTTACAAGCTGCTGCTGTCAGAGCCGTGTGTTACAAGCTGCTGCCGTGTCAGAGCCGTGTGTTACAAGCTGCTGCTGTCAGAGCCGTGTGTTACAAGCTGCTGCTGTCAGAGCCGTGTGTTACAAGCTGCCGTGTCAGAGCCGTGTGTTACAAGCTGCCGTGTCAGAGCCGTGTGTTACAAGCTGCTGCCGTGTCAGAGCCGTGTGTTACAAGCTGCCGTGTCAGAGCCGTGTGTTACAAGCTGCTGCTGTCAGAGCGTGTGTTACAAAGCTGCTGCTGTCAGAGCCGTGTGTTACAAGCTGCCGTGTCAGAGCCGTGTGTTACAAGCTGCCGTGTCAGAGCCGTGTGTTACAAGCTGCCGTGTCAGAGCCGTGTGTTACAAGCTGCCGTGTCAGAGCCGTGTGTTACAAGCTGCCGTGTCAGAGCCGTGTGTTACAAGCTGCTGCCGTGTCAGAGCCGTGTGTTACAAGCTGCTGCTGTCAGAGCCGTGTGTTACAAGCTGCTGCCGTGTCAGAGCCGTGTGTTACAAGCTGCTGCTGTCAGAGCCGTGTGTTACAAGCTGCTGCTGTCAGAGCCGTGTGTTACAAGCTGCTGCTGTCAGAGCCGTGTGTTACAAGCTGCCGCGTCAGAGCCGTGTGTTACAAGCTGCTGCCGTGTCAGAGCCGTGTGTTACAAGCTGCTGCCGTCAGAGCCGTGTGTTACAAGCTGCTGTCAGAGCCGTGTGTTACAAGCTGCCGTGTCAGAGCCGTGATGTTACAAGCTGCCGTGTCAGAGCCGTGTGTTACAAGCTGCTGGCCGTCAGAGCCGTGTGTTACAAGCTGCTGCCGTCAGAGCCGTGTGCACAGAATGTGATGTAGACGAGGGAAGCAAAGCCAGAGCAGATTAGACACAGTGAAACTGATAACACAGCAATATTAATGTGACTTTAATGGGCATTTCTTAACTTTCTGCCGCACCTGCTCTCTCTCTCTCTCTCTGGCGTGTGTCAACACTAATGTGTTCTGTTCTCACTCAACACTAATGTCTTGGCGGTCAGGTGCGTAGCGGAGATTGCGTTCATCACCAACGCTGGAGACGCTGGGTTCGCGTGTTCGAATCCAGCTCCCGGCGTTGTCACCAGCTTGGCTGGCCGTTCACACTAATACAATTGGCAGTATTAGGGGGTGGGAAAGCTGGCGGGTGGGTCCTGGGCGTTGTGGACAGCGACCCCTACAGTTCGGTCGGGGCGCCTGCTCAGCGAGGGTAGGATCTGGTGAGAGGTAGTGTGACCTTCCACACGTTACACTCTCCCAGTGAGAATCTGCGCGGCCAGGCTGGCTGCCGGCTGGCTGCACATGCGTCGGAGGAAAGCATGTGACAGTCTCCGGCCTCTCGGACCAACAGTAGGGGAAAGTGCGCAACAACCAGGAAGGGGGTTGGGAATTGGCATAACGACTAACAGTGGGATGGGAGAAAAAATCGGAAAAGGAGGGGGAAAAAGATAATAATAATAAAAAAAAAACACTAATGTCTTCTGTGCATGCTCACATTCAGATTTCTTGGGACCAGCGTACTTCTGAAGCCATGCCAGGGCCTGCAGATAACTGGTGTTGTTCAACGTTCTTGGGCAAACGTAAAATAAATATGCTTTGCACGCTGAGGTAAGTAATTGTGGCTCGCTATTCTTCAATCAAGCAGAGGTGTAATATTGTGTTTGGTTGCATTGCCTGTCTCTAGACTATAGATCGTAGCATCAGCCAAGCTGACATTATTGACTGTGTTTCTCAGAAATAATGAAACCAGTAAGGTTATATGGTGGTGTGTTTGGTTGGTTTGGAAGGGTAGTTAGTGGATGATACTGTCCTGATAAAAACATTCACTGATGGTGAAAATGATACGCTGGGTCACAAACATTACTGCTACTCTTTAGTGCCTTAACCCATTAGCTGCCAGTACTGTTAGCTTTGTGGCCTACAGATGCATCTCTCAGGACTCTGAGCTCCTGCTCTGCTAGGGGAGGATATAACTTCATTTTTTCGGCCACATTTGCATTGGAAACCTAACGTTCATGACGGGGGAAAACCAATCCATGATGCTAACCACATTGGCGCATCATTTGTGAATATTTTGGTTTAGAAAGTCACTGTGTACGCTGTTCATTTTGTTCAGACCTGTGAATAGATGTACACGATTAAACACAGTTGTACCAAAATTCGTATTTTTGGAAGAGAAGTTATTCATGTGTTCTGTTTCATGTGAATTTAGGTTCAGTAGCTAAGCAACGATGGACATCAACATCAAAACAATTCTGCATATCCAACTGGTTTGGGTCAGAGCCACTGAAGTCTCATCTTTGCCATGTCACACTGTACACTGTAAAAAAGAAAATGTAAAAAAATAACTGTAACTGTCTGGCCTCAACAGTTGCCAAATACTTACTGTCAATTACAGTAAATCAAATACATTTACAGATTCAACCTTTATTTATGGTTAATATTTTGATAAAAGGTAATTTACTGTATTTGTATGGCATTACACTTTTAAAGTAGAAAACAAAAGTAATCTGTAAAATAAGACAGTGAATTTCCTGTGATTAAATTTGTTGATGCAGCTTGATGACTTGTTTTTTTACAGTGTAGACAAAGGCTATTCATGATACTGGTTGTTGCAATTCTTGCGATCCAGAGCAACGAGGATGGAAACAGCTAGTGTCCTGGTGAAGGAGCGTCCCTCTCGATGAACGCCAGGGACTGCATCGAAGCGTGGTGAGCGAACACATCCTGGAGACACAGCTGTGGAGGACATCAACGTGTACGTGTTCATGCACCACCCCCTCTCTACACCGACATGCATGCAACCGTGTTTGGATGTGTTCGGCTCCACTTGCCACACCACTATGTGTGCTCTATAGTTAATCTATACCGTATTTAAATGCTTCAGAATCGCTGCTCACCGAACCCGTTTCCTCTTTTCCTGTGCAGCTTGAGAAGCCCTGCCTAGGACCATTTAAGACAAAATATATATTTTTTCTTTACGGAGGACATTTTGGTTCACCGTACGGCGTACGGGAGACCCAAGTTTAAAGTCTACATTTATTTTACGTTGCCATGTATTAAACGGCATCTTTTGAACGGCGCAATATACAGAGCTTATGTATCAAACAAAAAAAATTAATTCTTTACCAATTAAACATAACAAAAGCCAAAGAAGCAGCTAGTATGGTGGGAAAGACCTGGCATCACAATACTCAGTCAGGCAGGAAAGACCTTTGGGACTATGACATCATCAGAGGGTAGACATGCTTGTTACACTGTAGTGTTACCTTAGGGATCTGGATCACCTAACAGGGATGCATCTCAACACAGCAGCAGCTTGACTCCTCCTCTTCCTGACTCTACACCAATGAGGAGACAGCTATAGGAACCAATGGGAACGGGGTCCAACAGGAAACAGAAAGCCGTGCGGTTTGGTTTTTTCGACCAGTAACGAAACACGGGTGATGTGCGGAATCATCTTTTGTGAATAACTATAATAACCAACTTCCTGACTTCCGAAATGAGACTTTAAGACGCCATGACACAATTTACAGTAGTTCCTTCCTCGCAGCGGGTCGTCAGAATTCCATTAGCTGCCCATAAAAGTTGTTATGTAATCTTAAGAGAATCTTTAAAGCTCACGGAACTCTCTGGAAAGTCAGGGGGAAGCTCTTGTTGTGCGCGAGATGCCCCTCTCTGTGTCCGTCTCAGAGAAGAAGAAGCTACTCTCCATTATGATCGAGATGCAACCCATGCCAGGCGGGGAGGAGGACGAGAAAATAAGACAAAGGACAACGTGAGGTTAACCCTTTCACTGCCACACGACAGAAGGTTAACACTTTAACTATCACACTACCGACGGTTGGCGGTGAAAGGGTTAATAAATACAAGAGTCTGTCTGAGAAGCAGCGGTGGCGGCAACGATCTCCAAGGGACACAGCGGAGTCCCTCCTGTTCAAGTTCAGAGTCTCCAGTCAAATAACAACTAAGAAAATCCTTTTCAGAATACCTTCCATCGTTTGATTGAGCCCTGGCTGGGGAGGCCAGACGATTAGAGAGAATCAAAGGGTTCCCTCCGAGGGTAGGAGGAGGAGGAGGAGGAGGCGGGGGTACAGTAACTCACGTACAGTAACCTTCCCACGGTAACTCTCGTTGCACATAGTCCGGGTCTGGCCTATAGCGGTACAGATCCTCCTGGAAGAGGCTACCGTTGTATATTCATGAGGGGGGGGGGGGGGGGTTAATGTTTTGGTGGGAGGTGGAGACTGGTGCAACGAGGTGGCAGGGTCCGGCCTCACCGTCCAGCTGAAGGGTCCGGCTGAAGGGTCCAGCTGAAGGGTCTCTCCGTCCAGCTGAAGGGTCTCTCCGTCCAGCTGAAGGGTCCAGCTGAAGGGTCCAGCTGAAGGGTCTCTCCGTCCAGCTGAAGGGCCTCTTCGTCCAGCTGAAGGGTCCGGCTGAAGGGTCTCTCCGTCCAGCTGAAGGGCCTCTTCGTCCAGCTGAAGGGTCCGGCTGAAGGGTCTCTCCGTCCAGCTGAAGGGCCTCTCCGTCCAGCTGAAGGGTCCAGCTGAAGGGCTTCTCCGTCCAGCTGAAGGGCCTCTCCGTCCAGCTGAAGGGTCCAGCTGAAGGGTCTCTCCGTCCAGCTGAAGGGCCTCTCCGTCCGGCTGAAGGGTCTCTCCGTCCAGCTGAAGGGTCTCTCCGTCCGGCTGAAGGGTCTCTCCGTCCAGCTGAAGGGTCTCTCCGTCCAGCTGAAGGGTCCAGCTGAAGGGCCTCTCCGTCCAGCTGAAGGGTCCAGCTGAAGGGTCTCTCCGTCCGGCTGAAGGGTCTCTCCGTCCAGCTGAAGGGTCCAGCTGAAGGGTCTCTCCGTCCGGCTGAAGGGTCTCTCCGTCCGGCTGAAGGGGCCTCTCCGTCCAGCTGAAGGGTCCGGCTGAAGGGTCTCTCCGTCCAGCTGAAGGGCCTCTTCGTCCAGCTGAAGGGTCTCTCCGTCCAGCTGAAGGGCCTCTCCGTCCGGCTGAAGGGTCTCTCCGTCCAGCTGAAGGGCCTCTCCGTCCAGCTGAAGGGTCCAGCTGAAGGGCTTCTCCGTCCAGCTGAAGGGCCTCTCCGTCCAGCTGAAGGGTCCAGCTGAAGGGTCTCTCCGTCCGGCTGAAGGGCCTCTTCGTCCAGCTGAAGGGTCTCTCCGTCCAGCTGAAGGGTCTCTCCGTCCAGCTGAAGGGTCCAGCTGAAGGGTCCAGCTGAAGGGTCTCTCCGTCCAGCTGAAGGGTCTCTCCGTCCAGCTGAAGGGTCCAGCTGAAGGGTCCAGCTGAAGGGTCTCTCCGTCCAGCTGAAGGGTCTCTCCGTCCAGCTGAAGGGCCTCTCCGTCCAGCTGAAGGGTCCAGCTGAAGGGTCTCTCCGTCCAGCTGAAGGGTCCAGCTGAAGGGTCTCTCCGTCCGGCTGAAGGGTCTCTCCGTCCAGCTGAAGGGTCCAGCTGAAGGGTCCAGCTGAAGGGTCCAGCTGAAGGGTCCAGCTGAAGGGTCTCTCCGTCCAGCTGAAGGGTCCAGCTGAAGGGTCCAGCTGAAGGGTCCAGCTGAAGGGCCTCTCCGTCCAGCTGAAGGGTCCAGCTGAAGGGTCTCTCCGTCCGGCTGAAGGGTCCAGCTGAAGGGTCTCACTGTCCGGCTGAAGGGTCTCTCCATCCGGCTGAAGGGTCCATCTGAAGGGTCTCTCCGTTCGGCTGAAGGGTCCATCTGAAGGGTCTCTCCGTTCGGCTGAAGGGTCTGGCTGAAGGGTCTCACTGTCCGGCTGAAGGGTCCAGCTGAAGGGTCTCTCCGTCCGGCTGAAGGGTCCGGCTAAAGGGCCTCTCCGTCCAGCTGAAGGGTCCAGCTGAAGGGTCTCTCCGTCCGGCTGAAGGGTCTCTCCATCCGGCTGAAGGGTCCAGCTGAAGGGTCTCTCCGTTCGGCTGAAGGGTCTGGCTGAAGGGTCTCACCGTCCAGCTGGGGAGTGGCCACCAGTTCCACCCTCATGATGATTCAGCACTGGCGTGTGTACCGCTCACATACCTTCCACATCCTCGTCTTGATCTCAGCTTCCTGCCCCCAGATTAAATGCTCCAGCTACAGGTTTCCTGTTCCAGGCACGCTGCCCAATCAATCGCAGGTGAAAGTATTCTAAAAGGAGGATCTTAGTCGGTTAAAGGTCCGGGGCGGGGGGAGTTGGGGGGGGGGGGGGGGGGGGGGGGGTTACGCCTCAGTTCTGGCTGCTCTCTGTTGAAGCAGGCATTTCCTCCTTCTCTCTTTGCTTCTCTCTTTCCTTCTCTTTCTTGGCTTTCTTCTCCTCGTCATCCTTGAAGAAGAGCAGGGGGAACATACCGAGGATGCAGCCGATGGCGACGCCGATGGCTTTACCCTGCGGACAGGAGAGGAGAGAGGAGAGAGAGAGAAGTGAGATGAGAGAGGAGAGAGAGGGGGGAGAGGAAGAGAGAGAGGGGGAGAGAGATATAGAGAGAGGGGGAGGGAGATATAGGATATAAAGAGGAGAGAAGAGAGAGAGAGGAGAGAGACAGAGAGAGAAGAGAGAGATAGGAGAGGGAGGAGAGAGACAGAGGAGAGAGAGAGGAGAAGTGAGGAGAGAGGAGAGAAAGGATAGAAAAGAGAGATAGGAGAGAGAGGAGAGAGAGAGGAGAGAACAAGGAGAGAAGAGAGATAGGAGAGAGATAGAGAGAGGAGGAGGGAGATATAGGATAGAAAGAGGAGAGAAGAGAGAGATAGGAGAGAGAGGAGAGAGACACAGAGAGAGGAGAGAGAGAGGAGAAGTGAGGAGAGAGGAGAGAAAGGAGAGAAAAGAGAGATAGGAGAGAGAGGAGAGAGAGAGAGAGGAGAGAACGAGGAGAGAAGAGAGATAGGAGAGAGATAGAGAGAGGAGGAGGGAGATATAGGATAGAAAGAGGAGAGAAGAGAGAGATAGGAGAGAGAGGAGAGAGACACAGAGAGAGGAGAGAGAGAGGAGAAGTGAGGAGAGAGGAGAGAAAGGAGATAAAAGAGAGATAGGAGAGAGAGGAGAGAGAGAGAGAGGAGAGAACGAGGAGAAAAGAGAGATAGGAGAGAGATAGAGAGAGGGGGAGGGAGATATAGGATAGAAAGAGGAGAGAAGAGAGAGATAGGAGAGAGAGATAGGAGAGAGAGAGAGCGGGAGAGAGAGAGAGTGGAGAGGAGAGAGAGGAGAGAGAGAGAGAGAGAGAGAGAGGAGAAAGAGATGAGAGGAGATAGAGAGAGGAGAGAGAGAGGAGAGAGAGAGAGAGGAGAAAGAGGAGAGAGAGAGGAGAGAGAGAGAGGAGAAAGGAGAGAGAGAAGAGAGAGAGGAGAGAAAGAACGCAGCGGTGAGGCAGTTGTAAAGGTACGAAACAGAGCATGGTCCTACCAGGAAATCAAAGCGACACGCCAACGTTATGGGAAATGTGCTTACCGTCTTCTCCAGAGTCAGACGATAGATACAAATGAGCACTAATGAATGGAAGCTGATATCGAACACAAGCCTAGCTTAACACTTTAAGGACCAGCCACGAGTTAACTCGTGTTTCGATTCCACCCGTTGAGGACCAGAGCCACGAGTTAACTCGTGGCAAGTTGTTATTGTTTTATTCCATATTAATAAACAGATCAAGATCCCGGATCGACTCTGCAGATTTACCCGCCAGATTTAAATTGGCGACATGCAATACCGGCCAGATCCTCTTAGGGGCGCCATCGCTCCACTGCAGTATCATTGAGGCCGAATGGGAAAATAATTTTTTTTACTGTCTGGGGCGTTTCATATGAGCCTGGATCCCAGCCAAACATCCTCCATCTTTGATCACGTTACGGAACGCAGATTTCAGCCTGGAATAATGGGATTTATGATCAGTCAATGGACATATCGATCTACCAGATGCCGATGAATAATGACGAAATGCTGCCGGCGATCACATGGGCTGACGGTAGGATACTATTCACCCAAATTACAGCCGGATTGGACATTGTTGTAACACGCAAGCGATCGATCAGTGAATATGGCTACTTGAACGCACACTGTATTGCTAATCAATAATACTGATCGGCGTCCCCCGCCGCCCCCATTTCACCCATAGATGCTCTGTAATAGTCCGGATGCTAAGCAGTTTGTTTTATTTCATTTGTATATATACAACAGAAATGGCGTTTGATATAACGTGACCTTTAGCCTCATATCTAGCTTCCCAGAAAAAAGACGAGACGAAAACTGCAACAAAGCTTATATTCACGACGCTATAAAATGACAACCAACCGATGGATTTTTATTTTCTTTAAGCCATTATGAAGGCATGGTTTATGCACTCAAGTGACAATGAGAATGGACAGATAGCAATACTATAAAGTATATATATAGCTGTTAGAAAGTACATCGGTTTGTTGACAAACCCTGGTCGTCCAGAACCATATTACACTGCAAACCGTGGTCGCCAATGTGTTAAAGGGAGAAGTGTCTTTGGCTAGCTGGTCCACATCCGTTTCCATTCATATGTGCTAAGATTGTCTAGCTTGCAGCCAGATGGCTTTCTACTAAATGCACAGTATTTTCTTAGACAGTAGGAATACTGAGATGGAGACAGAGTAGCGGAGACACAGGAGAGAAGGTTCTTTATTGAGACAGTAGGAAGGCTGAGAGGGAGACAGAGTAGAGGAGACACAGGAGAGAAGGTTCTTTATTGAGACAGTAGGAAGGCTGAGAGGGAGACAGAGTAGAGGAGACACAGGAGAGAAGGTTCTTTATTGAGACAGTAGGAAGGCTGAGAGGGAGACAGAATAGAGGAGACACAGGAGAGAAGGTTCTTTATTGAGACAGTAGGAAGGCTGAGAGGGAGACAGAGTAGAGGAGACACAGGAGAGAAGGTTCTTTATTGAGACAGTAGACAGCCTGAGAGGGAGACAGAGTAGAGGAGACACAGGAGAGAAGGTTCTTTATTGAGACAGTAGGAAGGCTGAGAGGGAGACAGAGTAGAGGAGACACAGGAGAGAAGGTTCTTTATTGAGACAGTAGGAAGGCTGAGAGGGAGACAGAGTAGGAGACACAGGAGAGAAGGTTCTTTATAGAGACAGTAGGAAGGCTGAGAGGGAGACAGAGTAGAGGAGACACAGGAGAGAAGGTTCTTTATTGAGACAGTAGGAAGGCTGAGAGGGAGACAGAGTAGAGGAGACACAGGAGAGAAGGTTCTTTATTGAGACAGTAGGAAGGCTGAGAGGGAGACAGAGTAGGAGAGACACAGGAGAGAAGGTTCTTTATTGAGACAGTAGGAAGGCTGAGAGGGAGACAGAGTAGGAGACACAGGAGAGAATGTTCTTTATAGAGACAGTAGGAAGGCTGAGAGGGAGACAGAGTAGGAGACACAGGAGAGAATGTTCTTTATAGAGACAGTAGGAAGGCTGAGAGGGAGACAGAGTAGAGGAGACACAGGAGAGAAGGTTCTGGTGGATTGGTTCCAGAGGCTCTTACTTCTTACTGCACCATCTCTGGGCACAGCGGGAGATCCACCCTCGTCCTGCCTTTGATTATTGGCGGCATGATATCTCAGGGTGGTTTTTCATTAGACCATTCTGGGCCCAAATGCAGAGGCTGGTTGAAAAATGAATATCGAGTTCCAGCTGAACTGAATATAAACTACAAACACCACGATCGATTGTGTTGTACAGTCAGCTCATTACACGCATTGTCCAAATAATTCACATGGCCTTTTCATAAAGGCATCCTCTGGGGCTGATCGGACTGCTGAAGATGATTACGTTTCCTCTCAGAGTGCCGTTTCCTCTCAGGGTAAACAACAGATCCGCGGGCCAATTCAAAGCGTCTCGCTGCGTTACGGCCGTCAGACAGAACCTGGAGTCATATTGATGTTCGATACGCCACGCACAACATATGAGCCTAATGCTCTTCTCTACAGCAGGCCCATCCAGGCCCACTGGGAGAAACACTGATTGGTTTAATCTAACATGTCATTTTCTGTACCTTTGCAGATTTTGCAATCTATATCAATATTAATACCCTATACATTGTTGTTAAATTGTCTTTAACACTGTAAAGTAATTTTTTGTTTTTGTTTTACACAAATGTAATTTTAGCTATATTAATTGTTACAGTAGGTTCATTATGCATTGTGTGTACTGACTTTTAATAATTTTGTTTTTTGCAATAGTGATTGTTTTTGTATGTTTTTTGTGTGTGGACCCCAGGAAGACTAGCTGGTTGCTATCGCACCAGCTAATGGGGATCCCTAATAAAATAAAATCAAAATCTATAGAATTTTTTTTTTGTGTTTTACTGTCACTTATATTATATATATATATATATATATATATATATATATATATATATATATATATATATATATATATATATATATATATATATATATATATATATATATGTCTTTAGGAAAATGTCTTCTGTCTTTTGGATTATAAAACACTTTTTTGTTTTAAGAAGGGTATATTCTGTGGTAAATGATATCTGTAACTCTGGAGAGGAGAGACACTTCATTCGTTATCTGGAGTTGGTGCCATAGGTTCTGGCTGGGGTGTCAGTGGCTCGGGAGGTAGAGCAGCCGTCTGGTAATCCAGAGGTTCCCGGTTCGATTCCTGCTCCTCCCGGGCAGCGTGTCGAAGTGTCCTTGAGCAAGACACTTACTGTAACCCCTTATTGTTCCCGGTGAGCAGGTCGGCACCTTGCACTGTCGGTGTGTGAATGTGTGAGTGAACGGGTAAAATGTGAGGAACAAATTGTAAAGCGCTTTGGATAAAATAACTATATAAATGTACCATTTTACTTTCTGTTATACATCATTGCAACTTTATATGTAGTGTCTTCTAAGCCCATGTGGGCTGGGCACCTTGTTGCATGGCATGGAAATAATCAATAATCAATCAATCAATGATATGTATATTGTCTCACCGTGTGAGCGCTGACTCTGGTCTGCCACATGTCAGCCTGCTTGGGACTCAAGTCTGGGATCCTCATCCCCAGTCCGACACGCCAGAGCCTCTACATAACCTGCTAACCTGGAGAGAGAGAGAGAGAGAGAGAGAGAGAGAGAGAGAGAGAGAGAGAGAGAGAGAGAGAGAGAGAGAGAGAGAGAGAGAGAGAGAGAGACAGAGGGGGGGGGGGGGGAGAGAGACAGAGAGAGAGGAGACAGAGAGAGAGTGTTTTTATTTGTCACATACATACCAGGGCATACAGTGAAATGCAGGTGGCCATGCCCGCTTTCATTGTGCAATAATACTAATAATAAAATAGACATAATAAACAGGTAATAAAATAGACATAAAATGGGCATGATCAAATAGACATGCTAAAGTCCTGAGATACAGTGCAATACAATGTTAGCTACGGATTTAAAGGGGACATGTACTGCTATTCCTAGCACTATATGGGCAACTTTACACAATTCCTGTTAGTCTATTGAAGACATCATGTAAGTTTTTTTTTTCAAAAAAAATGCATTGTTTTATATTTCTAATCAAGTACTCAAAACCATAATTTTTCAGCTCCAAGATTTCAGGCTGTTATGGCCTGGCTCCGCCCATAAGCACTTTGAGTGACAGTCAGTCCACACAGTCTGCGACTGGTAGACATAGAGAGATAGAGAGAGAGAGAGAGAGGGGGGGGGGGGGTGCGAGAGAGAGAGAGAGAGAGAGAGAGAGAGAGAGAGTGAGAGAGAGAGAGAGAGAGAGAAAAAAAAGACAGGCCGTCTCTTCCTTTCGTTTTTTCTCTCCCTGCGGCAGCTTGTGTGGGGGGGGGGCCTCCCTTCCCCCCCCCCCAAGTGCTCCCTCCCTCTCTCTCTCTGTCTCCCTCTCTCTCTCTCTCTCTGTCTCTCCCTCTCTCTCCCCTCTCTCTCTCCCTCTCTATCTCTCTCTCTCTCTCTCCCTCCAGAGTATGCAGAGGTGTCGGGTTTCAATCTGCCTCGCAGTATGAGGAAGTGGGCGGGCATTAGCTACAACCACAGAGCCAATCACATCACTGTCTTCTACCCAGAGCCTGAATGACGTGACTCAGGCCTTCAAATCAGGATGGACTAATTTACTGGAGCAGGAAATTATCTGAGCTGAATCAGAGCAATCCGCCAATATGGTATTTAGAGACTAAAACACATTGATACTAACTCCTATTACTATAATACAATGCTAGAGACTGAAAAATGACATTTATATTACATGTCCCCTTTAAGGCACTGGGTCCTACTGTATGTACACTACTATACAATATACAGTTTTTACTATATATCCTTATGCTATACTTGCTATATCTAAACTATACTATACAAGAACCACATCGGTTCTTTCCTTAAAGTGACCTATTTTCCTCGTTCCTTTGAAGGGGCCTTTCCATTTTGTTTTTAAGTGACCGTTTGTGTGTGAGCAATTGCAGCATGTGTGTTGTGTGTGCTCATGTGTACTTGTGTGTGGAGGGTAACTGTTCAGTGTTCTGATGGCCTGGGGGAATAAGCTGAGCCGTAGCCTCTCTGTTCTTGTTGCGTGTGTGCGTAGGCGCTTGCCTGACCGCAGCAGCTTGAACAGGCTGTTGTTGGGGTGGTGAGGGTCTTTCATTATTCTGCAGGCTCTGGATTTGCACCTCCTGTTATATAAGTCCTGCAGGGGTGGTAG
>NC_140183.1:11192311-11276110 GCF_963971535.1 Notolepis coatsorum | reverse complement strand
CCCGGGCCCCGCCCACCACAGAATCTTGAATCTTGAATGCGCACTATTTAACATAGTCTCACCCTCATTCTGTAAAAACAATGCAAGAGTCCCAGTATTGTCCGTGAGAGAGAGAGAGAGAGCTGTGTGGAGTAGCAGTGTTGTTTTCAGAGTGATTCATTAGGGCCCACAGCGCTGCCAGACCTCCTCAGAGCCACCTGCTGGCTCGTCTGATACGGGATCCAAACCAGAGAGCTGGCTCACGTCTAAAGATCCCATGAAGTTCAAAAGCACCCGCCCCCCCCCCCCCCTCCCCCCCCCCCCATTCCCCCCGTCTGTCTGCACCTGCTCTGATCTGTTTGCTACAGAATTCAGAAGCATCGCCTCCTGCTTATCTTCATCTAACGAGATCCACCGTCTCTCTCTCTGCCTGGAAGACGCAGCTGCTCGGCACTTGAGAGCGCACCAAAAATAACTCTACAGAATAAAAACTATAATCAGATACACATTGCGATTTTCCACAGCGCCTTCCAATGTGCGGGTACTTTGAGGACGTCGATCAAACGTCATCAGACATTCACTCACCCATTCACTCACCCATTCACTCACCCATTCACTCACCCATTCACTTAGACATTCACTCACACATCGACCCATTCACTCACACATTCACTCACACATCGACCCATTCACTCACCCATTCACCCATTCACTCACCCATTCGCCCATTCACTCACCCATTCACCCATTCACTCACACATTCACTCACACATTCACTCACCCATTCACTCACACATTCACTCACCCATTCACTCACCCATTCACTCACACATTCACACATTCACTCACACATTCACTCACCCATTCACTCACACATTCACACATTCACTCACCCATTCACTCACCCATTCACACATTCACTCACCCATTCACTCACACATTCACTCACCCATTCACTCACACATTCACTCACCCATTCACTCACACATTCACACATTCACTCACACATTCACACATTCACCCATTCACTCACACATTCACACACACATTCACTCACACATTCACTCACACATTCACTCACACATTCACTCAGACATCCACCCATTCACCCATTCACTCACACATTCACACATTCACTCACATTCACACACCGACGGCGACCATATGCAAGGTGCAATTAGGGGATAAGTGTCTTTGCTCAAGGACGCGCTGCTCGGGAGGAGCCAGAATCGAACCGGGAACCTTCTGATTACCAGACGCCTGCTGAGCCACTGCCTTTTGTTACACATTCTTTTCATATTAAAATGTACTCATGTTCAGAGTAACTGAGGCCAATGGCCAATGAATGAATCCCTGCTGGTACTTTATCATGATGAGGAAGAGGAAGACAGAATACGATACGCTCCTGAGAACGTTTCCCCAGAGAACGTGATGAAGGGTGTGAGAGAGACAGATGGAGAGAGAGACAGAGGGAGAGACAAAAGAGAGGTTGTGATTCTCCTCTCTGACTGATGCTAGCGCCGGCCAATCAGGCAGTGCCCACTGAGCCGGTTGTCATAGCAACGTGAGGCACACGTACTGTACTGAATATTACAACATATTCATATAAATATTTATATTCCTATGTACATAAAAAGTGTACACATGTAGTTACAGACATAGAGCCATTAGGTGTTGCTTCACTTGTTTATTATTAAAAAAAATGTAATGTAATAATGTTAGTAATGAGGGACCATCTGATTCAGTGAAAGATGGAGTTACTCACCCACGATCTGGCCACGATATAATTTAAAGTTGTGAGGATTCGCCTGTTTCCCTGAGCTTTTCCCTGTCTACTCTCCTTCACCAGCCCCCACCCTTGCGAGATTTTTCCCTGTCTACTCTCCTTCACCAGCCCCCACCCTTGGACTACCATCACGCAGCTGTCATAGTTTGTGATTAGCGCCCCAGAGGGCTTTATATACCTGGACCTCCCCTCTAGTCCTTGTCGGGTCGTTCTGTGTCTGTGTTCATGGAGTTCTGTGTTCATGGAGTTCTGTGTTCATGGAGTTCTGTACGTTACCATCCTGTACGTTACCATCACCACCTGTCGCCGTTTGCCTGGAGTGGGACACTGTCTTCGCTCTCTAATTCTCTACGGGAGGTTTTCCAGTGTTCCCACTCCAGACGTCAAGCCGGCTCGCCATCGCTCCCGATTCCACGGGAGGAAGGCGTCTCTTCGTGATCCTCGTTCCTGGGGTGAGGCTCGTCGTCGCTCCCTAGTATTCCACGGGAGGACGGCGTGTGCCCATCCCGTTCCCCTTGGACCCAGGCTCGTCGTCGCTCCCTAGTATTCCACGGGAGGATGGCGTTGTTCCCATCCCGTTCCCCTGGGACTCCCTGTGTTCTGCGCTGCCCGTCTGCAGCATCCGAGGAGGAGGAGGAGGATTCCGTTAAGAGCAGCAGAGCCCTACTCTGTGTAGGGACGAAGAGGATCTCCGTGCCAGGCCTCCGCCGTCGGGCCCCTGTCCCCGTGCCAGGCCTCCGCCGTCGGGCCCCTGTCCCCGTGCCAGGCCTCCGCCGTCGGGCCCCTGTCCCCGTGCCAGGCCTCCGCCGTCAGAACCCTGTCCTCATCCCTGTAAGCAGCTCTGGCCCTCGCCCTGTCCAAGGCCTTAACCCTGTTCTCTGTCCCTGTCTCCAGCCCGCCTCTCCGGGCCTCTGTCCCTGTCCCCCTCTCCAGTGCCCCTGGTCCTGGCCCTGACACTTAGCCCTGGTCCTTAGCCCTGGCCCTTAGCCTTAGTCCCTTAGCCTGTTCGCCTCTTAAAGGCACAGTGCCGCATTTTCCATATTTCCTTGACTCTAGTGTTTTTGTGTTTTCCCTTAAAGGGACTGTGCCGCTTTTTGTTCTATAATAAATATTTGCCCTGTTTTGGCTTACTCTCATACCTGTCTTGTGTTGTGCGATTGGGGTCGGTTTCAAACCATAACAAAAGTAGTCCAGAGATTTTTTTTCCAATCAATCATTCACATAATGAGGCAGAATCCCTCGTATGATCTCTTAACCACTGTTCCGGGACCAGCCTTCAGACACATAATGAGGCAGAATCCCTCGTATGATCTCTTAACCACTGTTCCGGGACCAGCCTTAAGTTCAGACACATAATGAGGCAGAATCCCTCGTATGATCTCTTAACCACTGTTCCGGGACCAGCCTTCAGACACATAATGAGGCAGAATCCCTTGTATGATCTCTTAGGGTGCTTTCTCACTGCTATTCGGGGTCGAATCAGCTCCGCTCCGTCCTCGCTCTGTCCTTGGGTGCGAACTTCCCCCCTCCCTCTCCCCCCTCTAGTTTGCGTACACACTGCAGTGTTGGTGCGCTCCGGGTTTTGTTTACGGTTTGCGTTTTGAGCGTGTAAGCTGCCGTAGCGATGTCACGCTCTAACGTCAACACAGGAAGAGTTTTAACACACAGTGGTGGAAACTGGATGCTGATATAAAGAAACAAATAACCAATAAATATGAAGTTATATTTGAACCTCTGTTGTCAAGCGTCGTCAATATAACCCACCCCCTTTTCTCACGAATGGAACTGGTGTCGTGGAGTCCGCTTTGAGCGTTTTCCAGGGTTAACGCTCACGCTAAGCTAACGCTAGTTAGCTTAGCCTATTTATTACTAGTTAGCAGCTAACATTAGCCCATCGCTCGCGTCAATTATATTGCATGTCATTGATCTACCGGTCGATCACGGCCGACTGGTTGGGCACCACTGGTCTATAGAAATAAATGCATTAGAACAAGAAACGGATAGTAATGGAACTGGTGTCGTGGAGTCTGCTTTGAGCGTTTTCCAGGGTTAACGCTTAGCCTATTTATTACTAGTTAGCAGCTAACATTAGCCCATCGCTCACGTCAATTATATTGCATGTCATTGATCTACCGGTCGATCACGGCCGACTGGTTGGGCACTGTCTATAGAAATAAATGCATTCGAACAAGAAACCAATGTATAGTAGACATAGCAATGGCAAAAAAATTGCCAGGCCTAATGCGAGCCAGGGAAGTCTTGTGCTTTGTAACGTGGCTTCATGTTTTCATCCACTGAGCCGTGAGGCTCAACATGCTTGTTTGGTTGAGGTCTGAACTCGCCAAATTGCCCATAAATATCGTTTTTGTGGGTATTGTCCAGTTGTTGCTGTATGTTTTTATCTGCCCAAAATTCAAGCAAGAATGAAAGCATTACAGTAATGACGTTGTGTGTGTCAGCAAGTTGATACAGCAAGCCTCTCCCGTGTTTTGGTACAAGCACCCGGAACCACCTATTCCAGCGGTCCAGGTTTGGAGCGAATCAGCGTCCCCGGGGACGGGGGGGGAGCGTTCTCAGTAGGACGGACACACCCTATTTGGGTGCGATCGGGCTGTGATTCGACCCCGAATGGTTGGTGAGAAAGCCTTAACCACTGTTCCAGGACCAGCCGTTGGAACTTCCCTGGATATCACTACTAGATTATGATGGTCGCTGAATCCAATGGCAACAGATGCAGCTTTGGAGGCAATTTCTACAGCGTTGGTATGAATGTGATCGATGCACATGGAAGATATGATCCCTGTACTGATAGTAAACACCGTGGTGTGTTGATCAATGGCCTGAACCACTAGTTAGTTAGAGTGAAACGTTTATTTCCAGCAGCTTCATGAAAAAACATTAACACATTGGGGACGAACAACGGATATATACGTGTTTCGATTCTACCCGTTGTGGACAGAAGCACGGATATATCCGTGGCAAGTTGTTTTGGCTTTTATCCCATTTTAATAACCTATTCAAGGTCGCCGAGCTGCACTGCAGATGTACCCTACTCTTTGAATTCGCCAAAGTGCAATACCGGCCAGATCCTCTTAGGGGCGCTGTCGCGATAATGCAGTGTGCCCTGTGGCTGAACGGAGCATTATTCTTTTTTACTTTCAATGGAGTTTTCAGTAGCAGGATTCTGGATGTGCAGCCTGTAGCTTGGATTACGTTTTGGATTGCGGATTTCACTATGCAATAAGGGGATTTATCATCAGCCAATGGACATATCGATCTACCAGATGGCGATCGATAACGGGGAAATGCTCGGGGGGATCCAACCGGCTCATGGTAAGATCTTTTTCACATAAATTACAGCCCAATCGGGCCTTGTTATGATACTGAACCAGGCGATCGGCCTATGTGGCTACTTAGACAAACACGGTTATTGGTAATCAATAATAAGAAACGACGTCCCCCGCCCCCCCCCCCCTTTCATGCATACATGCTTGAGGATCGTGCCGATCATATGCAGTTTGAGTTTTAACTGTACCATCTGTATAACGGAAATGCCATTGGATATAATGTTAGTAGCTATTAGCCCTTTATCTCGCCTTCCAGGAAATATCCTAGCCGGAATCCCTTATAACGCTTATATTCACGGCGCTATAAAATGAGAACGTATTGATTTTTTTTTTCTTTAAGCGATTTTGAAGGGACGGTTTATGGTCTCGATTGACAATGAGAATGGACAGATAGCAATACTATAAAGTATAGATTTAGCTCTACAAACAGCCCCAAGTCTGTTTACATTTGCTGGTCCTCTTGAGTGATATTAGACGCATCCCAATGGCCCCGAATGTGTTAATATTCAGGTCTCTCAGGAAATGATTATTATCTCTATTCACATCACACACTCTATCAGGCCTTTCACACTAATTATCAAGTTCAAGTTTCAAGTTTCTTTATTTGTTGTCATACAGAAATACAGAGTACTTTGCATGAAATGCTTCTTTCTGTTTTGCTCCTGAGAGTGTGCTAGATAATAACAAGATAGTATAAAATAAGTATAATATAAGTATAAAATAGAAAAAAAGTATAAAATAGAAAGTCAAGTACGTAAACAAGTGTAAACAACAAAAATGTTCAGTATACCTATATATACAGTATGTACAGTATATACAGTGCAGGTACAGTACAGGTGATATCTAGATATTGACTGTCAGCACCTGGTGGCCCATGAGAGCTTCACAACAGCGAAGGCTTTAAACGAGGCGGGTGAAACTGACACGAATAACAATAATAATAATAATAATAATAATAATAATAATAATAATAATAATAATAATAATAATAATAATAATAATAATAATAATAATAATAATAATAATAATAATAATAATAATAATAATAAATTGTATTTGTATTGCACTTTTCGTTCACTAGGATCCCAAAGTGCTACCGGGTTAAAACAGTTAAATGTTTTAAATAATTATTAATAAAAAATAAAATACAGAATAAAAATGAAATAAAAATAGAACAAGACAACAACAGCACAAGAAAAAAATTAAATCACAAGAATTTCTTTTATAAAAAGCATGACGTCCTCTCTGAGCTGAACAGGACCGTGGCTCTGAATGTATCCATATCAGTGTTGCCACCTCTCCTCACCTTGAAACACAAGAGCTGATCCCAGATCAATACATCACCACCACGACCGCCAAACACCACCACAGCCCAGTCTATCCATTTGTAAATCCACAGAGAATGTCACAGTTGCTCAACCCTAATAATAATAGATTTTAGCAAATCAAATCAAATGTATTTGTAAGGCCCGACAACACACGTTAATGTCCCCATGGGCCGGACACGTCTTATTTAGACAAGTCAAGAAGAAACATCACAATAAATAGCACATATTTACGGCTGCTTTCCACATGATGTAAACGGAATATAAGTATACAGTGTGTGCCATGCCACGCCCCCCCCGACGATGAGTGCAGGTAAATACTGAAGTAGGAGGGGTACCAAATAACTGAACTGACCATTCAATATACAACATATACCGTAAATACTGAAGTAGGAGGGGTACCAAATAACTGAACTGACCATTCAATATACAACATATACCGTAAATACTGAAGTAGGAGGGGTACCAAATAACTGAACTGACCATTCAATATACAACATATACCGTAAATACTGAAGTAGGAGGGGTACCAAATAACTGAACTGACCATTCAATATACAACATATACCGTATATACTGAAGTAGGAGGGGTACCAAATAACTGAACTGACCATTCAATATACAACATATACCGGAAATACTGAAGTAGGAGGGGTACCAAATAACTGAACTGACCATTCAATATACAACATATACCGTAAATACTGAAGTAGGAGGGGTACCAAATAACTGAACTGACCATTCAATATACAACATATACCGTAAATACTGAAGTAGGAGGGGTACCAAATAACTGAACTGACCATTCAATATACAACATATACCGTAAATACTGAAGTAGGAGGGGTACCAAATAACTGAACTGACCATTCAATATACAACATATACCGTAAATACTGAAGTAGGAGGGGTACCAAATAACTGAACTGACCATTCAATATACAACATATACCGTATATACTGAAGTAGGAGGGGTACCAAATAACTGAACTGACCATTCAATATACAACATATACCGTAAATACTGAAGTAGGAGGGGTACCAAATAACTGAACTGACCATTCAATATACAACATATACCGTAAATACTGAAGTAGGAGGGGTACCAAATAACTGAACTGACCATTCAATATACAACATATACCGTAAATACTGAAGTAGGAGGGGTACCAAATAACTGAACTGACCATTCAATATACAACATATACCGTAAATACTGAAGTAGGAGGGGTACCAAATAACTGAACTGACCATTCAATATACAACATATACCGTAAATACTGAAGTAGGAGGGGTACCAAAATAACTGAACTGACCATTCAATATACAACATATACCGTAAATACTGAAGTAGGAGGGGTACCAAAATAACTGAACTGACCATTCAATATACAACATATACCGTAAATACTGAAGTAGGAGGGGTACCAAATAACTGAACTGACCATTCAATATACAACATATACCGTAAATACTGAAGTAGGAGGGGTACCAAATAACTGAACTGACCATTCAATATACAACATATACCGTAAATACTGAAGTAGGAGGGGTACCAAATAACTGAACTGACCATTCAATATACAACATATACCGTAAATACTGAAGTAGGAGGGGTACCAAAATAACTGAACTGACCATTCAATATACAACATATACCGTAAATACTGAAGTAGGAGGGGTACCAAATAACTGAACTGACCATTCAATATACCGTAAATACTGGTGTACAAGTGAATACAAAATAACAACTTAAAAAACCGTGTACTTGATCGGTTCCTTGTCTGTCTCCCTGTCTTTTTCTTGTTCCTCGACACCGTTGAAGATGAGGGCCCGCCCCTCGGCGACATCTCCAGTTGAAATGAAGAGAATGTTTTCTCTGATGTTCGCTGACCTTTTCGTGAACCAGAAGCTGAGACACGGAGCTGGTTTCTCCTCCGTTAGTTTATTACAAATGCCAGCCCCATGAGAAAGGCTTTTAGAGATAGGAAATACATTTCGGTCCTTTGACATTCGGCTATTGTTCACTGTGAGAGACTAAAAGTATTCTTCCCACAGGACAGCTTGAGTGATGTCAAACACTCCCATTTAAACAACAAACCTTTTATCTACAGTACAGTGGCCCCGCTGGGCCGGATGATGTCTGAATGTCAGGAGTTACGCAACAGGCTTAACCCTATCACTGCCACACTACAGAAGGTTAACCCTTTACTAATCACACTACAGACGGTAGTGAAAAGGGTTAACCTGCTGTCGTGTGGCAGTGAAAGGGTTAACCGTCTGTGTATAATAATAATAATAATAATAATAATAATAATATATCTTAAATTTATACAGCGCCTTTCAGGAGACCCAAGGCGCTTAACAGCTAAGGGAGGGGGACAGGGAACAACGTAACAACAAAATATTAATCAAAAGGAAAGAAAGAAAGAAAACGAAAGAAAAAGGGAAATCAGAGTCATTTACAAATTTGGTGAAAAGGTGGGTTTTGAGTTGGGATTTGAAAGAGTGCAGGGATGTAGCACTACGGATGTTTGGAGGGAGGGAGTTCCAGAGGGTGGGTGCGGCCACAGAGAAGGCTCTGGGACCAACAGTCCGCATGTTGGTGGTGGGGATGGAGAGGAGACCGGAGTCAGAGGACCGCAGCCTCCGGGGCGGGATGTAGGGATGGAGGAGGTCCGCTAGGTACCGGGGGGCAAGGGAGTGAAGGGCTGTGTAGGTGATGAGGAGGATCTTGAAGTTGATGCGGGACTTGACTGGAAGCCAGTGGAGGTGGATGAGGGTGGGGGTGATGTGGTGCCAGGACTTGCTGCGGGTGAGAACCCTGGCAGCAGAATTTTGGACATATTGTAGCCTGTTCAGGGCATTACTGGGTAGCCCTATGAGGACAGAGTTGCGTAGTCCAGACGGGAGGTGACGAAAGCGTGGATGGAGAGTCTCTGCTACGGCGTCGGGGAGAGATGGCCGGAGTCGGGAAATGTTTGTATTGTCAGAGTGAAAGGGTTAACCGTTTGGTAGTGGGGCAGTGAAAGGGTTAAACCTACAGACCTAGGATCAGCCCCGTTTGCAGCCAATAACGTAACACCTGACAAGCCTTGCATGGCTCAGAAGAAGCTTCTATCCCCAGGCCATCAGGCTGCTAAACGAACAATGAACACTACACAACAACCACCAAACGCACATAGCACACACATCCACACGCACACACTCACTTTAAACAAACACACTGTAGCACCCACTCCACACACTTTATAGCACACACCCACTTTAAACAAACACACTGTAGCACCCACTCCCCACACTTTATATTTATTGATGAAGGATTGCACTACAACTCGTACACCTTACTGTAAATTGTACCTAAATTGTACCTCATCCCATTTCTGCTTTGCACTATATAGTACTGTACATTAGTACACTGCATAGTATTGTATATTATATGGTAACTCAGAACATTGTACATATGTCTATACCGAACACTGTGACCTCATTTTCTTCTTCTAAATTAACATGCTATACTATGTTATTTGATACTATCTTGTCTAGCACAGTCTCTGGAGCGTAACAGTAAGAAGCATTTTGTATGAAAGTATTCTGTACTTCTGTATGACAACTATTAAAGAAACTTGAAACTTGAAACTTGGCCGCCTCCGCCATCGGTGTGTGAATATGTACAAATGTGGGGGAACAGGAACACAATTGTAAATGTGCCATTCACGATCTCACATGTAAGACCTACTTCTGAGAACTGGTTCTGATGATGATGTAACGACGGCTACCGGCCGTAGAAAAAGCTACCGAGTTGGAGAACTTATAAATAGTTCAGCTGCCGCTGTACTGACTGATTGCATTGTGTTGCTATCGAGAGAGCAACAGTTGAATCACGTAAGGGTCTTCATCAGGGGCAAGAGAGAGAGAGAGAGAGGAGAGAGAGAGAGAGAGAGAGAGAGGGGGGGGAGAGAGAGAGAGAGAGAGAGAGAGAGAGAGAGAGAGAGAGAGAGAGAGAGAGAGAGAGAGAGAGAGAGAGAGGGGGGGGGCGAGAGGGGGGGGAGAGAGAGAGAGAGGGGGGGGGGGGAGAGCCGTGATGCCACAGATGACTTGTAAAAATAATCTGATTACTGATTACTCCTTTAAAAAGTAATCTAGTTACTTTACTGATTACTTGATTATCAAAGTAACTTAGTTACTTTGAAAGTAACTAGGTTACAAAGTCGTCGTCCTGCTGCTGCCACACATAACTCTCTCTCAATTTACACTATAAAACGAACTGGATAGTTGATTTAACTTCATGCTGAAGCCACTCTAAAATCAGCTATAAACGTAACATGTGTGGCTGTGTGTGTGCGCGAGCGAGTGCACGTCCCATCTCCGGTCTAGCTGACTGTACCCCTGGCTCTCTTATCATCAGCATTATGAGATAGTAACTAAATAGTAACGCACAGCCAATTGGAGAAAAGTATCTGTGATCAGATACTGGCTTGTAACAAGTAACAAGTTAGATGACTATTTACTGAAAAAAGTAATCAGATTAGAGTAAATAGTTACTTAGTAACTAGTTACTGGCATCACTGGGGGAGAGACAGAGAGAGAGAGAGAGAGAGAGAGAGAGAGAGAGAGAGAGAGAGAGAGAGAAGAGACGGGGACAGAGAGGGGGGGAGAGAGAGAGAGAGAGAAAGAGAGATACAGACAGAGAGAGGGGGGGGGGGGGAGAGACAGAGAGAGACGGGGAGAGAGAGGGGGGGAGAGAGAGGGCAAGAGTGAGTAGAGAGAGAGAAAGAGAGAGACAAACAGACAGAGAGAGGGTAGAGGGGGAGAGAGAGAGAGAGAGAGAGGGGGGGGGGGGCAAGAGTGAGTAGACTATTCATGTTGATGCTGATCTTCACTTTGTGCTGATGACCAGAGTAGGTAATGGCTCTACGGTCTGAATATCATTATCATGGCAGCCAAACACATTCTACATTTCCTGGGCACTTTAACTGGGATGATGTCAGAGGAGATAGATACCAGTCTCCTCTCTGTGCGTTCAGTAGAAAGCACATTGAATAGAAAGCATAAAGAATATTACTGGGTCACTAACTAACTCATATTCTAATATTACTGGGTCACTAACTAACTCATAATTGAATATTACTGGGTCACGAATTAACCCAAAATTGAATATTACTAGGTCACTAATTAACCCATAGTGTAATATTACTGGGTCACTAACTAACTCATATTCTAATATTACTGGGTCACGAATGAACCCATAGTGTAATATTACTAGGTCACTAATTAACCCCATAGTCTAATATTACTAGGTCACTAATTAACCCATAGTGTAATATTACTGGGTCACTAATTAAACCATAATGTAATATTACTGGGTCACTAATAAACCCATAATCTATAGTAGGGGGTCGCTAACAACTAACTGATGTGGTATGATTTGCACACTGATTTGCAGGATTGTGGATGAAGAACAAACGCTATTATGACACACAAACACACACATACACACACAAACCAGGCACAGACCCTCCCCCCCATACATACATACATACACACACACCATCTATTTCCCCTGAGCTCAGAGCACTGAGTAATGCTAACATTGTATTTCTCTTATTCTGTGTGAACACACACACACACACACACACACACACACACACACACACACACACACACACACACACACACACACACACACACACACACACACACACACACACACACACACACACACGCACACGCACAAATCACATTTACACCGTGTGTGTGTAAATGTGATTTAAGTGTTTCAGGGCATCGTTCCAAGACCAGGAGAAAATGATTTGTCTAAGACACATTTACGAGAGTAATAAAATGTCTAAAGCTCTGTGTAACACTCTACTAGAGAGAGAGAGATAGTGTTATGGATCGGTGTTGGCGAGGAGCCAATTGCAGAACAGAACGAGGAGAGAGAGCAGGCAAGACACAGAGGGTGGAGGTCAAAAATAGAGCTTTACTAAAACAAGGCAACAGACAAAGGTATATTCAAAAAAGCATCAACAAAAACCTCAGCAGTGCTGGCAGAGAACAAAATACAAAAACTAACTAACACAGGGAAAAGCACGACTGTACTACATGATCAGCTTGCCCAGTCGGCAGGAGCCATCCTGCATCTGACTCAGCCGCAGGCTATAGCCGCTGGGAAAGTGCGCGCCCTGGCAACTCTGATCCAGCGCCACCTTTGGCTGGAGCAGGCTCGTGTGCCGGAGAAGAAGAGAATTTCTGACGGCACCCCTCTCCGATGCTGGACTATTCGGGACGGCCCTGCAGCTGATGACCTCAACCTGCAGAGAGATGCAGGAGGAGCGCTCCGTGCTCCAGCCTCATTTCCCCCCTCCCGATGTCGCCGGTGGAGTCAGACGGCTGCCACATCGTCGAGGATCCTCCGCCGTGGCCGCCGCTGCCACCACCGCCACTGCTGGACCTTCGGTGAAGAAGGCCAGGAGGAGAGAAGGCGCCTCCGCTACTGCAGCCGGCCCATCTACGCCCGGAGGCGACGGTAGGGATCGTCGAGACCAGCCGCCGATCGTTTACCGTCCCTCCCCAGGGTGGCAAATCCCGAGCGGCTCGTGGCAGGCGTCGCTAAGACCCAGTGACTTTTTCCCCCTGTGGTCTCCCCCTGTACCCTTCCCGGCCCGCTATGATTTGTTCAAAAATAAAGAGTCCCCTCTAAAGGGGGACTGTATTTTTTGTTAACAAACTGTGTGTTTATTCACCAAACATATGATGGGGTTGCAACGTGTGAATCTTCGCTAGTATGGGTTGATAGGAGGGTTACATTCATGTTAGAGCTTAAGCAAGGCCTGCAGCCTACACTCGGTTGAAAAAGAGTTTTTTCTGCCTCGACCTGAATCTCCACATAAAGGTAGAGGCTAGTTGTGTGCTCTGTTGCTTACACAGTGATATTGAGCTACAACACTATTGTGTTGGGTTTGCAGTAATGCTCGTATGAAAACGTACCACGGCTCAGCCGTTCTCTCTCTCTCTATCAATGTTCTGTGTTACAACATGGATGCGGGTGTAGGATTCACACACACACGCGACTTGGTCTTGCTATAAACCCTGTTCACAGATTGTCTGTGGTTAGCGTGCATTGTATTAGCTTGCGCTATTCATTAGCATTGCTACTAAAGGTATCATATGGCTATTGTTGTTGTTGTATGCAAGGGTTGGGCTTGTGAGGGGGTACCGGATAAACCCCTCCTTCCCTCTTCTGATTGGTCAGGGGGTTTATTTACCTCTCTTATTAGTTCAGTCAGGGCCAAGCTGTTAGGCGGCTTGGCAGGGAGGGGGGGGGGGGGGGAAGGGTTTCCCAGACTCTGCACCTATCACAGGCGTTGAGTCTTGGGTTTCCCCCCGTCATAGCACACGTCACTACGCACGTTGCTATTGGACGATGGCTTCCGTGAGTTAGACCCGTATGTAGGGTCTGTTATTGTCAAGTGTCGGGATAGAGCGTAGGAATTAAGGTTCCACTACGCTCGATATACACGTAACTTGAGTCGGTTGGTCACATGACTCAATGTTACCGTGGCTTTTCAATCTACAGTATGGCTCACGTGGGAAGTCTCTCTGGGGAGTTCCGTCTATCCTCTCTGGTAGGGATGACGGTATCCTCAGCTGCGTCAAGTGGGATTCATGTCAGTCGGTGTTTCTTTCTTTTTTGATTAAAAAGAGTGGAGAATATGAAGCACGACAACCTTCTTGTCGTTCTCCCAGCCGCCTTGAGGGATCAATGTGGGGTCTGGTTAGACTGTCCATTGATATGTTTTGTGTCCCGACGCATACATAGTGCTGGCTCGGGGTGTTTCTGATAAGAATCATGCGGGTGGCTAGTACGCCTTGGTTACTTGTTATTAAAACAGCGTTTTTATAAAGCAACTGGGATGGGGGTTTTTCCTCTTCCGAGAGCCTGTTACTGGGTCTCGACGGATTCTCGTTCATATCTGGGGGATGTTAACGGAATAGATCAGAACATAGGTAGAGGGGTCTCACGCCTTTGGGGTGGGCCACCGAGTGCGGTTCAAACCGGCCCGTCTGGGTGGTGCCCTCTTTTCATGTTTTAGATCAACACGCATATCTGCCCCTTCTCCTGGAGTAGGCATGTCGGCGTGGTTAGGGCACGGGACTGGTTCTGGTCACGCTGGTCCAGGTCAGTTAACCCGTTTGTCCGCCGGGGATGCAGATCTGCTGTTCTGGTACCTTGAGGGACTTGGGCTTTTTTTCAGGGGGGAAAATGCCGGGTCGGCCCGGGTGTCACAGGGTTAGGCGTTATGGAGACCGTTTGTTGGGTACTCTTTTGTACCTGGCACTATTGTAAGGGGCTGGTTCTCCTTCTTTCGCTCCTCTCTCATGCATGGCGAAGAGGGGGCTGTTGGGGTGGTCTTCTGGACCCCCTCTGGTAATCCTGTGTGCTTCCCGGGCCGCCGGGCCCGGTCCAAAGTAATGTTTGTAATGTTTCGTTGATACCGTAGGCCTGGGATAACCCTTTTTTGGAAACTGAAACACTTGTACTGTGGTATAGCTGGTGTATACCCGCAGGTGTGTTTTGGAGTTTTTTCTTGAGGGGTTATAGGAACAACCACCGTCTGTGTACCGAGAGGGTGGTTGATTCCCTGGTGTGTTGGAGCAGAGTCAACTCCCGGGTTACCCGGTTGAGTGTGCCCCTGCACGTTCATGACGTCTGCCAATCGTGTCTGCCTCGACCCCTCTGGGTGTTTTTTTTTTAATGGAGGCTTTGTCATGGTGCTCAACAACGCCAGCATACGCCCCTTCCGCCGGGGGGGCTGTTTTCAGTTGACTCCTTTGGCGCCTGTCTCGTCCGCAGTGCTCCAGGCTCAGGTTACAGCCTGCTGCCTGGTTTCCCCGGTGCGCTGCCTGCTTCCGTTGGTTGGACTTTTTTGAGTGCTTACGGCCATGCTGACTGCCTGTTCTGCAGGGTCAGTGTGCCAGGCGGTGTGCTATTGGGGGGAAAGGGCCCGCTCTTGGAGGGGCCCTATCCGAATATGCTGGCGATGTGGGGGGCGGTGTCACTAAGTGACCGCCTGGTGGGGTCTTGATGCCTGGCGTCATTGACCTCTCCAGGCCCCCTTTTTCCAGGGGATCCAGTCCCTTCAGTGGGTCTGGGTTTTCCTTCGCGCTCCGCTGCTACAGCCTTGCCACGGGGTTGGGTTTGCTCTTGACCCCGTGATTTTGGGGGCAGTAACGAGGGTTGTTCCTTCCGTTCGTTCCCTGGTGGCATGCGGGTTGTGCGTGTGTGTAGTCGTGGGGTCAAGCCACGGTCTGCTCACCCTGTGCGTTGAGTTGCTTGAGTTCCTCTTCGCACGGTCGGATCCGTCTCCCTCCCGTAAGCCTCCAATAGGGAGGGTATCCTCCATTAGGGAGGGTCGGGGGACTCGGTCCTCCCCGGTCTGATGGTTGTGGGGGGCCTCAGCGGGGTACATTTGTCGAGCTATGGCTCCCGCTCAGCTCCTCTTGTGCAGAATGATGCTGAGCGTAAGCCATAATGAAACAGAACGTAAGGTTATGTATATAACCAAGTTCTGTGAATTATGGTGACGCTCAGCATCAGACGCCGCTGCGGCCCTTGATCTCACCTTGTGGTGAAAGTTTGGGAAGGAGGCGAGTAGGTGACCACACACCTGCTTATGAAGGTAAGCGGATGAGGGTGTGGCCAGACGAATGTTGGGATGTAAAGGTACATGGTGGAATTTTTTATTCAGTGCTCGTGCACGAAGTGAAGTACAGTGCAGAATGATGCTGAGCGTAGAGCTGCCGCGGTATTGATGTTTTCCTTACCGCACGGATTTGCAAAATATTTCCTACCGCCGCGGTTATTACCGCACGCACACACAAAAAAAAAAAAGTTTGAATGCATTTTTTTTTTTAGTAGTAGTCTACTTTTTATAGCATATAGCCTGCCTCTAGTCTAAATGTCGATCTTTAGAGGATGACTTTGCAGCATGAATATTGTTTGGGATTCGGCAAGCACGCATTAGTTATTGAAAGTGAAACACGGATTCGAAGTTTCCCCTCTGGTCGTGCGCCGTTCACTCGGTGTCGCGGGCAGGGGTGGTTACCCCCCCGACCCTTTCTTATTATTATTACTACTATAAAGTTACTACTTTATAATAAAGGCATTCGTTTTGTGGCATTACCATTATATAGTTATACGTTCAATAACATCAGCGTATTTACCGGACCATCTCATCTTCCTTTCTTGGCTCAGAGCGTGCTGAGTTGTCCCATTCTGCGGTCTGTTAATAAAGTTTTCAATCAGACAAGTGTATAGAACAAAGGGCTTTTATTATAACATTCGTTGCAGACAGTAAAATCATTATGTCTCGTTTAGTACTCCTGATGAGCGATGGTAGTCCACTCCGGCGGGGAGCTAAAGCTAACGTTATTAGCCGTATTGTGATGAGCTCTGATCAATGGCTGACATTCAGGATGTAAAAAACTGCAGGACGCTCCCAACGTGTGACGCGTCTCTCTTCTGACCAATCAGTGGTCTGCAATGTTTCACGTGACTTTTCTGGTACCCAATAGGGTCGCTTGGAACCTCGATAGACGAGTAGGGTATATCTGCAGAGCCGAAAGCCCAACGAGAGGAGGGTACTTCATTATTATTATTATAAAAAACAGCGGTGATGCGGTATTCAGCCTACTCTGCGGTGGCCGTGATGTAACAGCGATACCGCGGTAATGCGGTAATCGCCGCAGCTCTAGCTGAGCGTCACCATAATTCACAGAACTTGGTTATATACATAACCTTACGTTAATGTCTGTCCAGTGTGTTGTGGTTAATGTCTGTCCAGTGTGTTGTGGTTAATGTATGTCCAGTGTGCTGTGGTTAATGTCTGTCCAGTGTGTTGTGGTTAATGTCTGTCCAGTGTGTTGTGGTTAATGTCTGTCCAGTGTGTTGTGGTTAATGTCTGTCCAGTGTGTTGTGGTTAATGTATGTCCAGTGTGTTGTGGTTAATGTATGTCCAGTGTGTTGTGGTTAATGTCTGTCCAGTGTGCTGTGGTTAATGTCTGTCCAGTGTGTTGTGGTTAATGTCTGTCCAGTGTGTTGTGGTTAATGTATGTCCAGTGTGTTGTGGTTAATGTCTGTCCAGTGTGCTGTGGTTAATGTCTGTCCAGTGTGTTGTGGTTAATGTCTGTCCAGTGTGCTGTGGTTAATGTCTGTCCAGTGTGTTGTGGTTAATGTCTGTCCAGTGTGTTGTGGTTAATGTCTGTCCAGTGTGTTGTGGTTAATGTCTGTCCAGTGTGTTGTGGTTAATGTCTGTCCAGTGTGTTGTGGTTAATGTCTGTCCAGTGTGCTGTGGTTAATGTCTGTCCAGTGTGTTGTGGTTAATGTCTGTCCAGTGTGTTGTGGTTCATGTCTGTCCAGTGTGTTGTGGTTAATGTCTGTCCAGTGTGTTGTGGTAAATGTCTGTCCAGTGTGTTGTGGTTAATGTCTGTCCAGTGTGTTGTGGTAAATGTCTGTCCAGTGTGTTGTGGTTAATGTCTGTCCAGTGTGTTGTGGTTAATGTCTGTCCAGTGTGTTGTGGTTAATGTCTGTCCAGTGTGTTGTGGTTAATGTCTGTCCAGTGTGTTGTGGTTAATGTCTGTCCAGTGTGTTGTGGTTCATGTCTGTCCAGTGTGTTGTGGTTAATGTCTGTCCAGTGTCAGCGTTTCAGCACCATGGACAGCCTCGGTGGAACCAGGAGGTCCTTGCACAGCAGAGCAGTAGGCCCTAACTGCCTGACTATAAAACAAGGCAGGAAGCCAGAGACTGCGGGTTATTTATACCCGTGAATTCCAACAGTTTTATTTTTATAAATGTAAATGATAGGGAATAATGTAGGGAATACATGATTGAACTGAAGCACGCTCTCCATTGCATTATTCAGATCCACAACAGTGTGGTACATCTTCACACAGAATGATTCACCCAGAGCACAGAGGATACATGGTCCAACCACAGGGGTCTTCCTCAGGCTTTATATCACAAACAATCGAGATGGTATATCATTTCAATATATATTAGGCTATGTAGTACAGTATGCAGTATATACTATATATCATATTTCAATATATATGGTATATATATGGTTCCTGTCAGGGATACACTTGGGCACTGGCAGAATGTTTATGTCGTCAGGTTTAGGCCTCGCTTCACACGTCGGAGCCGTGGAAGGGAAGTACGCAAGCTGGGTCTGAACGCGGCACATGACAACGGAATAGCTTTCATGGAAATAGAATAATTTCCATAATTAATTCCCGGCGCTGTAACCTCATTCAAATGTGGGGGAAACGCTGATTTGTCAGCTTCTCCACAGTGTAAATCAGCCTGGCGGCGCATGTGGCGCAGAAATCTATTTCCCCTGTACTTGTGATTTACAGCGCTGGGAATTCAGTGCACGACGAGAGGCAAGACACCATCCCATCGCCATGGTGACTCAAATAGATTTTATTGACCACTACGTTTATTGACTACCTCTCACCCTTCACATCAGCATTTAAAACATAATTAAAACTATATTCAGCGAGGGATCAAACCACCAATTAAAACATTAAAACTATATTCAGAGATAGGTCGAAGCTCCAATTAAAACATTAAAACTATATTCAGAGATGGATCGAAGCTCCAATTAAAACATTAAAAAACTATATTCAGAGATGGGTCCAACCGCCAATTAAAACATTAAAACTATATTCAGAGATGGTTTGAAGCTCCTATTAAAACATTAATTAATTAAATCCTTATCTAAACTCAAATTCATTGAGCGCAAACCCTCATTTTCAATTATGTCACGCAGACACACATAATGAATACATACAAAATACAATAAATATACAATAAACATAATAGAATTGTGCAATCAATTCAAACAACTGCAGATTATGGTGGAATGGTTGGTGATTAAGGATTTAATAGGAGACCAAAGTATTGAGTTTTAGAGTTTGTTGTATGATGTTCCACGTGTCAGAACCATAGAAGCTAAAAGCAGATTTCCCAAGTTCAGTACAAACTCTAGGTGCTTTAAGTGTGAGACAGTCATTGGATCATGTCCTATAGGGTGCTTTAAGTGTGAGACAGTCATTGGATCATGTCCTATAGGGTGCTTTAAGTGTGAGGCAGTCATTGGATCATGTCCTATAGGTGCTTTAAGTGTGAGACAGTCATTGGATCATGTCCTATAGGGTGCTTTAAGTGTGAGACAGTCATTGGATCATGTCCTATAGGGTGCTTTAAGTGTGAGACAGTCATTGGATCATGTCCTATAGGGTGCTTTAAGTGTGAGACAGTCATTGGAACGTCTCCTATAGGGTGCTTTAAGTGTGAGACAGTCATTGGATCATGTCCTATAGGGTGCTTTAAGTGTGAGACAGTCATTGGAACATGTCCTATAGGTGCTTTAAGTGTGAGACAGTCATTGGAACGTGTCCTATAGGTGCTTTAAGTGAGAGACAGTCATTGGAATGTGTCCTATAGGGTGCTTTAAGTGAGAGACAGTCATTGGAACGTGTCCTATAGGTGCTTTAAGTGAGAGACAGTCATTGGAATGTGTCCTATAGGTGCTTTAAGTGAGAGACAGTCATTGGAATGTGTCCTATAGGTGCTTTAAGTGAGAGACAGTCATTGGAATGTGTCCTATAGGTGCTTTAAGTGAGAGACAGTCATTGGAATGTGTCCTATAGGTGCTTTAAGTGAGAGACAGTCATTGGATCATGTCCTATAGGTCCAGACGTCCACTCCAGCAGAGAAGTGAGATAAATTGGTCAATCTCCAATGATGGCTTCATATAGAAACAGATGCCAATGCAGCTCTCGCTTCTCTGCTAATGGGGACCATCCAACACTGTTACACAGGACACAATGATGAGAACCATTATCCATCACTGGTGATAAATCTGATGGCTGAATGACAATAATGGAATCTAATCTATGCTTTTCTATAAAACCTGATTGATGCAGGTTTAAAACATACAGTAGCATATCCGACACCGCGCTGCTAGGATCCTGATGAGGGTGCGTAAATACGACCACATCACCCCCATCCTCAAATCACTCCACTGGCTTCATGTCTCGCTCAGGTTAAATACGACCACATCACCCCCATCCTCAAATCACTCCGCTGGCTTCCTGTCTCTCTCAGGTTAAATACGACCACATCACCCCCATCCTCAAATCACTCCACTGGCTTCCTGTCTCTCTCAGGACTGAATACAAGGTCTCCCTCCTCAACTACCAGTGTATCCATGACAACGCTCCCCCTACCTCAAAGACCAAGCTCTGTACCAGGGGAGATCAGGCAGGAGGACCAGGCTCTGTACCAGGGGAGATCAGGCAGCAGGACCAGGCTCTGTACCAGGGGAGATCAGGCAGGAGGACCAGGCTCTGTACCAGGGGAGATCAGGCAGGAGGACCGGGCTCTGTACCAGGGGAGATCAGGCAGGAGGACCAGGCTCTGTACCAGGGGAGATCAGGCAGGAGGACCAGGCTCTGTACCAGGGGAGATCAGGCAGGAGGACCAGGCTCTGTACCAGGGGAGATCAGGCAGAAGGACCAGGCTCTGTACCAGGGGAGATCAGGCAGGAGGACCACCCTCTGTACCAGGGGAGATCAGGCAGGAGGACCAGGCTCTGTACCAGGGGAGATCAGGCAGGAGGACCGGGCTCTGTACCAGGGGAGATCAGGCAGGAGGACCAGGCTCTGTACCAGGGGAGATCAGGCAGGAGGACCAGGCTCTGTACCAGGGGAGATCAGGCAGGAGGACCGGGCTCTGTACCAGGGGAGATCAGGCAGGAGGACCGGGCTCTGTACCAGGGGAGATCAGGCAGGAGGACCGGGCTCTGTACCAGGGGAGATCAGGCAGGAGGACCAGGCTCTGTACCAGGGGAGATCAGGCAGGAGGACCAGGCTCTGTACCAGGGGAGATCAGGCAGGAGGGCCAGGCTCTGTACCAGGGGAGATCAGGCAGGAGGACCAGGCTCTGTACCAGGGGAGATCAGGCAGGAGGACCAGGCTCTGTACCAGGGGAGATCAGGCTTACTGCTCGGTTGCTCCCCAGTCTGTGGAGCGCCATCTGAGGACACCACAGACTGTGGATGCTTTTAACCCTTTCACTGCCACACTACAGAAGGTTAACCCTTTACTATTATTACACTACCGACGGTAACCAGCCTTTTTTTTTTTTTAGACCTTGATATACTTCATTTTTATCTGTTTAATGTTGCAGGTGTATTAAATGTTGCTGATAATGCTTATTTTTTTATCTGTTGTTTTAAGTGTGTTTTTAACCAGTAGCACTTTGAGATGCCAAATATAAAGTGCAATAAACATTTATTATGATTATTATAACGGAATATTTTGAGATACATGTTTTAAGTTGTTTATTTACCAACGATTCCAGGATGTTTGCTGGGCAGGATAACTGGTCGATAGTTATTCAGGTCACTTCTATCTCTCCCTATTATGCAAGGAGGTCACATGGTAATAGGGACTGTTAACAAAGAGAGATTCAATATGTGTTGTTTGTTCTTAAATTAAAGGTGCAGCTAAATCAGAGGACAAAATTGCAGTAGATTTCCTGGTATCATGTTACATGTTAATTTCCACCAGCAGGGGGCTCTGCATAATTGTTTTCGAATAAATAATAATAATAATAATAATAATAATAATAATAATAATAATAATAATAATAATAATAAATAATAATAATAATAATAATAATAATAATAATAAATGTTATTTGGTGGCGCCTGACACCTTACAGATCATAGGAAAAAAAAACACAGCAAGGCAGTTAAAAGTCAAGGTTAAAAATAAAGCAAACAACAGGAAGTATAAAAACAGTGAAGTTAAAATAACAAACAAACAAACAGCAGGGGGGTATAGGACAGTGACAGAGGTTATAGTGAATATGCGAGTTTGAACAGATGGGTTTTCAGTTGAGATTTGAATGATGATAGGGAGTCAGACTGTCGGACATGTGGGGGCAGGGAGTTCCAGAGTCTGGGAGCCGAGCAGCTGAA
Source organism: Notolepis coatsorum (assembly GCF_963971535.1). Classification (NCBI taxonomy): domain Eukaryota; kingdom Metazoa; phylum Chordata; class Actinopteri; order Aulopiformes; family Paralepididae; genus Notolepis; species Notolepis coatsorum. The sequence continues at coordinate 11,253,621 of NC_140183.1, read as the reverse complement.
CGCTCTGGCACCCATGGTGCTGAGGCGTGAGCTGGGGATGGAGAGGAGTCCAGTAGAGGATGAGCGGAGGGTGCGGGAGGGGGTGTATTCCTGGAGGAGGTCAGTGATGGAGATGGGGGCTAGATTGTGGAGGGCTTTGAAGGTGAGTAGGAGGTTTTTGAAGTCGATCCGGTAGTCGTGCACAGGGAGCCAGTGTAATTGAATGAGGACGGGGTGATGTGGTCGGATGAGTTGGTGCCGGTGATGATCCTGGCAGCAGAGTTTGGGATGATTTGTAGTCTGTTGAGGAGTTTGGTGGGAAGGCCGGTGAGGAGAGCGTTACAATAGTCGATCCGGGATGTGACGAATGAGTGGACCAGGGTTTCAGTGTTTGATTGGGACAGGGATGGGCGGAGTCTGGAGATATTACGGAGGTGAAAGAAGGCAGACCGGGTGATGTATTTGATGTGTGGTGCAAAGGAGAGGGAGCCGTCCAAGGAGGCTTTTAACTTGGGGGGAGAAGGGTACAGGGAAGCCGTCGATGGTGATGTTTGGAACTGGGGTGTTTTGTGATTTGGTGAGGGTGGTTTTGGAGCCGATGAGCAGGGCTTCAGTTTCGCTGCCATTTAACTTCAGGACGTTTATGCTCATCCAGCTCCTGATGTCCTCAAGGCAGGTGGTGAGGGAGGTCGGGGGAAGGGCAGTGGTGGGTGTGGAGGAGATGTAGACCTGTGTGTCGTCTGCATAGCAGTGGAAGTGGACCCCATGGTGACGGAGGATTGTGCCCAGGGGAAGGAGATAGATGGTGAATAGGAGGGGACCCACTACTGACCCCTGGGGGACACCCAGTGAAACAGCTGAACACCCTGACTTGTGAGTCTTGAGTTGAACAAACTGTTGTCTGTCAATGAGGTAGGATGTGAACCAGGAGAGTGCGACACCAATGATCCCAATGCCAGCAGGCGGTCCAGGAGTAGTGGCTGGGAGATGGTGTCAAATGCCGCACTGAGGTCAAGGAGGATGAGGATGGTGAGAAGTCCAGAGTCAGCTGCAGGGAGGAGGTCGGTGGTGATTTTGACAAGGGCTGTTTCGGTACTGTGTTGTGGGCGGAAACCGGATAGAAAGGGTTCGTGGAGATTGTTTGTGTCGACCAGTGTTCAAAAAATTAATATTAAAGTCTTGGTGTATCTCTTTCTGCTCAGATATTAAGCAATACGATATTGAATTTAGCATGTGTGGGCAGGTAGAGAGATAGTGGTCATTTTATCAGTGTCCAGAACTTTGATTCAGAGGCTGAGACTCCAATTAAAACATTAAAAAAACATATTCAGATATTGGCAGGCAGGCAGGGTTTTTATCTGTCTCTAGCTGGGTCTAATGTAGCTCTGCACCCTCTCCCAGAGAGACCAATAAATATCACAGGCCACGCACGCCACACACACACACGCACGCACGCACGCACGCACGCACGCACGCACGCACGCACGCACGCACGCACGCACGCACGCACGCACGCACGCACGCACGCACGCACGCACACACACACACACACACACACACACACACACACACACACACACACACACACACACACACACACACACACACACACACACACACACACACACACACGACGACGACGACGGCTGAAGTAGTTTTAGCTTTCTTCTCTTGACCAAAGGTCATTGTTGTCATCTTCTATAATTTCTAAATAACTGGAGAAACATGCTGTGGCTCCCTCCTCCCTCTCAACATGAGCTGGAATAGGGGGACACACACATTCTGTGTGGTAGTGAAAGGGTTAAATAAATAAACAAACACAAAAACAAACAATGATTAAATTAAATCACATGAAAACAACCAACCAAAAGAATCTACTGAAATAACAGGAATGATCCTTTAATGAATTCATAATTTAATGAATAATACAAAACTGCACAGCTGGTCAATATGCTGACAGGTTGTGTGTGTGTAGTTTGTAGCGTGTGTGTGATGGTTATGTGTGTATTTGTGTGTATTTGCATGTGAGTCACTGTGCATGTATGGGGACATTTGTGTGTGCGTGCGTGCGTGCGTGCGTGCGTGCGTGCGTGCGTGTGTGTGTGTGTGTGTGTGTGACTGCTGTGGTAGTATTCTGTGAAATGCTGAGAGGGAGGAGGGAGCCACAGCATGTTTCTCCAGTTATTTAGAAATTATAGAAGATGACAACAATGACCTTTGGTCAAGAGAAGAAAGCTAAAACTACTTCAGCCGTCGTCGTTTATTTACATGCACTTGACTCTACTCCCTGTACACACACGACTGTGTGGCTCAGCGGAGTAGCAATACAATCGTCAAATTTGCTGACGACACAGTGGTGGTGGGCCTGATCTCTGCCAACGACGAGAGGGCCTACCTGGAAGAGGTCAAGGTCCTGGCGGGATGGTGCCAGGAAAACAGCCTCTCCCTGAACGTCAGCAAAACAAAGGAGATGATTGTGGACTTCAGGAGGTCGGGGGTCAAGGACTACAGCCCCCTCAGCATCGACGGGGCACCGGTTGAGAGAGTCAACAGCTTCAAGTACCTCGGAGCCTACATATCCGAGGACTTGACATGGACCACACACATTAACAGTGTGGTGAAGAAGGCACGACAACGCCTCTACTTCCTCAGGCGCCTAAGGAAGTTCCAAGTCAGCCAGAAGATCCTTAAGAACTTCTACTCATGTACAATAGAGAGTATCTTGACCGGCAACATCACCTCCTGGTTTGGGAATAGCACTGCAAAAGACCAAAGCAGACTACAAAGAGTGACACGTTCAGCCGAACGCACAATTGGAGGGGGGCTCCCCACCCTCCAGAACATTTACTACAAGCGTTGCAAGGGCAAGGCTAAGAGAATCATTAAAGACTCCAGTCACCCGAACAACTGCCTCTTCGAACTGCTGCGGTCAGGCAAGCGATACAGGAGTCTCAAGGCGAGCACAGAAAGACTCAGAAGTAGCTTCTATCCCCAGGCCATCAGGCTGCTAAACGAACAATGAATGAACACTACACAACAACAACCACCAAACGCACATAGCACACACATCCACACGCACACACCCACTTTAAACAAACACACTGTAGCACCCACTCCACACACTTTATAGCACACACCCACTTTAAACAAACACACTGTAGCACCCACTCCCCACACTTTATATTTATGGATGAAGGATTGCACTACAACTCGTACACCTTACTGTAAATTGTACCTAAAATTGTACCTCATCCCATTTCTGCTTTGCACTAGATAGTACTGTACATTAGTACACTGCATAGTATTGTGTATTGTATATTATATGGTAACTCAGAACATTGTACATATGTCTATACCGAACACTGTGACCTCATTTTCTTCTTCTAAATTCATGCTATATTATGTTATTATGTTATTTGATACTATCTTGTCTAGCACAGTCTCTGGAGCGTAACAGTAAGAAGCATTTTGTATGAAAGTATTCTGTACTTCTGTATGACAACTATTAAAGAACTTGAACTTGAACTTGAACTTGATGTGTCTATGAAACTGTTGCTTCCAGTTATAGATGATATTAATATAATATATAAGAGCCTGTCAGGAAACTGTTAGTTAGAACTGTTGGCATGGATTGATGAGGAGTTGAAACAATGCATAGTTGAAAGAGATGAAGCTAAATGAGAATAAGTCTGGCTGCACATCTGAACGGCAGACATGCTGTAAGACACCATGTGACTGAACCCAACAGAAAGAAACCTTGTGACTGAACTGAACAGAAAGAAAACGTGTATCGTATAAATAATATAAAGCATGGTGGGGAAAAAAAGCTCTGGACTACTTTAAATGATATCATGGGCAGAAAGAGTAACTCCATCTCTCACTGAATCAGATGGTCCTTCATTACTAAACCTTTAGACATTCCCAATCATTTTGATTATAATTTTATTGGCAAAGTGTGTAAACTAAGGCAGGAAATACCAACACCAAGTTGTGAGTATTGCTGTCTATTGATAATGAGAAACCACCTGGTTTTGACAACTCAGATGGAAAACTACTGAGGATGGTAGCGGACCATATATTGCCACTCCTATTTGCCATATCTGAGCCTTGTGAGTGATGTTTGTCCCCAAACCTGGAGAGAAGCTAAAGTCATTCCACTAGAATGCCAGGGCTGCCTCTACTGACTCTAACAGCTGACCAATCAGTTTGGGGCCTGTTCTTAGCAAACTCTTGTTTTGTAGGGAAGGTCAGTCAACATGAACAGCCCTTATACACAAACGACAGAGGACTGGCTGAAATTGATCAAAATAATATTGTGGGAGCTGCTAGATTTCACTGCTGCCTTTGATCTGATTCACGTGTTATGGTTGTTGATTCACCCTTTGCTATGTTCTGTGTTTACTAATGATCTGCCACTTGCTTTAGATTTTAATTTTTAAACCTGTGTGTCCATGTATGCAGATAATGACAACGATATGTACATCTAGACACCCACAGTTAATGAAACACCGCAACCCCCAGCAAAGAGTTGCAGACAGTACTGGAATGGGTTACTAGCAATAAACTAGTCTTCTATGTCTTCAACATAGCAAAGACTTAGAGCATTGTATAGGAATATGTTTATGAGAAAGAATATTGTTGTACTTTTCAGATTTTAAGTATTTGTGTTGTATTTGTGGTCACGTCTGTATGCTTTGGAAGAGATGTTCTGCATCAGCTATAAAAACAAAATCCTAAATTTATTGAGGCTTGACGGGTTTGAGAACTGGTGTTACATCAGAGGAGACTTTAGTCTCTTAAGTCTTAAAGGCCAACTTGCAGGTTAAACCCTACTCTTCAATTATGGGTAGTTTACAGCAGTGGTTCCCAAAGTCGGGGTCGAGGGCGAGATGATTAAAATATTTTTATTTTTTTTGTCAGGCCACTGAACTTAGAAGCAGGCCAGGACAGTGTTTCTAGTTGTATTCTAAAATTCTATTCTATTGTATTCTAAAATGTGACTATATGGTTTTATATTAACTTAATAAATAAACAAAAACGAAAAATCTACTTATTTCAATGAACATTTCAAACTAAATAACAGATTATGCACATAAAACGCTGAAAACAACCGAAGCAACAATAGTATTTTAATGAGGCTATTATTATTATCATTATTATTTTGCAACAAGTTAGCCCTCTCATAAATAGCACATATAAATGAATAACTAACTTGAACTAACTTAATAGGATTGAAGTGATATTTGGCTTAAAAAATCGGTCGCCTGGCAAAAAAATAAAAAAAGAAAAGCCTGACGATGTGCATTGGGCCGCGGCTCTCTGACGCCTTATTTTCTGGGTCCTGGCCTGAAAAGTTTGGGAACCCCTGGTTTACAGCATTGGTATCTAATTTCATTATTTATTTTTTTCCAACCTGCAAGTTGGCCTTTAAGATGAACAGATCAAGGAGAGACGTGTCGAGACAGGATGCAGGGAGTTTAGTCTCTTAAGTCTTAAGATTAACAGATATTTCACCAGCACAAAAACTCCCACTGACGCCCCACTGGTCTGGAGAGGAACGTGATGAAAATACAGTACATGTTTCCATCAATTACATTTACATTTACATTTACATTTAGTCATTTAGCTGAGCGCTTTTATCCAAACCGACGTACAAGTTCTGTATGACAGGTCAGCAGGAAGGGTAATTGGGCTAAGTGTCAGTGACATTGTTCATCAAACAGTGTCGAACTTGAGTGCTATTAGCATAGTATGTGGTAATAATAATACCATAGGCAAGGTAGTTAGTATTTTTATTTATTGAATTTTTCATTTCAGATATTGATTGATGAAGTCTGTTGTTTTTAGTCGACAGCAAAAGATTGGTTGTGTTTCGGCTCCTAACTGTGGTGGGAAGTCCGTTCTGCCATTGTGGAGCAAGGACCGAGAATAGCCTGCTTCTCTTTGATGACCCTCAAGAGCTCGGATAGGAGTGGGTGTTGAAAGTGTGTAGTTAGAGTGAATTAGAATACATAGTGAGTTAGATAGGAGTGGGTCTTGAAAGTGTGTAGTTAGAGTGAATTAGAATACATAGTGAGTTAGATAGGAGTGGGTCTTGAAAGTGTGTAGTTAGAGTGAATTAGAATACATAAATAATAATAATAATAATGCAGGACCTTTTGCAGAGGTCTTTATTCGGCATGCAACGACACTCAATGTTTTAGCGGTACACACAGCGGTTAGTTTTTTAGCACACACACCGGAACACACACGCATGCATTGTCTCTTTAGAATCGCCGATGCGATTCGTCTCTGCAATTAACCCATCCCGTCGTCCTTCCCCCCCATGGGCAGCCGGGAGCAGACAGGCGTCAACGTGAGCTGCGCCAGGGGACCAATCCAAGTGCTCCTGTCCGTCTTCGTCAAGGACGCCACAGCATTAGCGATATGTTGTTGTGCATGTTTTTCCATTGGGTTTATCTTATCGGGGGGGAAACCCTTGCGAGCACGGGGAGAACATGCAAACTCCACACAGAAAGGCCTGGGAGATACCCCACCTGGGTACCTGGCATCATGGAAACCTGGTCCCCAAGCGGGAATCGAACCCTGGACCTTCTTGCTGTGAGGCGACAGTGTTAACCACTACACCACCGTGCCGCTGATGTAGTGAGTTAGATGTAGTGAGTTAGATAGGAGTGGGTCTTGAAAGTGTGTAGTTAGAGTGAATTAGAATACATAGTGAGTTAGATAGGAGTGGGTCTTGAAAGTGTGTAGTTAGAGTGAATTAGAATACATAGTGAGTTAGATAGGAGTGGGTCTTGAAAGTGTGTAGTTAGAGTGAATTAGAATACATAGTGAGTTAGATAGGAGTGGGTCTTGAAAGTGTGTAGTTAGAGTGAATTAGAATACATAGTGAGTTAGATAGGAGTGGTTCTTGAAAGTGTGTAGTTAGAGTGAATTAGAATACATAGTGAGTTACTGTAGATAGGAGTGGGTCTTGAAAGTGTGTATTGATTGATTGATTGATTGAAAAGTTTATTAACAGATTGCAGAATGGGTACAGTACAGTACAGCTCAATACATACAATTGTTAAGGGGATGCAGACCAGAGAAAGACTTTCGACTTGTTTACATCAGGGTCCCCCATTTTCAATTCATCATAACATATATGACATACATGACATACAGATAGACAGTACTGCTACATCTATACATTTATGACATATCAGATTTGCAAATACAGTACTGTTTGTGATACAAAAGTGTCCAGAAAAGGAGTGTATATACATTTGGCATAGAAACTGTACATTGGAGGAGGTTGGTTGGGTGGGGTGGGGTTGGGTGGGTTGGGTGAGGGCTGTACATTGGAGGTGGGGGGGGGGGGGGGGGGGTTGGGAAGGGGGGACACACACATTTTACACTGTACATTGGAATATTGACAAAGCCTTACTTGGTCATTTACTGTACAACTAGGTTAGGACATTTGTAGGGGCCAGTTTCGAATTGCAGTCTCACGTAGGTGTTTTTTGAGAGTGTTTTTGAAGGTGGGTAGTGATTCACATTCCTTTACAGCTTTAGGCAGGGCGTTCCACATTGATGTGGCATAATTGCGAAACGTGTTTAGTCCCTTGTTTGATCCGAATCTGGGTTTTACATGATTTGTGGAGCTCCCTCTGGTGTTGTGATCGTGGTATTCACTGACCTTTGGGAAGTATTTTGACATGTACATGGGTACCTTGGTCGCGTAGTGTATCTTGTAGACCAGGCCCATTGCAAGTTGCTGTACTCTGTCGTCTACTCTAAGCCATCCTAGGTTGTCAAAGTGGGCAGGGGTGAGGTGGGTTCTAGGAGTCAGGTCAAGTAGTAGTCTGACTAGCTTGTTTTGAGATGTTTGTAATTTGTTTTTTAGTGCCTTTGAGGTGCTTTGGTACCATGAGGTGCAAGCATAGTCGTAGTACCCTTGAATGAGTGCTCCTGCTAGAGTCTTCAGGGTATTCTTGTTTACCAGAGCGGAGATCCGGTACAAGAATCGCGTTCGTTGGTTGACTTTTTTTATTACATTGGATGCCATTTTGTCACAGGAAAGATTAGAGTGTAGTTAGAGTGAATTAGAATACATAGTGAGTTAGATAGGAGTGGTTCTTGAAAGTGTGTAGTTAGAGTGAATTAGAATACATAGTGAGTTAGATAGGAGTGGTTCTTGAAAGTGTGTAGTTAGAGTGAATTAGAATACATAGTGAGTTTGATAGGAGTGGTTCTTGAAAGTGTGTAGTTAGAGTGAATTAGAATACATAGTGAGTTAGACAGGAGTGGGTCTTGAAAGTGTGTAGTTAGAGTGAATTAGAATACATAGTGAGTTAGACAGGAGTGGGTCTTGAAAGTGTGTAGTTAGAGTGAATTAGAATACATAGTGAGTTAGATAGGAGTGGGTGTTGATGTGTGTAGTTAGAGTGAATTAGAATACATAGTGAGTTAGATAGGAGTGGTTCTTGAAAGTGTGTAGTTAGAGTGAATAGAATACATAGTGAGTTAGATAGGAGTGGGTCTTGAAAGTGTGTAGTTAGAGTGAATTAGAATACATAGTGAGTTAGATAGGAGTGGGTCTTGAAAGTGTGTAGTTAGAGTGAATTAGAATACATAGTGAGTTAGATAGGAGTGGGTCTTGAAAGTGTGTAGTTAGAGTGAATTAGAATACATAGTGAGTTAGATAGGAGTGGTTCTTGAAAGTGTGTAGTTAGAGTGAATTAGAATACATAGTGAGTTAGATAGGAGTGGGTCTTGAAAGTGTGTAGTTAGAGTGAATTAGAATACACAGTGAGTTAGATAGGAGTGGGTCTTGAAAGTGTGTAGTTAGAGTGAATTAGAATACATAGTGAGTTAGATAGGAGTGGGTCTTGAAAGTGTGTAGTTAGAGTGAATTAGAATACATAGTGAGTTAGATAGGAGTGGGTCTTGAAAGTGTGTAGTTAGAGTGAATTAGAATACATAGTGAGTTAGATAGGAGTGGGTCTTGAGGTGTGTAGTTAGAGTGAATTAGAATACATAGTGAGTTAGATAGGAGTGGGTCTTGAAAGTGTGTAGTTAGAGTGAATTAGAATACATAGTGAGTTAGATAGGAGTGGTTCTTGAAAGTGTGTAGTTAGAGTGAATTAGAATACATAGTGAGTTAGATAGGAGTGGGTCTTGAAAGTGTGTAGTTAGAGTGAATTAGAATACATAGTGAGTTAGATAGGAGTGGTTATTGAAAGTGTGTAGTTAGAGTGAATTAGAATACATAGTGAGTTAGATAGGAGTGGTTCTTGAAAGTGTGTAGTTAGAGTGAATTAGAATACATAGTGAGTTAGATAGGAGTGGGTGTTGAGGTGTGTAGTTAGAGTGAATTAGAATACATAGTGAGTTAGATAGGAGTGGTTCTTGAAAGTGTGTAGTTAGAGTGAATTAGAATACATAGTGAGTTAGATAGGAGTGGGTGTTGAAAGTGTGTAGTTAGAGTGAATTAGAATACATAGTGAGTTAGATAGGAGTGGGTCTTGAAAGTGTGTAGTTAGAGTGAATTAGAATACATAGTGAGTTAGATAGGAGTGGGTCTTGAAAGTGTGTAGTTAGAGTGAATTAGAATACATAGTGAGTTAGATAGGAGTGGGTCTTGAAGTGTGTAGTTAGAGTGAATTAGAATACATAGTGAGTTAGATAGGAGTGGGTGTTGAGGTGTGTAGTTAGAGTGAATTAGAATACATAGTGAGTTAGATAGGAGTGGGTCTTGAAAGTGTGTAGTTAGAGTGAATTAGAATACATAGTGAGTTAGATAGGAGTGGGTCTTGAAGTGTGTAGTTAGAGTGAATTAGAATACATAGTGAGTTAGATAGGAGTGGGTCTTGAAAGTGTGTAGTTAGAGTGAATTAGAATACATAGTGAGTTAGATAGGAGTGGGTCTTGAAAGTGTGTAGTTAGAGTGAATTAGAATACATAGTGAGTTAGATAGGAGTGGGTCTTGAAAGTGTGTAGTTAGAGTGAATTAGAATACATAGTGAGTTAGATAGGAGTGGGTCTTGAAAGTGTGTAGTTAGAGTGAATTAGAATACATAGTGAGTTAGATAGGAGTGGGTGTTGAGGTGTGTAGTTAGAGTGAATTAGAATACATAATGAGTTAGATAGGAGTGGTTCTTGAAAGTGTGTAGTTAGAGTGAATTAGAATACATAGTGAGTTAGATAGGAGTGGGTCTTGAAAGTGTGTAGTTAGAGTGAATTAGAATACATAGTGAGTTAGATAGGAGTGGGTCTTGAAAGTGTGTAGTTAGAGTGAATTAGAATACATAGTGAGTTAGATAGGAGTGGGTCTTGAAAGTGTGTAGTTAGAGTGAATTAGAATACATAGTGAGTTAGATAGGAGTGGTTCTTGAAAGTGTGTAGTTAGAGTGAATTGGAATACATAGTGAGGTAGACAGGTGTGGTTCTTGAAAGTGTGTAGTTAGAGTGAATTAGAATACATAGTGAGTTAGATAGGAGTGGTTCTTGAAAGTGTGTAGTTAGAGTGAATTAGAATACATAGTGAGTTAGATAGGAGTGGTTCTTGAAAGTGTGTAGTTAGAGTGAATTAGAATACATAGTGAGTTAGATAGGAGTGGTTCTTGAAAGTGTGTAGTTAGAGTGAATTAGAATACATAGTGAGTTAGATAGGAGTGGGTCTTTGTTACGTTCTGGACACCGACCTCGGTCGGTGACCACCCACATTCCTGGCATATGTCACTGGGCTTGTCACCTGTCATTTCCCTGTCAATTAGTGCTGTCACTTAGGGGTGGTTCCTGATTGGCTGTCACGGGGGTGTGTGTGGAATGTTGGTATTTGGTCTCTATTTAACATACCTCTCTTCTGCTTGTCCATTGTCAGGTCTTCACTAATTGCGTTCGGGGATAACGCGGACGGTTCTACTGTGGACCTCCAATAAGCTCCCATTTACCTTATCTTACACTTGTGCTTTTAGCACTTGTTCTCTCTTAGAATTTACTCTGTGTTCTTACTATTAAAGTCGAACCTGTTCAAGAGTAAACACTCTCTGTCTCTGTGATTGCCTTCAACCATTGGAATTCACCTACCTGCATTCTGACAGGTCTTGAGGTGTGTAGTTAGAGTGAATTAGAATACATAGTGAGTTAGATAGGAGTGGGTCTTGAAGTGTGTAGTTAGAGTGAATTAGAATACATAGTGAGTTAGAATTAGTGAGAAGTTAAGGGAAAAGGGCTCTGAGATCCTGATTAGTATAATAATTTTCATATTCACATTCATATATTCATTCATACGTATCCGTCTGTATTGGTTAGAGACATGGTTACTCTACGGCTGGGGACCCTGAGCTCTATGCTAATTTAGTTACCAGTGGTTTCATTACATTTCCCCTCCTTTTGGTTAAATGTGAGGTAGGTAGATAGATAGATAGATAGATAGATAGATAGATAGATAGACAGACGGACGGACGGACGGACTGACGGACGGACGGACGGACGGACGGACGGACGGACAGACAGACAGACATACAGGTAGGTAGGTACAGTAGGTAGGTAGGTAGGTAGGTAGATCAATAACTTTAAGGCAGATGGAGCAACAACCATAACACATGAATCACATCAAAGGCAGCAGTGAGATCTAGCAGCTCTACCAGGGCTGTGCATGTTGACCTTCCCTACATATTTCTTCCAAGAGTTTGCTAAAAACAGGCACCAAACTGATTGGTCAGCTGTCAGAGCCAGTAGAGGCAACCCTTGCATTCTAGTGGAATGACTTTAGCTTCTCTCCAGGTTTGGGGACAAAAATCACTCACAAGGCTCAGATATGGCAAATAAGTGTGGCAATATCGCAGGTGGGAAGCCGGTGAGGGTCCCGGTGTTTCAATAGCAACTCCTAGTGGTCAGTCTGGGCACCTTCAGCAGGGAAGGGATCTGGGGTGTGTTACTCTCTCCCAGTGGAACTCCTATAGCAGCTGGTGACAGTATCGGAGGAGACATGTGGTAGTCCACAGCCTCCGCAGACCGACAAAAGAGACATGTGGTAGTCCACACCCTCCACAGACCGACAAAAGAGACATGTGGTAGTCCACACCCTCCGCAGACCGACAAAAGAGACATGTGGTGGTAGTCCACACCCTCCGCAGACCGACAAAAGAGACATGTGGTAGTCCACACCCTCCCCAGACCGACAAAAGAGACATGTGGTAGTCCACACCCTCCCCAGACCGACAAAAGAGACATGTGGTAGTCCACACCCTCCCCAGACCGACAAAAGAGACATGTGGTAGTCCACACCCTCCGCAGACCGACAAAAGAGACATGTGGTAGTTCACACCCTCCCCAGACTTGGGAATCAGTCACTGCAACAGAAAAGAGAAGATAATAATAATAATAATAATAATAATAATAATAATAATAATAATAATAATAATAATAATAATAATAATAATAATAATAATAATAATAATAATAAAATAATTAAAACTTTATTTGTATAGCAGTTTTCATACAGAAACTGCAAACTGTGCTTCACAACAGAAAAAAGTCAGGCATAAAATGAGCACATAAAGTGCAGACATATAAAATCACAGTTTTTCACATTAGGATCTAACAGGCCACCTTGTTTATGGTTTGATTCAGTTTAAAAAATAGACAATAATAGAAAGAGTAAGATAGAATAAACAGGGTAAAATAGTGCAATAGTGCAGTGTAATAAGTGGTAGAAAAGAATAGACATGAAATGAGCACATAAAGTGCAGACATATAAAATCAATTTTTTTTTTACAGTGCAATAATATTGTTCTGGATTACTGTTCAACGGTTCAAAGTCGTCTTTACCTTCTCTGCTTGGTATCCACAGTTTAAAAGCTGACAGTCTTCCCTCCTGTTTGACACCCACACAATAGAAAAGTAAATAATGGCCACCTCCGTGGAGATGACTCTCGTCTGGCAGCCTGGCGGTGCACCCAAGCAGCAGACGCAAAACCGGAGAAGAATTAACAGCGAAGCTTCAAATGAGGCTCTCCAGAGCACGTCCTCTGGGTTTAATCTTTGTCTCCTCTGTTATTTCGTATCCTCCCTTACAAGTCCTAGTGGAGTCCAATTCTTACTCCTAATTGAAATCTGTCTCTTCCTTTCGGTTTCAAACCAGGGTGCCGTGGAAGGAGAAGCCGAGTGCATGATCTGCGTCCTCTGTTCTGCTCAGTGCTTCAAATCGGATTGGAACAAACTTTTGCCTTTATCCACAAAGTACTTTACAACTCGTGTCTCACATTCACCCATTCGGACAGCCATGCGAGGCGCCGGTCTGGGGTTACCTGCTGGGAGGACACTCTGCCCCCGGAGCCACAGCACTGGCTTCGCAATTATGCCACAACAATGTGGAACGCCCTACCCACAGCCGTAAAGGAATGTGAATCCCTACCCACCTTCAAAACCGCTCTCAAAGAGCACCTACGGGAGGCTACAATTCGAAACTGGCCCCGGTAAATGTCCAAACTCGCACCCCCACCCAACCAACCCCCCCAATGTACTGTTTCCTCCCCCTCAAATGTATATATTCTCTTTTAGAAACTGTCTGTAAATAAACAGTACTGTATATTTGTATATCTTGTATGTCATAAATGTCTGGATGTAACAGTACTATATGTTGTGTATGCAGGGAACTAAATAAGCACCCGCCAAGCGCCAATTGCGTGTAGATTTAAGGTTTGGCGAGTAAAAATGAGAGGTCTGCCCGCCACCTGGCGTGTAGTTCATATCGATACTCTTATTTTGAAAATCCTGTGCGGGTCTCATTTCCGCCCCAAGCACAGCTCCAGTCATAAAATCTATGGCTCCGGCAGCTAGCAATGTTCGGTTCATACTCTTATTTTGAAAAACCCTGTAGCAACTCCGCGCGTCATATCCGCCCAGTCCGTGCTTCTGAAAGCAGAGCAGCGCTACACAGCAGTGCTCCTACACGACCCGAAATAAGTCCGGTGTTTTTTTTCTCTCACAACGGGTCAAATGCATCTACATGCTTTGCACCGTCGCCATTCCTTTATGCCCACATCGCCCGAAATTAACGTTTATGTACCATTACAATCACTACAACGTTAGCGTAAGCTAACAAGCTAATCCTGATCAGAGGCAGAGGCGCAGAGCCATAGAGGCGCAGACCGTGTGACTGGGGAAAGGGAAATGGGGGGGGGGGGGGCACTCTCCCCTTCCCTGTGTGTGTGCGTGCGTTTGGAAAGACGATGAAGTCACTAGTCAGGACTCAGGACAGGAGTATATTATAGTAAACTGAGGATTACTGAGGATGGACAGATAATGTTGATATTCAAATATAAAAAAGTTTCGAGAGGAGTGGAAGTTTGAAGACAGACTACTAGACTACAATATGATGCGGGGGTGGTGAGTTGAAACAGTGTGTGTGTGTGTGTCCCGACCCCACTTCTATGTTTCAATAAATTATTTGCATTTAAAACTATTAACGCTGACTCATTCCTTCAGTCCACTCAAAATTATGCTAATATTCCTTATGTTGTTTATGATATTAATTGAAAATAGCATATGAGAGTATTATATAGTAATAATAACACATGGCGATATATTAAAAGCTATTTATAATTTTAAGTTTGTTCCCTGCGTGTATGTCATAAATGTTGAAAATGGGGGACCCTGATGTAAACAAGACGAAAGTATTTCTCTGGTCTGCATCCCCTTAACAATTGTGTGTATTGAGCCGTACTGTATTGTACCCATTCTGCAATCTGTTAATTTAATACAATTTTCAATCAATCAATCAATCAATGAGACTTTTCTAGTTTCTCCAGCAGAGGCTATTATGGTTTCTATGATGGTTGAATCTATGACGGGAGTAAATGGTCCATTTATATATCTCTTTTATCCAAAGCACTTCACAATTTTGTTCCTCACATTCACCCATTCACTCACTCACACACACCGACGGCAGATGCAAGGTGCCGACCTGCTCATCGGGAGCAGTTAGGGTTGTCTTGCTCAAGGACACGCTGCCCGGGAGGAGCGGGAATCGAACGTACTACATGTCATCTGTCTCTAGTCAGACACAGAACGTACTACATGTCATCTGTCTCTAGTCAGACGCAGAACGTTCTACATGTCATGTGTCCCCGTAAATGTCCAAACACCCCAACCGTCCCCCCCCCACCCCCACCCACCCAACCCCCTCCTAATGTACAGTTTCCTCCCCCTCGAATGTATATATTTTCTGTTAGGATCTCTGTTAAACAGTACTGTATATTTGTATATCTTGTATGTCATAAATGTAACAGTACTGTATATCTGTATGTCATAAATGTCATGATATATATATATATATCTGTATATCTGTATGTTGCGTATGTCATAAATGTCACTATGAATTGAAAATGGGGGACCCTGATGTAAACAAGACGAAAGTCTTTCTCTGGTCTGCATCCCCTTAACAATTGTGTGTATTGAGCCGTACTATATTGTACCCATTCTGCAATCTGTTAATAAAGTTTTCAATCAATCAATCAATCAATCAATCAATCAATCAATCAATCAATCAATCAATCAATCAATCAATCAAACTCTAGTCAGATGCAGAACATACTACATGTCATCTGTGTCCCTGTGACCTTTGGCTGGTGATTTATCAAAAGACGCGAAGGGACCAAATTTTAAGAAGACAAACTGTTTTACGGCCAATTGCTCTCTCTCTCTCTCCCCCCCCCCCCCCCCCCCCCCCCCCCCCCCCCCCCCCCCGCAGGGGAGAGTAGTTGAGAGAGCTGAGAGCTACAACATGAGACAGGCCGCTGTGATAATGTGGACACCATGAAGATGAACGTCTGTTATTTGTGTTTCAAAGTAACAGCCTGCCGGGAAGCAGAACAGAATATCTATTCTATGCAAATAATAATAATAATAATACATTTATTTTATATAGCGCCTTACATAAGGTATCTCAAAGCGCTTTACATACATTGCATTATGGTATATGGACAAACACAGCACATGGACAAACACAGTACATGGACTTTCACAATGACAACATGGTGGGGATACTACAGAGAAAGGGAGACAGCTTAGAGACAAGACAGAGAGAACATTTAATAAATAATAATACTAAAATATAGGTGTGTACAGAGGTGAAAATGTAAGTGATGCAGGGGTTGGGGGGTCAGGAGTGAGGGTATGCAAGGTTGAATAAGGTAGGTTTTGAGGTGGGACTTAAATGTTTCTACGGATGGGGCTTCTTTGATGTGTGACAGGAGTTGATTCCAGAGTCGGGGAGCAGAGGAGGAGAATGATTTGTTTCCTGTGGACTTAAGGACTTAGTGTGGTGTGCTCAGAAGGGCTACGTTGGATGAGCGGAGTGAGCGGGAGGGAGTGTAGTGTTGAAGGAGGTTGTAGATGCAGGCAGGTGCTAGGGAGTGGAGGGCTTTGTAAGTGAGGAGACAGATCTTAAAGTCAAGCCTATACTTAACAGGGAGCCAGTGAAGTGAGGAGAGGACAGGTGTGATGTGGGAGAATTTGGGGCAGCGGGTGATGATGCGGGCTGAGGTGTTCTGAACTAGTTGAAGTTTACAATGAAAGCAGCCATGTTGTTCTCTCACCTGCCATTGTTGAGATGCCCAGGGTGACTCCTATGGATAACTCGATCTGTGTGCCCTGTGGGACACCAACACACACACACACACACACACACACACACACACACACACACACACACACACACACACACACACACACACACACACACACACACACACACACACACACACACACACACACACACACACACACACACACACACACACACACACACACACACACACACACACACAGGTTAGTTAGTATTGTGTTAACCCTGTGCAATCATCCTGGATACAGGTCTCTGCATGATGGTTATGGTTATATATTATAACCATCAGAACACTGAACTCTCCACACACAAGTGCACATGATCACACACATACACACACACACACACACACAACACACGTGCTGCAATCGCTTTAAAACAAAATGTCACTTTAATAAACAAAATGGAAAGGTCACTTTAAAGGAATGAGGAAAATAAAGGTCACTTAAGGTAGAACCGACGTGGTTCTTGTATAGTATAGTTTAGATATAGTATAGCATAATGACATAGAGTTAAAACTGTATATAGTAGTGTACATAGGACCCAGTGCCTTCTCAGGAATTTAGCATGTCTATTTTATCATGCCCATCTTATGTCTTTTTATTAGCTGTTTTTTTTATGTCTATTTTATTATTAGTATTATTGCACAATCGAAGCGGGCATGACCACCCGCATTTCACTGTATGCCCTGGTATGTATGTGACAAATAAACCTCTTGAATCTTGAATCTTGAGACTCAGAGACGTCTTCAGTTTCCGGGGAGCCGTGTCTTCACTCTGTGGTTGCTGATGAAGACAGACAGATAGGAGACGTTTGAGTGTCTCGGAGGCTGGTCACCTCAGTTACTTAAGGTAGTAGTGCCAGCCGCTGACTGGCGTTGTCTGACACCCGAGTGCTTCTTTGTAAAGCCCTAAGCTGAAGCAGACGCAGTACTTTAGGACTATCTCTCTGGCAGTGATGTACCTGAACGCGTTCAACGAACTCGTTCATATTTTGGGGGCGAACATGAAATGAACGTACTGTATTGCCGCTAGATGGACGTAATTGTGAACGCGTTCATTCTCAGCGCTCTATCACTCTCTCTTCAAGGCAATGGTAGGGGAAACACTGATAAACAATCACAGTGTGATGGAAATGCCAGTATTCTGATTGCTCTCTGTGGTTCTATATGGGTTGTGGCAATAATTTTGACAAATAATAGCTTGCAGCAACGTATGGAAAAAAGAACTATAAACTATAAACTAGTTCATTTTTGAAACCATGAACTTTAGTTCAAATTATTTTATTATGAACTATGACCTGAACTACCGTAAATCCTCTAATAGTGGAGGGTACTCAAATAGAGGGCGGGCCTCTTATAATGGCCGGGGGTTTGATACATGCAGACAAATACAGGCCGGCTTCCAATACAAGGTTTTTGTATTGTATTTTTTGTGCCGTGATATAGAATGAGATAAACTCTTGCCAATGCAAATTAAGTGCTGCCTCCCGCTACACTGACTACATTAACGTTTCCCTCTCGTTGGCGTTAGCGTTAGCATTAGCGTTAGCTAACGTTGTCATAGCGGGATCATCCCTATGTTCCCTGTGTCCTATGTTCCCCGGGTTCTATGTTCCCCGCTTTGATTGATTAATAGATTGAACATTTTATAAATTTTTATTATTTTATTAATTATTAATGTCCGCCTTGTTTCGAACGGTTAAGCTTAGGCCCTCTTTCGAACTGGTTAAGGTTAGAGTTTGGAATCAGGGCTGGTGGTCTAAAATTTTCAATCAATCAATCAATCAATCAAAGCGGGGAACATAGAACCCGGGGAACATAGGACACGGGGAACATAGACATGCTCCCGTCATAGCTAGATCTGTGGTGTCGGCTGGATGACGTTGGCTTCGTTTGCAAACGTTAGTTAACGTTCGCTATCTTTATGGCGTTGGCAGGCGGGGCTGGCGTTGTCCAGTTGACATTACAGATCATGATGCTTTGATAGCGTTAGCTAAAGCTATTGCCTGCATGTTATCAACTCGATTCGACTCAGGTAGAGTCGAGAAGGTACAACACGCAAAATTGTCCGTGCGGGCCCCGCAACCTATAGACAGTTCCAACTTCAGTGTGTGAATTACATTAATCCACCACAGTTTCACAATTACTCAACTGCACTCAATATTTAAATACCAATGTTAGTCTAAATAAATGTAGACAGACAATGTACATATAAAAAAATAGAATGAACAGAGCAACTCTTGCCAATGCCGGTTATGATAACACGGACGATATAGCAGAATATCCTAACGGTGACGCGTCTCGCGTTCATCACGTCTACAAGCAAATGTCTCGCGAGATGAAAATGGCACCGACCAGGCGAAAGTTTGATGTTAAATTTAAACAAACAGCTCTAAAGTATGCGGAGGAACATTCAGGAGAGCAAGCGGCAAGGCACTTCGACATCAATCCGAAGAGGATAAGATACTGGAAAAGGCAGAAGAATGAACTGCACTTAGCCGACAAGGAAAGAGCACGGCTAGCTGGTGGTGGGCGGAAGAAAGTTAGTTAGAGAGTCTTGAGGAAAATTATTCAGCTTCAAGCTAAGGAGATCTACTCTTCCGTGAGCGACGGAGCCGGCAAGTTGTTTGTAGGTAGCCGGGGCTGGCTTGAAAAATATATTTTTTTATATCCACTTTTTCTCCCATTTTCTATTTTTCTCCCATCCCAATTTCGTATGTCCAATTCTCCCCTCCCCTGTCTCGAACGCTGCTAGACTATGCCTCCCACTGGTCGGCTGCAGTGAGGACCAAGCCTTGCATCACGTGTCCCCTCCGGTACACGAGGAGGCAGCTGTCGCATCTTTTCACCTGAACAGCGCAATCTCTCAGTGGCGAGGAGTAACGCGTGGGAGGCTCACGCTGCCCCAGATACTTCCTGATTCTGCTGTACAGGCGCACCAACCGACCTGTAGGAGTCACTGTCCACAACGTCCGGTCCCCACCCACCGGCTTTCCCACCCCCTAATACTGCCAATTATGTTAGTATGAACGACCGGCCAAGCCGGTAGCAACACCGAGAGCTGGGCTCGATACCAGCATCTCCTGCGTTATTGGCGAGCGCCTTGCCCACTGCGCCACTCAACCTTTCCCTCCGACGTCGCACTACCATGGCGCCAAAAGATCCGGATCTCCTCACCGAGAAACTAGTGAACTTTGTCGATTACTTTAGCAAGGCCGTCGAAGCTAAAGGGGTTTCCGAGAAGAACATCATTGCAATGGACGAGACCGCGGTTTGGTTGGATATGGTGTCGCCCACTACCATTGAGAAACAGGGTGCTAAGAGTGTGGCTCTCAAAACGACAGGGCACGAGAGAAAAACCATCTCACTGTCGTCCTGGCTGCTGAAGCTGATGGCGCCAAACTCAAGCCCTACATCGTCTTCAAGGGGGGCGAAACGTGAGGTGAAGGCAATGGAGCAAACGGTTCCCCGTGCCGTGATCGCCACTTCAGTGAATGGTTGGACGAACGACACCCTCACTCACTACACACTGGCTACTGAAATGAAACGCGGCTACAACCTCACAGCAGCAGTGATCCCGGCTGGCTGCACGAAGTACATTCAAGCACCCGACGTGATGTGGAACAAGCCATTCAAGTAGGGCTGGGCGATTAATCGATATTATCGATTAATTCGAATGAATGAATTAGGACGATTTTGAAAAATGTCAATTGATTTTCAAAAAAAATATTTACTTTCCCTTTTTTTTTTTTTTTATGCTCACCTTTTATTTTACAAAAAGTAATGTTTGGTGAAAGTTAGATTAGCACTTTATTAATCCCAATAGGGAAATTCATTCTTGTTTGATGATCAAGAGGCACCTTTTATTTGTTTTAAGTGAAGTTTGGTGAAACAGCAAGAGTAACCTTTTATATTATATATATATATATATATTATTATAATAATTTTTTTTTTTAAGTGAAGATTGGTGGAAGTTGGGTTTGCACTTCAGTCCCAATAGGGACATTCATCTTGGTTTGATAATTTTTTTGTGTCAAATAAAAACAAAGGTTATTTGAATGATTTCCTTGGCGCTTCTAGTTTTCAAGAGAAAAAAAATCAATTAAAATCGTAAATCGGCTTAAAAAAAAAATAATAATCAGGGATTTTAGTTTTAGGCCATATCGCCCCCCAGCCCTACATTCAAGCAGAGTCTGCATGATGCCTATGACCAGTGGGTGGCTGGGGATAGAGAGAAGCAGTACACAGCTGGAGGGGGAAACCTGAAGGCGCCTGCAGGTGGACTGGGTGCTCGCCGCCTGGGACAAGCTGGATATGATCATCAAGTCCTTCAAAGTTTGTGGACAGTCGGTGAAAATTGACCGGAGTGAGGACGACCTCATTCACTGCTTCAAAGAGGGACAGCCCTGCGCCCCCTGGACGGGAGGCTCTCATCCAGCTGCGCCAGGGGAACGAGGAGAACAGACAGGCTGCCCTGGATGAGGAAGATGAGGACGAGCTGCTCAACAATGAACTTGTTGTTCTAGATGAAAGTGATGACGAGGACTCTGGTGATGATACTGACCTACTTGAGTGAGTGAGTGAGTGACCACCTATTGCACTGTTCATTTTCAGTAGCCTATTCTGTTCATTTTGAAAAGTAAACGGCAATAGGTCTACCGGTATTGCTACTGGTAGGTATTTGCCTGTCTGTCTGTCTGTCTGCCTGCCTGCCTGCCTGCCTGCCTGCCTGCCTGCCTGCCTGCCTGCCTGCCTGCCTGCCTGCCTGCCTGCCTGTCTGTCTGTCTGTCTGTCTGTCTGTCTGTCTGTTTGCCTGCCTGCCTGCCTGCCTGCCTGCCTGCCTGCCTGCCTGCCTGCCTGCCTGCCTGCCTGCCTGCCTGCCTGCCTAGCTGCCTGCCTGCCTGCCTGCCTGCCTGCCAGTCTGCCTGCCTGCCTGCCTGCCTGCCTGCCTGCCTGCCTGCCTGCCTGCCTGCCTGCCTGCCTGCCTGCCTGCCTGCCTGCCTGCCTGTCTGTCTGCCTGCCTGCCTGCCTGCCTGCCTGCCAGTCTGCCTGTCTGTCTGCCTAAGCATCATTAGAATCAAGTCCAGGATCATCAATCATCCAGGGGAAGCTGTCAGAGCAACACTCCTGCATTGGGGAGGAGCCCATACCAACAGTGACAGAGAGGCCAGTCAAAAGCCTGGGACTCTGGTACGATGCAACCCTCAAGGACACAGACCAAAAGTAGACCAGCTTAGGCAGGGCGCCATCAGTGGCCTGGAGAGTGTCAACAAGTCTACTAACCATCTCTCAGTATAGTGCAGACCTGCAGACCTGCATCAAGGCCTGACCATCTCTCAGTAGTGTCTCTTCCTCTCTCTCTCTCTCTCTCTCTCTCTCTCTCTCTCTCTCTCTCTCTCTCTCTCTCTCTCTCTCTCTCTCTCTCTCTCTCTCTCTCTCTCTCTCTCTCTTTCACTTCATGCTGGTGTTAGAGGAAAGTTACATCCCTCTCAGCAGAGGAGTCAGAAGAAATCAGTACAGTAAAGAAGGAATTTTGTCTCTCTCTCTCACACCTCATGGTGGTGTTAGAGGAAAGTGTTACATCCCTCTCCCCTTCCTAGGCTATCTGTGTGTGTGTGTCTCTCTCTCTCTCTCTCTCTGCATCCCCTTAACAATTGTGTGTATTGAGCCGTACTGTATTGTACCCATTCTGCAATCTGTTAATAACATTTTCAATCAATCAATCAAACTCCCCCCCCCCCTAATGGCAGGGTGGGGTTCAGGTGTGCTGTCGGCTCAGACCCACTCTCTCCACCACGCTACCTGGTACCAGACCCACTCTCTCCACCACGCTACCTGGTACCAGACCCACTCTCTCCACCACGCTACCTGGTACCAGACCCACTCTCTCCACCACGCTACCTGGTACCAGACCCACTCTCTCCACCACGCTACCTGGTACCAGACCCACTCTCTCCACCACGCTACCTGGTACCAGACCCACTCTCTCCACCACACTACCTGGTACCAGACCCACTCTCTCCACCACGCTACCTGGTACCAGACCCACTCTCTCCACCACGCTACCTGGTACCAGACCCACTCTCTCCACCACGCTACCTGGTACCAGGCCCTCTCTCTCCACCACGCTACCTGGTACCAGACCCTCTCTCTCCACCACGCTACCTGGTACCAGACCCTCTCTCTCCACCACGCTACCCGGTACCAGACCCTCTCTCTCCACCACGCTACCTGGTACCAGACCCACTCTCTCCACCACGCTACCTGGTACCAGACCCTCTCTCTCCACCACGCTACCTGGTACCAGACCCTCTCTCTCCACCACGCTACCTGGTACCAGACCCTCTCTCTCCACCACGCTACCTGGTACCAGACCCTCTCTCTCCACCACGCTACCTGGTACCAGACCCACTCTCTCCACCACGCTACCTGGTACCAGACCCTCTCTCTCCACCATGCTACCTGGTACCAGACCCACTCTCTCCACCACGCTACCTGGTACCAGACCCTCTCTCTCCACCACGCTACCTGGTACCAGACCCTCTCTCTCCACCACGCTACTTGGTACCAGACCCTCTCTCTCCACCACGCTACCTGGTACCAGACCCTCTCTCTCCACCACGCTACCTGGTACCAGACCCACTCTCTCCACCACGCTACCTGGTACCAGACCCTCTCTCTCCACCACGCTACCTGGTACCAGACCCTCTCTCTCCACCACGCTACCTGGTACCAGACCCTCTCTCCACCATGCTACCTGGTACCAGACCCTCTCTCTCCACCACACTACCTGGTACCAGACCCACTCTCTCCACCACGCTACCTGGTACCAGACCCTCTCTCTCCACCACGCTACCTGGTACCAGACTCTCTCTCTCCACCACGCTACCTGGTACCAGACCCTCTCTCTCCACCACGCTACCCGGTACCAGACCCTCTCTCCACCACGCTACCTGGTACCAGACCCACTCTCTCCACCACGCTACCCGGTACCAGACCCTCTCTCTCCACCACGCTACCTGGTACCAGACCCACTCTCTCCACCACGCTACCTGGTACCAGACCCACTCTTTCCACCACACTACCTGGTACCAGACCCTCTCTCCACCACGCTACCTGGTACCAGACCCACTCTCTCCACCACGCTACCTGGTACCAGACCCTCTCTCTCCACCATGCTACCTGGTACCAGACCCTTTCTCTCCACCACACTACCTGGTACCAGACCCTCTCTCTCCACCACGCTACCTGGTACCAGACCCACTCTCTCCACGACGCTACCTGGTACCAGACCCACTCTCTCCACCACGCTACCTGGTACCAGACCCACTCTCTCCACCACGCTACCTGGTACCAGACCCACTCTCTCCACCACGCTACCTGGTACCAGACCCACTCTCTCCACCACGCTACCTGGTACTGGTATTGAGCCGTACTGTATTGTACCCATTCTGCAATCTGTTAATAACATTTTCAATCAATCAATCAAACTCCCCCCCCTAATGGCAGGGTGGGGTTCAGGTGTGCTGTCGGCTCAGACCCACTCTCTCCACCACGCTACCTGGTACCAGACTCTCTCTCTCCACCACGCTACCTGGTACCAGACCCTCTCTCTCCACCACGCTACCTGGTACCAGACCCACTCTCTCCACCACGCTACCTGGTACCAGACCCACTCTCTCCACCACGCTACCTGGTACCAGACCCACTCTCTCCACCACGCTACCTGGTACCAGGCCCACTCTCTCCACCACGCTACCTGGTACCAGACCCACTCTCTCCACCACGCTACCTGGTACCAGACCCTCTCTCTCCACTACGCTACCTGGTACCAGACCCTCTCTCTCCATCACGCTACCTGGTACCAGACCCACTCTCTCCACCACGCTACCTAGTACCAGACCCACTCTCTCCACCACGCTACCTGGTACCAGACCCACTCTCTCCTCTCCACCACGCTACCTGGTACCAGACCCTCTCTCTCCACCATGCTACCTGGTACCAGACCCACTCTCTCCACCACGCTACCTGGTACCAGACCCTCTCTCTCCACCACGCTACCTGGTACCAGACCCACTCTCTCCACCACGCTACCTAGTACCAGACCCACTCTCTCCACCATGCTACCTGGTACCAGACCCTCTCTCTCCACCACGCTACCTGGTACCAGACCCACTCTCTCCACCACGCTACCTGGTACCAGACCCTCTCTCTCCACCACGCTACCTGGTACCAGACCCACTCTCTCCACCATGCTACCTGGTACCAGACCCACTCTCTCCACCACGCTACCTGGTACCAGACCCTCTCTCTCCACCACGCTACCTGGTACCAGACCCTCTCTCTCCACCACGCTACCTGGTACCAGACCCTCTCTCTCCACCACGCTACCTGGTACCAGACCCACTCTCTCCACCACGCTACCTGGTACCAGACCCTCTCTCTCCACCACGCTACCTGGTACCAGACCCTCTCTCTCCACCACGCTACCTGGTACCAGACCCTCTCTCTCCACCACGCTACCTGGTACCAGACCCACTCTCTCCTCTCCACCACGCTACCTGGTACCAGACCCGCTCTCTCCACCACGCTACCTGGTACCAGACCCACTCTCTCCACCACACTACCTGGTACCAGACCCACTCTCTCCACCACGCTACCTGGTACCAGACCCACTCTCTCCACCACGCTACCTGGTACCAGGCCCTCTCTCTCCACCACGCTACCTGGTACCAGACCCTCTCTCTCCACCACGCTACCTGGTACCAGACCCACTCTCTCCACCACGCTACCTGGTACCAGACCCTCTCTCCACCACGCTACCTGGTACCAGACCCACTCTCTCCACCACGCTACCTGGTACCAGACCCTCTCTCCACCATGCTACCTGGTACCAGGCCCGCTGTCTCCACCACTGGATCACATGCTCTTAGACCTCCATAGGCCGCTGTTACATTGAGCTCATGGGAGAGAGAGCGGGGGAGAAAATTAATGAATGTGGATGAGAGCCTTGACATTAAGTGGTTGCAGCTACGGCTGTGGTGGGGCTGCTGGAGACATGATCCAATAGATTTTATGTGTCTCCTGAACACGGAGCGACCAATCCCAAGTCGATCGGCACTTTCTCGGCCGAGCTATAGGCCTAGTCACTTTTCCGCACCTACTCCTGAACTCCGCATGCGCAGATTGATAAACCTCTAGATCTCTGGACAATCCAGAGAGACTCAGGCGTATAAAAGTCTATTGGATCATGTCTCCAGCACCCCCACCCCCACAGCCGTAGCTACAACCACTTAATGTCAAGGCTCTCATCCACATTCATTCATTTTCTCTCCCCGCTCTCTCCCCCATGATTTCAGAATACTGGAAGTGTTGCGGAGGTCTATAAATACACCCAGCGTTGGGTTTTCTCTGCACTGTGTGTTCTGCTGTGTGCTGCGTCTGGGTCTCTGGTCTGGCAACATAATCACGTTTCCTGTGTGCACAGCACATTACATTCCATAACTCTTTGAGATATCTTGTTCACAGACTCACAGACTTACTTACAGACTCACTAACAAACGGGACCAATTACATAACCTCCTTGGAGAGCAAGAGAATGTGAGATAGAAATACAGAGGAACAGATCAAAACAGAGAGAGCGAGAGAGAGAGAGAGAGAGAGAGAGAGAGACATAGAGGGGTGAGGAGCGAAAGAGACTTGTATAATGTCCAATATGACAGTGAATAACTTTTAGATTATCTTTATATTAACAACCCAACATTTGCACCAGGTTCAACGTGCAGTTTGCACTGCCAATAATACTGACGAATAGTTAATTAGTGCTGGTGGAAACAAAGACACCATAACACATAGAACTCACGTTGTTTTGTAGAGTCACTGTACTGCCATTCTTTTTTTTGCAGCAGCATTCTTTTTATTATAGCATTATATAGGATTTATATAGCGTTTTTATCTAAAGTGCTTTACAACTTATGCCTCACATTCACCCCTTCACTCACACACTCACACACAGATGGCGGAGGCGACCATGCGAGGTGCCAACCGGCTCATCGGGAGCAATTAGGGGTTAAGTGTCTTGCTCAAGGACTCTGTGACACATTGCCGGGAGGAGCCGGAATCGAACCGGGAAGTATTGTTATGTATTATTATATTACTTACAGCAGCGATCATGATGGTGTAATGTTGAGTATTGTGATGTATTATTATATTACTTACAGCAGCGATCATGATGGTGTAATGTTGAGTATTGTGATGTATTATTATATTACTTACAGCAGCGATCATGATGGTGTAATGTTGAGTATTGTGATGTATTATTATATTACTTACAGCAGCGATCATGATGGCGTAATGTTGAGTATTGTTATGTATTATTATATTACTTACAGCAGCGATCATGATGGTGTAATGTTGAGTATTGTTATGTATTATTATATTACTTACAGCAGCGATCATGATGGTGTAATGTTGAGTATTGTTATGTATTATTATATTACTTACAGCAGCGATCATGATGGCGTAATGTTGAGTATTGTTATGTATTATTATATTACTTACAGCAGCGATCATGATGGTGTAATGTTGAGTATTGTTATGTATTATTATATTACTTACAGCAGCGATCATGATGGCGTAATGTTGAGTATTGTGATGTTTATATATTATATTACTTACAGCAGCGATCATGATGACGTAATGTTGAGTATTGTGATGTATTATTATATTACTTACAGCAGCGATCATGATGACGTAATGTTGAGTATTGTGATGTATTATTATATTACTTACAGCAGCGATCATGATGACGTAATGTTGAGTATTGTGATGTATTATTATATTACTTACAGCAGCGATCATGATGGCGTAATGTTGAGTATTGTGATGTTTATATATTATATTACTTACAGCAGCGATCATGATGGCGTTGTCCAGGAACCCAAAGCCAACGAAGGGGATTAAGTTGTGCAGCCCAACTGTAACAGAAACACAGGAAGAACAAAAACACTCAACAAGTTGCTCAACAACCAACAGAGATAAGATAAGATAAGATGATCCTTTATTAATCCCCTCTGGGAAATACAGGTGTCAAAGAAGCCTGGGGGGGGGGGGGGGGGTACAGAGCTTCACGGTCCTATACAGTCCAGCACCCATATATACTATAGATACAATATCAAATGTAAATACAAATACAATATAAAAAGTACAAAATACAAGATAGTCCAGTGAGTGCACGTGGATATGAGTTCTCACGCCCTGAGTTCTAACAGCGATAGTTCTCCTGGCAGCAGAGCCGGCCGTCTGAGCCCTTGGTTGTAGAGCCTGATGGCTGCCGGTATAAAGGACCGGCCCAGGCGGTTTGTGGTGTGTCGGGGGGGAGGGGGGGGGGGGTCTTTGGCTGAACGTGCTCTTCATTCTGGCTAGCTCCTCATAGAGGGGGTGGGAGGGGTTCTCCAGGATGGCTTCTAGTTCTTTCCTCATCCTCCTCTCAGCCACCACCTCTAGATTAGCCAGCTCACCACCCACTACTGAGCTAGCCTTCTTCACCAGCTTGTTCAGCTTGCTGGCGTCCCTCGAGTTGATGTATATATATATGAACAATAGTGATTTTTGTAGCAATTAATTGGGCAAACATCTGGTCTTTTTTATATAATTGTCATTGGTTGATAACCGTGCCCACGTGGCAGATTGACAAGAAGCGATAGCGCTCCCCCATGTGTCAATCGACAAGTCAAGTTCAATCAATTTGTTTAGTTTGATACATTTGTTGATTTAAAATAATACGATAAGATAAGATATTCCTTTATTGATCCCCTTGGGGAAATTCAGGCATCATAGCGGCATGGGGGAGGGGAGGTACGTTGTATCCAAAAAAACAGTAGTACTGGACATAATGGTAAATGGCTAAATGCATATCCATAATATTGGTTAAAGTGTTGTTAAATTTCTTTAGATATGAACGTCTGAGCTGAACTTTTCTGTCAACACATTGGGCCTCATTCACGAAGCGATATAAGAATAGATTTCGTTCTCAACTAGCATTTCTTCTTATTTTGTTCTTAGCTGGGATTCAGCAATGTTTTCTATTTTTGCTTTTCTCTTAGGCAAGACCAAATTCTAAGAGTGGTTGAGAGCACTCTTACCCAGATAAGAAATTCTTACCCAGATAAATAAAAATAAAAAAGCCTATCATTGGTCAATTGCCCCCAAATACGACTTTAAAAATCCAGAACTTTTCAATAATAATAATAATAATAATTATTATTATAACTTATTGCGTGCGTTCTGTCTAAAATGGATTATATATTGCTGTTAGAACAGTTAGATGCTCTGGCCGCCCAGGCCATACGCATATAACGCATATATAGAGATCGTCTATATCAGTGGTTCCCAAACTTCTTGTTTATGCGGACCACTGGATTGTTATCAAGAACATTTGCGGAAATGTACGGATGAAAGAATTATCTGTTTCTTGCATGTTGACCGGAAGAAACTCACTGACAATCGACAACGTTATTAGATCCATAGCTATAATATTTAATATAGTTTTAGCACTGCAAACACGGCATTATCCCGAATTGAACAGAGCGCTGGCACTGACGGCCCACAGTGCCCCCTGCTGAACGGCACTCGATGTGTTAATGTATTTGTTATTCTAATGTAGAATAATAGTAGTTTTAGTAGTGGAGGGGCTGCAGCTTGAGCAGAACAGCCTCCTGAGAGCATGTCAGGTTTCTGGTCCCACTGTTTATTCCCTGCGTCTCAGTCTCTGCACTTGTCAAAGAGAGATGAATAAAATAGGAGTGGATGAATTATGAATAATATCAAAGGGACTGAAGAAGAAAGGACCAGAGGCAGACAGACGGCTTCCATCCTCTGCACAGAAGAAGAAACACACATCCAATCCAATGGCAATTCACATGTGAGTTGTGCAATAAAGTGATATATTTTGTGTGCCGATATTATATTGATATATTGACACCAATTATCTATATAATTTTTTTGTGTGAGGTAAACAGGCTTATCTCATCTTATTAAATAAAACAAAATAAGTATTTATATTTTTATTGCAGATGTTGTCTTCCGTTGGGGACATCATTTGCACTGTGTGCCGCTCACACACTGGCAGTCACTTTGACATGAGCGCACACACACTCATGCTGCACACGCTCACACTTATGGGGGGCGGCGTGGCTCAGGGGTAGAGCGGGGCGTCCAATGATCGAAGGGTTGGTGGTTCGAATCCCGCTCAAGCCCATGTCCATCCCATTGCCGTTGTGTCCTTGGGCAAGACACTTAACCTACTTGCCTCGTATGAATGTGTATGCATGTGAATGAATGTTGGTGGTGGTCGGAGGGGCCGTAGGCGATGATTATTCGCCACGCTTCAGGGCAGCTCTGGCTGCAATTGTAGCTTACCACCACCGGTATGACTGTGTATGAACGAATAATGGACTCTGTGAAGCGCTCTGAGTCAGAGAAGAGCGCTACTGTATATAAATCCAATCCATTATTATTATTATTATGGTCACTTTACACAATGAAAGGTCACTTTGAAAGCAAGAACGGGAGTGGTTCTTGTATAGTAGGTAGATGGATAGCGGGCTAGCGTAAGGACGCATGGTATAACTTGAGATTGTGTGGTGTGGCATTGTATGGCAGTGTGTACTGTACATGGGACCCAGTGCCTCATCCGTAGCTAACCGTGTATTGCAGGACCTTAGCATGTCTTACCATGCTTTTGTAGAACTCATGTACATATACCTGATGTGTCTTATCTTGTATTATTGCACAGATGTCGCATTCTCATCCTATTGGATTCTTATTATTGTATTGTTGTATTATGCACAATCGTTGCGGGCAAGACCCCCCGCATTTCACTGTATACTTGTATGCCGTGACAAATAAAACTCTTGACTTGACTGGACTTGACTTGCAGTGGAAAAAAGGAAATAAATCGCAATATTACAATGTCGTGATTCTAGTATTGTAATATTATAATATTGTGGGGCTTCTGGTGATTCCCCACGGTTCGGTACGTACCTCGGTTTTGAAGTCACAGTTTGCGGTTAATTTACATTTAGTCATTTAGCTGACGCTTCTATCTAAAGTGACTTACAAGTTCTGTACGACAAGTCAGCAGGAAGGGTGCAACTCTTACAGCTGAGTAACAATGTTCATCAAACAGTGTTGAAACTTGGGTGCTGCAGTGTTTGGTGCATTTCGGTACAGTGGGGGAAAGTTTGCAGAACGTGGCTTTCCATGTTCCACTCGGGGGTGATGTAGTGTGCGGTTACTGTTAAGTAGGACTGTCAACAAATACAACTTTGGGCGGTCAGGTGGCGTAGCGGAGATTGTGCTCGTCACCAATGCAAGAGGCTGCGGTCTCGACTCCCAGAGAGTCAGCATTGCCTTGGCTCGGGCTGATCCCTATACTAACTCGTTTGGCTGAGTTAGGGGGAGGGGAGCCGTGGGTGGGTCCTGGGCGTTGTGGACAGCGACCCCTACAGTTCGGTCGGGGCACCTGCTCAGCGAGGGTAGGATCTGGAGAGAGGTAGTGCGGCCTCCCACACGTTACACTCTCCCGGTGAGAATCTGAGCTGCCAGGCTGGCTGCCGGCAGGCTGCACATGCGTCGGAGGAAAGCATGTGACAGTCTCCGGCCTCCCGGACCAACAGTAGGGGAAAGTGCGCAACAACCAGGAAGGGGGTTGGGAATTGACATAACGACTAACAGTGGGATGGGAGAAAAATCGGAAAAAAAGGAGGGGGAAAAAGATAATCAAAAAAATAATAATAAATAAAAAATACAATTTCTATATTCAAATAAATAATCGACTTTTTTTTTATAAAATAAAACATTTGATTATAACATATATATTAGATTGTGAGAAAGAACTTCTCACCTTCTCGTGTGGGACTGAATGCACCGCATGACGGATAGGAGACACGCAATGTCACTTTCATTGAGATGAAGAACGTGCCAGTAGTGACAACAACAACAACCATGGCGTGATGACAGCTGATTCAGTCGCGAAGACAATGATTTGCACTCTGAGCTATGTAAACTACAGCTGGCCTACTTTCTTTTTTAAGCTAACACTATTTTGGGAGTTCTATAGCATAAAGAATGTAAGTATCCTACTTTAGCGTTTTTAGCACTTAATTGTAAATCATCCCTCAGGGTAAAACGTGTAGATATTGAATAATGGAGAGACAGAAGCGTCATGCAGGTCCCCTAATGGTTTGATTACATTTCCCGTTTCATGCCAAGGAAAAGATATCACACTTTGTTCGGAGGTGCGTTGCTGTGTATGAATGTCCGCTCTATATGCCGTAAACTTCCATTAATTTGATCTCGCTCTGAGAGACAGCCCCTTCTCAATCTAGCATCAATTCCTCCTCACGCACTGAGAGAGAGAGGGTGTGTGTGTGGGGGGGTGGGGGTGGGGGGGGGGGGGTAGGTAGGTCTTCTAGCTCTGGTTTGTCGTTTGTCGTTTGCGTTCGCCATACTATGAGGCTATGCTAAATTACAGGTAATCTCTCAGTGTTGTGCATGGGCTGAACAAACAAACAAACAACATCCGGCCCTTTGCATGATACATGATGCAGGTTACTTCACAGCGCTGGTGAAAGGGTCCAACTTTATATGTATATATGTATATATATATGTATAAGCAGGGTGCAATTTTCCGGGGGGGGGGGGGGGGGGGGGTTCCCTACTTCTGGTCATCCATTTTCACAGACAGTGGGGATATGATTTATTCCCCCTTCTGGTCATGTATAATAGACTATCATTCATTCTTGCATTGGATTATATATACACATGGGTTTCTCTAAATGGTCAGCAGCTACACACCAGCAGCTACACACCAGCAGCGACACACCAGCAGCTACACACCAGCAGCTACACACCAGTGTCTCCCGGCTTGCTAGTGCCTCCTCCTCTCTCCAAGAGCTGTGTTTTTGGCTGCAGTTTGAGTAACTACAGCATTCTCAGTCTCACCGTCCTCTGCAGCTCAGCGTGAACAGACCAGAGCATTTGTCACAGTGTGTGGATCTTGTGAAGAACGAGATTCAAATCAAATCGACTTTCTCTCCGACATGCCGAGAGTTTTGTGAACATCCTCTTGGTCAGAAGGCTCTCGGCAGAGAGGTCCAGCGAGGACCATAAAGTCCTCAACAGGCCTACGTGGCGCACAGCGCTCTCCGTGGTGCTGAAAGGAACATAAAGTCCTCAACAGCCCTACGTGGCGCACAGCGCTCTCCGTGGTGCTGAAAGGAACATAAAGTCCTCAACAGGCCTACGTGGCGCGCAGCGCTCTCCATGGTGCTGAAAGCTGTGTGCACAGCGCTCTCCGTGGTGCTGAAAGCTGTGTCTGGTAAGCGACCAGTAACAACTATGAAGACGTCAGTTCTCTCAACCTACACTTTGTTCTGTTCTGTTCTACAGCGTCTCTGCTTCCTTGTATTCAGTGTTACTTTACTGTCCCTCAGAATCGGCATGCCGTCCTGCATTTGGTCACGCCACAAGATGAAAAGGGAGCAGCAAACCATTGCGTTATGTTTTGTGGAGCACCCATTTGAAAGTAAAACATTGAGCCTATTGAGAATATTTCCATTGAATCTCTTTGCTAGTGTTTGAGGGCAAATCCATTGATTTAGAAAAATGAAAAACAACAACTAACAAACTAAACAGAAAATGAATTTCTCGCACCCTGTGTATGACAAGAGAGTGCTGGGTGTGTATTGGTATTGTAATTGACAGACCATCTATTTCGATATTATTATTATTATTATTATTATTATTATTATTATTATTATTATTATTATTATTATTATTATTATTATTATTATTATTATTATTATTATTATTATTATTATTATTATTATTATTATTATTATTATTATTATTATTATTATTATTATTATTATTATTATTATATGTTTATGTTTCGAGGGGCAGGCAAAATAAGATTTTCTTTTCTGGAACTGTGCATTGCTGTGCATTATCATGAGCGGAATAAATACCAAATGTAAATCTAAAATGCTGCCTTGCTGGATCTGGATGAGGGAGATGTGGTCAATATCCATCAGCTGTACCTGCAACATACCAGCTCTTTGTGTAACGTTTGGGGTTTTGCTCTCCTCAGGGAGCAAAGCCCTAGCGTTACCTGATGGTATTTAACCTGTCTATCTGCCCCGATTGCGTTCATTGGCATCTGGTGTGTCTAGTTAGGTTGGCTTTATATGCTCTTCCTGGTTACCATTTAAGACTGTCAGTTGATCACTGAACCTTGCTGTGAGTAGTACCATGCATTAGTGTTAAAGCCTTATCGCTCCTTGCCACGGAGGATACGTTTGTTGCCACTTTGACTGCCGTGTCATCTGTTATGATAATTTGTTAGATCGCTCTGCATTATATGCAGTGTATGGAGTATCGCCGTCAGACGTGTATTCCGTCTGTCATGTTATCATTTCGTGTATCCCGTTTTGGAGACAGTGTTTTCTCCCCTTTGTTTCCCGTCTTTATTATATAGTTCAGTTTATGTGTTTTTGCTATAAGCGTGTTTTGGAGACTTGTTTTCTCCCCGTTGTTTTTGGCCCACTGTGACGTGCGTATCCTACGCTTCTCGAATTAAAGGAGCAGTGCTCAAATCAACTAAATCGAAGATCAATAACTGTCTCTTGTTGTTTCTGTTCTGCACTGCACCTGGGTCCAACACACCTACCCGAACTGTAACACTTTGATAATAATGCTAACCTCAACACATTCAGCATCTTTCTGCTCTTCCGCATGGATAAATTACATTCCAATTTGGTTGTAATTCACAACACGGTAAACGCCTTTCTGGTAATGATTTGTAATTACGAACAAATAGTTTCTCAGGTCCATAGTCCATGATTTACCTGAGAAAGCACAACATAATTACAAATTATTTCTCAGGTCCATAGTCTACCTGAGAAAGCACAACATGAATTACAAATGATTTCTCGTTGTTGCTCTTATCAGTTCTTAACAAACTTGCCTGATCATTTCTGGATATTTCTATGTCATTAGTAATGACCCTGTCATTTCTGCATGATATCAAGCATCATACTATCGCCACCACACAATTCTTTCAAAAAATAGATGCAAACTGTCTCTGAAAAACATGCTATTTCTCTGTCCTGAATGGGTCCAGTGTTTTCCTAGTGGAGGCATGAGCGTCCATTCCTTTGGCTGTTAGTCATCGTCATGTGGCCTGGGTACATGAGGACAGGGAGCGGCTGTCAGGAGGAGGAGGAGGAGGAGGAGGAGGAGGAGGACATTTTCCAGCCAACAGGAGGAGGCTTGTTCATTGAACCACAAGGGCTGTAAGTGATGATGGCGCCGGGGCTGTGACCGTGTGTTCTGATGTGGTAAGTTACCCCCGTACTTTGAAAACCAGAACCATCTACTTTCCCCCTCATCTTTCCTCTGTACTACTGAACACGTCAGGTTAGAACTAGATACTAGAACGGCCCAAAACACCAAACCCCTAGACTTTGCTAGTTTGTATTACTACCAAACTACCCAAAAATACCAGACGTCTTTTCATGTTTCATCCTTCATCCCTAGTGCTGTCAGAGGAGAGGAGAGCTGTGGTCTCTAGTCCTGTCAGAGGAGAGCTGTGGTCTCTAGTCCTGTCAGAGGAGAGGAGAGCTGTGGTCTCTAGTCCTGTCAGAGGAGAGGAGAGCTGTGGTCTCTAGTCCTGTCAGAGGAGAGGAGAGCTGTGATCTCTAGTCCTGTCAGAGGAGAGGAGAGCTGTGGTCTCTAGTCCTGTCAGAGGAGAGCAGAGCTGTGGTCTCTAGTCCTGTCAGAGGAGAGGAGAGCTGTGGTCTCTAGTCCTGTCAGAGGAGAGGAGAGCTGTGGTCTCTAGTCCTGTCAGAGGAGAGGAGAGCTGTGGTCTCTAGTCCTGTCAGAGGAGAGGAGAGCTGTGGTCTCTAGTCCTGTCAGAGGAGAGGAGAGCTGTGGTCTCTAGTCCTGTCAGAGGAGAGGGGAGCTGTGGTCTCTAGTCCTGTCAGAGGAGAGGAGAGCTGTGGTCTCTAGTCCTGTCAGAGGAGAGGAGAGATGTGGTCTCTAGTCCTGTCAGAGGAGGAGAGCTGTGGTCTCTAGTCCTGTCAGAGGAGAGGAGAGCTGTGGTCTCTAGTCCTGTCAGAGGAGAGGAGAGCTGTGGTCTCTAGTCCTGTCAGAGGAGAGGAGAGCTGTGATCTCTAGTCCTGTCAGAGGAGAGCTGTGGTCTCTAGTCCTGTCAGAGGAGAGGAGGAGAGCTGTGGTCTCTAGTCCTGTCAGAGGAGAGGAGAGCTGTGGTCTCTAGTCCTGTCAGAGGAGAGCTGTGGTCTCTAGTCCTGTCAGAGGAGAGGAGAGCTGTGGTCTCTAGTCCTGTCAGAGGAGAGGAGAGCTGTGGTCTCTAGTCCTGTCAGAGGAGAGGAGAGCTGTGGTATCTAGTCCTGTCAGAGGAGAGGAGAGCTGTGGTCTCTAGTCCTGTCAGAGGAGAGGAGAGCTGTGGTCTCTAGTCCTGTCAGAGGAGACGAGAGCTGTGGTCTCTAGTCCTGTCAGAGGAGAGGAGAGCTGTGGTCTCTAGTCCTGTCAGAGGAGAGGAGAGGAGAGCTGTGGTCTCTAGTCCTGTCAGAGGAGAGCTGTGGTCTCTAGTCCTGTCAGAGGAGAGGAGAGGAGAGCTGTGGTCTCTAGTCCTGTCAGAGGAGAGGAGAGCTGTCTACCATGGAGGACAGAGAGAGGACAGATATGATGACAGAAAGGAGGACAGAGAGAGAGAGGACAGAGAGACGAGATAGAGGAGGATAGAGATGAGGCCAGATAGAGGAGAGAGAGGAGGACAGAGAGAAGACAGAGAGAGGAGAGAGAGGACAGAGAGAGGACAGATAGAAGACAAGAGAGAGGACAGAGAGAGGACAGATAGAGGACAGAGAGGAGGACAGAGAGAGAGGATAGTTATGAGGATAGAGATTAGGACAGATAGAGGAGAGAGAGGAGGACAGAGAGAGGACAGAGAGAGGAGAGAGAGGACAGAGAGAGGAGGACAGATAGAAGACAAGAGAGAGGAGAGAGAGAGGACATATAGAGGACAAAGAGAGGACAGAGGACAAGGCATAGGATGGAGTAGAGAAGAGAGGAGATCAGGAGGACAGGTAGGAAAAGAGGAAAGATAGGCTACATCGTTCCCTAAAGTCAGCACACAGAAACAGCTAGCATGCTAGCTAGTTAGCAGTAGGCTACATAGTTCCCTTGCTTTGGTTAGAGGTCCATGTTCTCTTCAACTGCTCTGTCTTCTTCTGTCTCCGCTCTGACACTAATATCTTTTTGTTTTCCGGGGAGAATCTGTAGCAGCTGTTCAAGGTTGTCTCAGCAGAATTGGGTGAGGCTAAAACTGTGGTTCGACTCAAACAAATGAATGCTGAATCCGATGTGTATGGTGTTCGGGAAACGAAAAGTACATTTGAATACACAGGCTGTTGTGATGATTAACAATGTTATGCTAGAAAGAGTTTATGAGAATATATTTCTTTTGGGAGTGATATTAGACCACAGTTTCTGCTGGAAACCCCATATAAATTATGTGCATTCTAAGTTGGCAAGGAGTATTGGTTTTAGGTCAAATAAGATTATACACATTATACACTTTGTACTGTCCTCTCATATTACCATATCTGAATGATTGTGTGGAGGTCTGGGTACAGATAAATTATATATGGTGTGGCTTTTAATGACTCATAATAAACAGACAGATGCACAAGGGAACACTGTGTACTGAATTATGCACATAGAGCAAGTGCACTCTATTCAAGTATGGTACAAAGTAAAGTCTGAACAGAGCTTGTGATGTACAGAATATGAACAGAGCAAGGAGAGGAGAGGAGAGGAGGAGGAGAGGATAGGAGAGGAGAGGGGAAGAGAGGAGAGGGGGAGAGAGGAGAGGAGATGAGAGGAGAGATAAAAAGGACAAGAGATGAGAGGAGAGGAGAGATAAAAAGGACAGGAGAGCAGAGCAGAGGAGAGGAGAAGACAGGAGAGGAGGAGAGAAGAGAGGAGAGGAGATGAGAGGAGGGAAGAGAGGAGAGGAGATGAGAGGAGAGGAGAGTAGGGAAGAGAGGAGATGAGGAGAGGAGAAGAGAGGAGAGGAGAAGAGAGGAGGGAAGAGAGGAGAGGAGATGAGAGGAGAGAAGAGGAGAGAAAAAGGACAGGAGAGGAAGCAGGGAATTTCAATAACTGCGTCCGCACCTCCCGTTGGTGTGTGTGTGTGTGTGTGTGTGTGTGTGTGTGTGTGTGTGTGTGTGTGTGTGTGTGTGTGTGTGTGTGTGTGTGTGTGTGTGTGTGTGTGTGTGTGTGTGTGTGTGTGTGTGTGTGTGTGTGTGTGTGTGTGTGTGTGTGTGTGTGTGTGTGTGTGTGTGTGTGTGTGTGTGTGTGTGTGTGTGTGTGTGTGTGATAAAAGACAGCTCAGTCAGGGACACTCATCATAATCATAAGAATTAAACCATGTCTAATGACAGAGTGCTCTGCTCTGAAAATGCTCTCAGTGCAAATCCATTCAAGCTGGCAACGGACGTGGCTGACGGTGAGCAGAGCCTCAGTGACCACGTCCTCAGATGACGCCACGCCGCCACGAGAGCAGGAGCCAGCAGGATACGTAAGAGCATATCTGCCATCAAACATGAGAGGTGGAGGCTGGGGTGGAGGCTGGAGGCTAGGGGGTGGAGGCTGGGGGGTGGAGGCTGGAGGTGGAGGGTGGAGGCTAGGGGTGGAGGCTGGAGGCTGGGGGGTGGAGGCTGGGGGTGGAGGGTGGAGGCTAGGGGGTGAAGGCTGCGGGTTGAAGGCTGGGGGGTGGAGGGTGGAGGCTAGGGGGTGAAGGCTGCGGGTTGAAGGCTGGGGGGTGGAGGGTGGAGGCTAGGGGGTGAAGGCTGCGGGTTGAAGGCTGGGGGGTGGAGGCTGGAGGCTGGGGGTGGAGGCTGGAGGCTGGGGGTGGAGGCTGGGGGTGGAGGCTGGGGGTGGAGGCTGGAGGCTGGAGGTGGAGGCTGGGGGGTGGAGGCTGGGGGTGGAGGCTGGGGGTGGAGGTGGAGGCTGGGGGGTGGAGGGTGGGGGGTGGAGGCTGGGGGTGGAGGCTGGGGGGTGGAGGTTGGGGGGTGGAGGCTGGGGGTGGAGGCTGGGGGGTGGAGGTTGGGGGGTGGAGGCTGGGGGTGGAGGCTGGGGGGTGGAGGCTGGGGGTGGAGGCTGGAGG
Organism: Notolepis coatsorum; assembly: GCF_963971535.1. Classification (NCBI taxonomy): domain Eukaryota; kingdom Metazoa; phylum Chordata; class Actinopteri; order Aulopiformes; family Paralepididae; genus Notolepis; species Notolepis coatsorum. Next base: position 11,214,768 of record NC_140183.1, on the reverse strand, counting down.
CTGGGGGTGGAGGCTGGGGGTGGAGGCTGGGGGGTGGAGGCTGGGGGTGGAGGCTGGGGGGTGGAGGCTGGGGGTGGAGGCTGGGGGTGGAGGCTGGAGGCTGGGGGTGGAGGCTGGGGGTGGAGGCTGGGGGTGGAGGCTGGGGGGTGGAGGCTGGAGGCTGGGGGGTGGAGGCTGGGGGTGGAGGCTGGAGGCTGGGGGGTGGAGGCTGGGGGTGGAGGCTGGGGGTGGAGGCTGGGGGTGGAGGCTGGGGGTGGAGGTTGGGGGGTGGAGGCTGGGGGTGGAGGCTGGGGGGTGGAGGCTGGGGGTGGAGGCTGGGGGGTGGAGGCTGGGGGTGGAGGCTGGAGGCTGGGGGTGGAGGCTGGGGGTGGAGGCTGGGGGGTGGAGGCTGGGGGTGGAGGCTGGGGGTGGAGGCTGGAGGCTGGGGGTGGAGGCTGGGGGTGGAGGCTGGGGGTGGAGGCTGGAGGCTGGGGGTGGAGGCTGGGGGTGGAGGCTGGGGGGTGGAGGCTGGAGGCTGGGGGGTGGAGGCTGGGGGTGGAGGCTGGAGGCTGGGGGGTGGAGGCTGGGGGTGGAGGCTGGGGGTGGAGGCTGGGGGTGGAGGCTGGGGGTGGAGGCTGGAGGCTGGGGGGTGGAGGCTGGGGGGTGGAGGCTGGGGGTGGAGGCTGGGGGGTGGAGGCTGGAGGCTGGGGGGTGGAGGCTGGAGGTGGAGGCTGGGGGTGGAGGCTGGGGGTGGAGGCTGGGGGGTGGGGGTGGAGGTTGGGGGGTGGAGGCTGGGGGTGGAGGCTGGGGGGTGGAGGGTGGGGGGTGGAGGCTGGGGGTGGAGGCTGGAGGTGGAGGCTGGGGGTGGAGGCTGGGGGTGGAGGCTGGAGGCTGGGGGTGGAGGCTGGGGGGTGGAGGCTGGGGGGTGGAGGCTGGGGGGTGGAGGCTGGGGGTGGAGGCTGGGGATGGGAGGCTGGAGGCTGGAGGTGGAGGCTGGGGGTGGAGGCTGGGGGTGGAGGCTGGAGGCTGGGGGTGGAGGCTGGGGGTGGAGGCTGGAGGCTGGGGATGGGAGGCTGGGGGTGGAGGCTGGGGATGGGAGGCTGGAGGTGGAGGCTGGAGGCTGGGGATGGGAGGCTGGGGGTGGAGGCTGGGGGTGGAGGCTGGGGGTGGAGGCTGGGGGTGGAGGCTGGGGGTGGAGGCTGGAGGCTGGGGGGTGGAGGCTGGGGGTGGAGGCTGGGGGTGGAGGCTGGGGGGTGGAGGCTGGGGGTGGAGGCTGGGGGGGTGGAGGTTGGGGGGTGGAGGCTGGGGGTGGAGGCTGGGGGTGGAGGCTGGGGGTGGAGGCTGGGGGTGGAGGCTGGGGGTGGAGGCTGGGGGTGGAGGCTGGAGGGTGGAGGCTGGGGGTGGAGGCTGGGGGTGGAGGCTGGAGGGTGGAGGCTGGGGGTGGAGGCTGGGGGTGGAGGCTGGAGGCTGGGGGTGGAGGCTGGGGGGTGGAGGCTGGGGGTGGAGGCTGGGGGGTGGAGGCTGGGGGTGGAGGCTGGAGGCTGGGGGTGGAGGCTGGGGATGGGAGGCTGGAGGCTGGAGGTGGAGGCTGGGGGTGGAGGCTGGGGATGGGAGGCTGGAGGTGGAGGCTGGAGGTGGAGGCTGGGGGTGGAGGCTGGGGGTGGCGGCTGGGGCTGGAGGCTGGGGGTGGCGGCTGGGGATGGGAGGATGGAGGTGGAGGCTGGGGGTGGAGGCTGGAGGCTGGGGGGTGGAGGCTAGAGGTTGGGGGTGGAGGCTGGGGGGTGGAGGCTGGGGGGGTGGAGGCTAGAGGCTGGGGGGTGGAGGCTGGGGGTGGAGGCGGGGGGTGGAGGCTGGGGGGTGGAGGCTAGAGGCTGGGGGTGGAGGTTGGGGGTGGAGGTTGGGGGTGGAGGTTGGGGGATGGAGGCTGGGGGGTGGAGGCTGGGGGGTGGAGGCTGGGGGGTGGAGGCTAGAGGTTGGGGGTGGAGGCTGGTGGTGGAGGTTGGGGGGTGGAGGCTAGAGGTTGGGGGTGGAGGTTGGGGGTGGAGGCTGGTGGTGGAGGCTGGGGGGTGGAGGCTAGAGGTTGGTGGTGGAGGTTGGGGGTGGAGGTTGGGGGTGGAGGTTGGGGGATGGAGGTTGGGGGGTGGAGGCTGGGGGGTGGAGGTGTGCAGCATTGCAGCGTGGAAGCAGCGGACGTCGGCTGAATAGTGATGGCGGTAGAGCGGCTTAACCTCTTCCGCCCGTGCGGTCTGGGGCCGGACCGCAAATGACATCACGTCATAAATCAAGCTCTCTGACATAATTATCGTATTTTTTTCAAAACATATTCAAGAATAAACATCATAACCATATCACAACAGCAGTTATAATGTATATTTTCATCAATACGTTTGTTTACCAATAGGTTAAAGTGTTATTAGTGCGATTTTAGTTTTAAAAAATGTGTTGTTGTTATCGCGGAAATCGGCCATTTTGAAATACCGGCCGTCGGTGAATGTAGTCATTTTGAGAAGAGGACATCCAGAGCTTTCAATGAGCGTTGGAATTTTTCAAAACTACACTTCCCAAAGGCCTCTAGCTTTCTTCAAGCAAATGACTTCCTGATAATAATTTTGAATTTTTCTTATTACTCTGGATTATATACCACAAAACTGAACGTTATTGGCATATATTGGAGCACAGTTAGTTTGCCTCCCCTATTTTGAGCATTTAGCAACCATCCGATTTGAAATCAGTTTCAAAATGGCGGATCTCTCAGTTTTTCATGTCTGGTAATTTTTTGCTTTATTCACTGTCAAAGATGCAAAGAAAAATCATAATGCATACCTTTTCAAGGTATCGTATCAAAGTTCGAAATTCCAGTATCGTGACAACACTAGTATCCTGTCAGGTTGTTTTTCCCCCATGTGTTTCTCGTTTTGCTGATTGCCCTGCTGTGTCCCATGTGTTAATTAGTCTGTCTATATATGTTGTGCTTCCCTGTTCTCCAGTGTTGGTTCGTTGTTAGTGTTTCCTGTATCCTGTTCTCCTGTCTCTGGTCTGTATACTGCTTAGCTGTGTGTTGCCCTCATTCGTTCCTAGTGTCAGTCGTGCTTTTCCCTGTGTTAGTTAGTTTTTGTATTTTGTTCTCTGCCAGCACTGCTGAGGTTTTTGTTGATGCTTATTGAAATATACCTTTGTCTGTTGCCTTGTTTTAGTAAAGCTCTATTTTTGACCTCCTGTGCCTTTTGACCTGTGTCTTGCCTGCTCTCTCTCCTCGTTCTGTTCTGCAATTGGCTCCTCGCCGACACGATCCATAACACTATCTCTCTCTAGTAGAGTGTTACACAGAGTTTTAGACATTTTATTACTCTCTTAAATGTGTCAAATCATTTCCTCCTGGTCTTGGAACGATGCCCTGAAACACTTAAATCACTTCTACACTGTGTGTGTGTGTGTGTGTGTGTGTGTCAAGTCAAGTCAAGTCAAGAGTTTTATTTGTCACGGCCTACAAGTATACAATGAAATGCGGGTGGTCTTGCCTGCAACGATGTGCATTACAGTGGTACAACATATATAGAATCCAATAAAAAACAACATTGTGCAATAAACAGGTAACAGGTAACATGGTGTGACATCTCGGTATCTGTACATAGTTATTTACAGAGCATATAGGACATGCTACGTAGCTTTAGTAGTGCAATACACTGTTCCTGTTGTTATACTAATTTAAAGTGGCCTTTCCTTTTGGCCATAAGTGTGCGTGTGTGCGGCATGAGTGTGTGCCCGCTCATGTTAGAGTGTTAAAGTGGCTGCTAGTGTGTGAGCGTGTCGTGTGTGTGCTCATGTGTGCTTGTGTGTGGATAGTTCAGTGTTCTGTGGCACTCAATGTTCATTGTTCAAGGCTCTGATGGCCTGGGGGAAGAAGCTGAGCCTAAGCCTCTCCGTCCTAGTAGCTGGGGTTCGCAGGCGTCTGCCTGACCTCAGCAGTTGGAACAGGCTGTTATTGGGGTGGTGGGGGTCTTTCATTATCCTGCAGGCTCTGGATTTGCACCTCTTGTTGTATAGAACCTGCAGGGGAGGTAGCGCAATACCCGTGGTACGCTCGGCTGAGCGCACCACTCTCTGTAGGGCCTTCTTGTCCTGTGCCGTGCTGTTTCCATACCAGGCAGTGATGTTTCCGGTCAAGATGCTCTCTACAGCTCCTGAGTAGAAGGACTGGAGTATCTTCCCCGATACTCTGAACTTCCTTAACTGTCTCAGGTGGTAGATGCGCTGTTTCGCCTTCTTTACTACTGTGTCTATGTGTGTTGACCATGTCAGATCCTCTGAGATGTGGACCCCCAGGTACTTAAAGCTGCTCACCCTGTCCACGGTAGCCCCGTTAATCATCAGTGGTGTGTGTGTCTCCTGCTGTCCTCTCCTATAATCCACGATCAGCTCCTTGGTTTTACCAATGTTCAGGAGCAGGCTGTTGTCTTGGCACCAGCGTTCCAGTACCTCAACCTCCTCCCGGTAGGCCTTCTCGTCGTTGTCCGAGATCAGCCCCACCACCACCGTGTCGTCTGCGAACTTCACTATGGAGTTGGAGCTGAACTGTGGTGTGTGTGTGTGTGTGTGTGTGTGTGTGTGTGTGTGTGTGTGTGTGTGTGTGTGTGTGTGTGTGTGTGTGTGTGTGTGTGTGTGTGTGTGTGTGTGTGTGTGTGTGTGTGTGTGAGACAGAGTTTCAAGTTCAAGTTTCAAGTTTCTTTAATAGTTGTCATACAGAAGTACAGAATACTTTTATACAAAATGCTTCTTACTGTTACGCTCCAGAGACTGTGCTAGACAAGATAAGTATGAATAAAATAGTATAGCATGTAAAATAGAAGTAAAAATAGAGGTCACAGTGTTCAGTATAGACATATGTACAATGTTCGATGCAGAATAGAAGTAACTGAGTTATCATACAATATACAATATACTATGCAATGTACTAATATACAATACTATATAGTGCAAAGCAGAAATGGGATGAGGTACAATTTAGGTACAATTTACAGTAAGGTGTACGAGTTGTAGTGCAAATCCTTTACCAATAAATATAAAGTGTGTTTAGGTGATCTAAAGTGTGGAGAGTGGGTGCTGCAGTGTGTTGTTTGTTTAAAGTGAGTGTGTACGTGTGTGTGCTGTGTGCATTTGATGGTTGTTGCATAGTGTTTATTGTTCGTTGAGCAGCCTGATGGCCTGGGGATAGAAGCTTCTTCTGAGACTTTCTGTGCTCGCCTTAAGACTTCGGTATCGCTTGCCTGACCGCAGCAGTTCAAAGAGGCAGTTGTTCGGGTGGCTGGAGTCCTTGATGATTCTCTTAGCCTTACCCCTGTACCGCTTGTTGTAAATGTTCTGGAGGGTGGGAAGCCCCCCTCCAATTGTGCGTTCGGCTGAACGTGTCACTCTTTGTAGTCTGCTACGGTCTTGTGCAGTGCTATTCCCAAACCAGGAGGTGATGTTGCCAGTCAGGATGCTCTCTATTGTACATGAGTAGAAGTTCTTAAGGATCTTCTGACTGACTTGGAACTTCCTTAGGCGCCTGAGGAAGTAGAGGCGTTGTCGTGCCTTCTTCACAACACTGTCAATGTGTGTGGAAAATGTCAAGTCCTCGGATATGTGGGCTCTGAGGTACTTGAAACCGTTCACTCTCTCAACCGGTGCCCCGTCGATGCTGAGGGGGCTGTAGTCCTTGACCCCAGACCTCCTGAAGTCCACAATCATCTCTTTTGTTTTGCTGACGTTCAGGGAGAGGCAGTTCTCCTGACACCACTGTGACAGATTCTCTACCTCTTCCAGGTAGGCCCTCTCGTCATTGGCAGAGATCAGGCCCACCACTACTGTGTCATCAGCAAATTTGATGATTGTGTTGTTGTTCTGCTGTGCCAAGCAGTCATGTGTGTACAGGGAGTAGAGGAGGGGGCTCAGAACACAGCCCTGGGGGGCCCCTATGTTGAGCGTGATGGATGAGGAGGTGCAGTTGCCTGCTCTTACCACCTGGGGTCTGCCCGTCAGGAAGTCCAAGACCCACTGGCAGAGGTCATAGTTCAAGCCCAGGTCCCTGAGCTTGGCTATGAGTTTGGAGGGGACTATGGTATTGAATGCTGAGCTGTAGTCGATGAACAGCATTCTCACATAGTTCCCCTGCCTCTTGTCCAGGTGTGATGCTGCTGTGTGCAGCACATGGGCTATGGCGTCCTCCGTGGACCTGTTAGGGCGGTATGCAAATTGCAGGGGGTCCAGGTTGATGGGGAGGGAGGAACAGATGTAGCCCTTCACTAGCTTCTCAAAGCACTTCATGGCTATGGAGGTGAGAGAGAGAGGTATATATACAGTATATACATGTACACTATAGGCTATATTGTATACTGTGTATGTATATAGAGAGAGAGAGAGACTGACTGACTGACTGACTGACTGACTGACTGACTGACTGACTGACCTTCCAGTCATTCACCTTTCAGTTAGTAAGAGACGTTTCCCTTCAGTCAGTGAAACTACTTCAGCTCCAAATACTTAGGGCTAGATCCACAAAGAATGGATTGCACGGTGCTAATTGCACCCTTACTTACAATTCATTATGAATTGAAAATGACGGACCCTGATGTAAACAAGACTAAAGTCTTTCTCTGGTCTGCATCCCCTTAACAATTGTGTGTATTGAGCCGTACTGTATTGTACCCATTCTGCAATCTGTTAATAAAACTTTCGTTCAATCAATCACCGCGCAGGTGATTGGTTGAATGAAAACAAAGTACAAAGTACAGTACAACGAAAATAATTTTGGCTAACAGTAAAGTGCAATAGTAATAATGTGATTAAACTGGGTATAGAATATATAAATGAGTACTACTGAGTGTAGTGCTTATTGTAATATAATATGTAAAGTGATACAGGTATAAAGACACTATGGTAGTAAGTCATACTGGCCAGCAGCGTAACTAGTAAGAGTAGGTAAGGGATGTACAGATATAAATATAGTATCTACAGATATGTAAAAGGATTATGTGCAGGTATGTACAGTACAGACAGGTGTGGATAGATAGATATATATATGGTGAGAATAAATATACAGTACGGTATATACAGCATTATTGTACCTGCTATCATACACTAGTCTCTACTAGTTTTGCCACAGACATTTGGAGTTCTGGTGTCGTGTGCCTGATGTCCTTGCTTAGCCTCACTGCACACTGGACTCACGCTGCTTTTGATCTGACGCGCGTGTCATTGCGTTGCTCAGCAGTTCCACGAGCATCACGCGGCAGCTACACTGACAGTGAGCCGGGGGACACTATTGGGAGAAGACAGACAAGGTTTAAGGTCTGCTTTGAAGAGCTGAAGCCTTGAAGAGAGACGAGAGCTGAGTGAGGTGCTGAGACTGCAGCAGCAGCTGACGTGATCCCTGCCACAGCGCTCCTTATACGTGTCCTTTCTCCAGAGCGCAGCGCTGAGCAGACCCTCCCGGAGGTGGTGGATTAGATCTGAGACCAGACTCTCCTAGAGGTGGTGGATTAGCACTGACCAGACTCTCCTAGAGGTGGTGGATTAGCACTGACCAGACTCTCCTAGAGGTGGTGGATTAGAGCTGAGACCAGACTCTCCTAGAGGTGGTGGATTAGAGCTGTGACCAGACTCTCCTAGAGGTGGTGGATTAGAGCTGTGAGCAGACTCTCCTAGAGGTGGTGGATTAGAGCTAAGACCAGACTCTCCTAGAGGTGGTGGATTAGAGCTGAGACCAGACTCTCCTAGAGGTGGTGGATTAGAGCAGAGACCAGACTCTCCTAGAGGTGGTGGATTAGAGCTGAGACCAGACTCTCCTAGAGGTGGTGGATTAGAGCTGAGACCAGACTCTCCTAGAGGTGGTGGATTAGAGCTGAGACCAGACTCTCCTAGAGGTGGTGGATTAGAGCTGTGAGCAGACTCTCCTAGAGGTGGTGGATTAGAGCTGAGACCAGACTCTCCTAGAGGTGGTGGATTAGAGCTGAGACCAGACTCTCCTAGAGGTGGTGGATTAGAGCTGTGACCAGACTCTCCTAGAGGTGGTGGATTAGAGCTGAGACCAGACTCTCCTAGAGGTGGTGGATTAGAGCTGAGACCAGACTCTCCTAGAGGTGGTGGATTAGAGCTGTGACCAGACTCTCCTAGAGGTGGTGGATTAGAGCTGAGACCAGACTCTCCTAGAGGTGGTGGATTAGAGCTGAGAGCAGACTCTCCTAGAGGTGGTGGATTAGAGCTGAGAGCAGACTCTCCTAGAGGTGGTGGATTAGAGCTGAGACCAGACTCTCCTAGAGGTGGTGGATTAGAGCTGAGACCAGACTCTCCTAGAGGTGGTGGATTAGAGCTGAGACCAGACTCTCCTAGAGGTGGTGGATTAGAGCTGAGACCAGACTCTCCTAGAGGTGGTGGATTAGAGCTGTGACCAGACTCTCCTAGAGGTGGTGGATTAGAGCTGAGACCAGACTCTCCTAGAGGTGGTGGATTAGAGCTGTGAGCAGACTCTCCTAGAGGTGGTGGATTAGAGCTGAGACCAGACTCTCCTAGAGGTGGTGGATTAGAGCTGAGCAGACTCTCCTAGAGGTGGTGGATTAGAGCTGTGAGCAGACTCTCCTAGAGGTGGTGGATTAGAGCTGAGACCAGACTCTCCTAGAGGTGGTGGATTAGAGCTGTGAGCAGACTCTCCTAGAGGTGGTGGATTAGAGCTGAGCAGACTCTCCTAGAGGTGGTGGATTAGAGCTGAGCAGACTCTCCTAGAGGTGGTGGATTAGAGCTGAGCAGACTCTCCTAGAGGTGGTGGATTAGAGCTGTGAGCAGACTCTCCTAGAGGTGGTGGATTAGAGCTGTGACCAGACTCTCATAGAGGTGGTGGATTAGAGCTGTGACCAGACTCTCCTAGAGGTGGTGGATTAGAGCTGAGCAGACTCTCCTAGAGGTGGTGGATTAGAGCTGAGCAGACTCTCCTAGAGGTGGTGGATTAGAGCTGAGCAGACTCTCCTAGAGGTGGTGGATTAGAGCTGAGCAGACTCTCCTAGAGGTGGTGGATTAGAGCTGAGCAGACTCTCCTAGAGGTGGTGGATTAGAGCTGACCAGACTCTCCTAGAGGTGGTGGATTAGAGCTGAGCAGACTCTCCTAGAGGTGGTGGATTAGAGCTGTGAGCAGACTCTCCTAGAGGTGGTGGATTAGAGCTGTGACCAGACTCTCCTAGAGGTGGTGGATTAGAGCTGAGACCAGACTCTCCTAGAGGTGGTGGATTAGAGCTGTGACCAGACTCTCCTAGAGGTGGTGGATTAGAGCTGAGACCAGACTCTCCTAGAGGTGGTGGATTAGAGCTGTGACCAGACTCTCCTAGAGGTGGTGGATTAGAGCTGAGACCAGACTCTCCTAGAGGTGGTGGATTAGAGCTGAGCAGACTCTCCTAGAGGTGGTGGATTAGAGCTGAGACCAGACTCTCCTAGAGGTGGTGGATTAGAGCTGAGCAGACTCTCCTAGAGGTGGTGGATTAGAGCTGTGAGCAGACTCTCCTAGAGGTGGTGGATTAGAGCTGTGACCAGACTCTCCTAGTGGTGGTGGATTAGAGCTGAGAGCAGACTCTCCTAGAGGTGGTGGATTAGAGCTGAGACCAGACTCTCCTAGAGGTGGTGGATTAGAGCTGAGCAGACTCTCCTAGAGGTGGTGGATTAGAGCTGTGACCAGACTCTCCTAGAGGTGGTGGATTAGAGCTGTGAGCAGACTCTCCTAGAGGTGGTGGATTAGATCTGTGAGCAGACTCTCCTAGAGGTGGTGGATTAGATCTGTGACCAGACTCTCCTAGAGGTGGTGGATTAGAGCTGAGCAGACTCTCCTAGAGGTGGTGGATTAGAGCTGAGCAGACTCTCCTGGAGGTGGTGGATTAGAGCTGAGCAGACTCTCCTAGAGGTGGTGGATTAGAGCTGAGACCAGACTCTCCTAGAGGTGGTGGATTAGAGCTGAGCAGACTCTCCTAGAGGTGGTGGATTAGAGCTGAGACCAGACTCTCCTAGAGGTGGTGGATTAGATCTGAGACCAGACTCTCCTAGAGGTGGTGGATTAGAGCTGAGACCAGACTCTCCTAGAGGTGGTGGATTAGAGCTGAGACCAGACTCTCCTAGAGGTGGTGGATTAGAGCTGTGAGCAGACTCTCCTAGAGGTGGTGGATTAGAGCTGAGCAGACTCTCCTAGAGGTGGTGGATTAGAGCTGTGAGCAGACTCTCCTAGAGGTGGTGGATTAGAGCTGTGAGCAGACTCTCCTAGAGGTGGTGGATTAGAGCTGTGAGCAGACTCTCCTAGAGGTGGTGGATTAGAGCTGAGACCAGACTCTCCTAGAGGTGGTGGATTAGAGCTGTGACCAGACTCTCCTAGAGGTGGTGGATTAGAGCTGTGACCAGACTCTCCTAGAGGTGGTGGATTAGAGCTGAGCAGACTCTCCTAGAGGTGGTGGATTAGAGCTGTGAGCAGACTCTCCTAGAGGTGGTGGATTAGATCTGTGACCAGACTCTCCTAGAGGTGGTGGATTAGAGCTGAGCAGACTCTCCTAGAGGTGGTGGATTAGAGCTGTGACCAGACTCTCCTAGAGGAGGTGGATTAGAGCTGAGACCAGACTCTCCTAGAGGTGGTGGATTAGAGCTGAGACCAGACTCTCCTAGAGGTGGTGGATTAGAGCTGTGACCAGACTCTCCTAGAGGTGGTGGATTAGAGCTGAGAGCAGACTCTCCTAGAGGTGGTGGATTAGAGCTGTGAGCAGACTCTCCTAGAGGTGGTGGATTAGAGCTGAGACCAGACTCTCCTAGAGGTGGTGGATTAGAGCTGAGACCAGACTCTCCTAGAGGAGGTGGATTAGAGCTGTGAGCAGACTCTCCTAGAGGTGGTGGATTAGATCTCTGAGCAGACTCTCCTAGAGGTGGTGGATTAGAGCTGTGAGCAGACTCTCCTAGAGGTGGTGGATTAGAGCTGAGCAGACTCTCCTGGAGGTGGTGGATTAGATCTGAGCAGACCGGACTTCTTAGACCGACGTACAGCCCAAGCCAGAGGGTTTCCAATGATGTGCAATACCGGCCGCAAGGCGTTAGGTGGCGGTATTGGCCGTTTGCTATGTCAGAGCCATTCCCAGTGGTAACATCAGGCTGGATGGATGAATTATGAATGGATATAGCGAATAAAAGAAATAACGATTAAAACCCGGGTTTTCTCGGGTTTGGCGCTCAAGTGATGGCGAGTTAACCCGACTTATCCCGGGTCTGCCGCTGAATGTATTAATGGATGAATGTATTTTTTTTTGTACATTTATGTTATTTAAATACACATCATTTATCTCTTTTCAGATACTGCATAACTCCAGACAGCCTGAGGCAGGCTCATACAAGAGGTGGAGAAGCAGCAAGAGGCCCCGTGTCTAAAACACAACAAGCAGCAGCAGCCTGGGCTGTGATGAGGTCTTAGAGGAGAGCAGGGCAGAAACAAGGTCTGTGATGAGGTCTTAGAGGAGAGCAGGGCAGAAACAAGGTCTGTGATGAGGTCTTAGAGGAGAGCAGGGCAGAAACAAGGTCTGTGATAAGGTCTTAGAGGAGAGCAGGGCAGAAACAAGGTCTGTGATGAGGTCTTAGAGGAGAGCAGGGCAGAAACAAGGTCTGTGATGAGGTCTTAGAGGAGAGCAGGGCAGAAACAAGGTCTGTGATGAGGTCTTAGAGGAGAGCAGGGCAGAAACAAGGTCTGTGATGAGGTCTTAGAGGAGAGCAGGGCAGAAACAAGGTCTGTGATGAGGTCTTAGAGGAGAGCAGGGCAGAAACAAGGTCTGTGATGAGGTCTTAGAGGAGAGCAGGGCAGAAACAAGGTCTGTGATGAGGTCTTAGAGGAGAGCAGGGCAGAAACAAGGTCAGTGATGAGGTCTTAGAGGAGAGCAGGGCAGAAACAAGGTCTGTGATGAGGTCTTAGAGGAGAGCAGGGCAGAAACAAGGTCTGTGATGAGGTCTTAGAGGAGAGCAGGGCAGAAACAAGGTCTGTGATGAGGTCTTAGAGGAGAGCAGGGCAGAAACAAGGTCTGTGATGAGGTCTTAGAGGAGAGCAGGGCAGAAACAAGGGCTGTGATGAGGTCTTAGAGGAGAGCAGGGCAGAAACAAGGTCTGTGATGAGGTCTTAGAGGAGAGCAGGGCAGAAACAAGGGCTGTGATGAGGTCTTAGAGGAGAGCAGGGCAGAAACAAGGTCTGTGAAGCTCCTCATCAGAGCAAACCATCTTCCCAAGTGACAGACGATCCACCACAGCAGTTGTTCTCAAAGCGGGGACTGTAACGTGTCTGGCTGCGTGACGTCAACTTGTCAGCACGAAATAACCGCACAGACAACTTCTGACAACTTCCCTCACCTGTGCCCCCTGGTTTATCTGTGCCCTGGTTTCTCTGTGTCCTGGTGTCTCTGTGCCCTGGTTTCTCTGTGTCCTGGTTTCTCTGTGTCCTGGTTTCTCTGTGTCCTGGTTTCTCTGTGTCCTGGTTTCTCTGTGTCCTGGTTTCTCTGTGTCCTGGTTTCTCTGTGTCCTGGTTTCTCTGTCCCCCTGGTTTCTCTGTGTCCTGGTTTCTCTGTGTCCTGGTTTCTCTGTGTCCTGGTTTCTCTCTGCCCTGGTTTCTCTGTGTCCTGGTTTCTCTCTGCCCTGGTTTCTCTGTGCCCCCTGGTTTCTCTGTGCCCTGGTTTCTCTGTGTCCTGGTTTATCTGTGTCTTGGTTTCTCTGTGTCTTGGTTTCTCTGTGTCCTGGTTTCTCTGTGTCCTGGTTTCTCTCTGCCCTGGTTTATCTGTGTCCTGGTTTCTCTGTACCCCCTGGTTTCTCTGTGTCCTGGTTTATCTGTGCCCCCTGGTTTATCTGTGCCCCCTGGTTTCTGGCACAAACGTCACTGATGAGAAGAAACCAGTTGTCCGCTAACAGGGTCGATATGCTGGTTTTCCTCCAGAAGAGCAGCTCATTTTGAAGCGAGAGAGAGAGAGGATATAACTGCATGAGACCGAGAGAGGAAGACCTGCAGCAGCTGTCCCTCCTTGATAACAAAAGAGAGCCTTGCTATTGTATTTCTTTGATGTTCAGGTTTTACTGTAATGCTGCACTGTGGAATTTAGTTTAATTTTGGTTTTTTGTGGTACAATTATTATAATTAATTTTTCACATGAAACAAGACACAACACAATACAGTAATAATAATACACAAGACATCACAGGACAGTAACATCAATAATAATAATAACAATAATGACAAGACAAACTCAGACATGGCTTCTTTGTATTCTTTACGTTGGGTAGTCTTCGTAAATAGCGATGTGATGGCCTTTGTACAACAACTTGCCTTTTCTAGCCCGGGCCTCCTAGATGATTAGCTCCTTTAGCTGAAATTGATGGATCCGTATAATTATAGTTCTCGGCCTCTGTCCTTTTGCTGGTTTAGCGCGGTGCGCCGATCTATCACACTCAGGGGGGTTAGCTAATAATTCTTTACCCAGGACTTCTTGCAGCATCTCAGGAAAAAAGCATGATGGATGGGGTCCTTCAATGTCCTCTGGTAGACCGATAATTCTTATGTTATTCCGTCTTTCGCGAGATTGAATTTCGGTGAGCATAGCTTGGATCTTGGCTCATAAAAGTATTATACTGCGGAAATCATTAGTTGAAAGAAGAAAAAAAATACCAGTGAGGGCATTAAAAGTGAACTTTTTTAAAAGCTAGGGGAGCAGGTGTGAATGTGCGTCTTCTTCACTCCATGACACCGGGAGCCCCTCATCGAGGGTTTTATTTGCTGTGACTGTGAATGTTAAAGGGGAACTATCTTATAAATGGCCTTTTTGAGTGTTTAGCATTGTTTCCTAGCTATGTGAACTTATATTAATATGATCTATGTCTCAAAATTCTCATATTGGCGCATTCTTCCAATTCTCCTCTCACAATATTCACCCTCACTGAACTGAGTCGTTTGAAAATGTGCCTATATGTGATGTCATATAGTCACTGCTGCATGTTAATGTTCAAGAGGCGGCGCAGGCCACACAGTGGTTTAGGAGCCGCCCTGCAGCCCAGGCTCAAAACAGCTCGAGATCTTGAGGTAGAAAAATGCTGTTTTTGAGGACTTGATTAGAAATACAAAACAATGAATAAAAAAAATATTCCATAGACTCACAGGAATTGTGTAAAAGTGCCCAAATAGTGAAAGAAATAGTAAAATAGTTCCCCTTTAAGTTATTGCACCACTTCAAAGTGGAATGTGATATTGTTATTCATTTTGAGTGACCTAGTTTTTCTACAATGCTGCACTAAGTGGAATTGGTAAGAGCTATTATTATTATTAGTAGTATTATTATATATTTATAAATAAGACATCTTTCAGTTTGTTTGTTTATTTATTATTTTTACTTACTTATTTGTAAAATAAAGAAAATGAAAACCAACGCTTAGAGTGCTACTGTAAGTGGAATTGTGAAGACAGCCATATACCAATAAAACATTAAGGAACAGCTTAGATTACATTTATTTTCTCAATGCATTTCAGAGCCATTTAATTGTCAAGTATATACATTGGATAGATTTGAATACTAACTAATGTACTTTTTAAGTGTGCACTGTGTGCGGCTGTATGATTGAGGACAATATGGGATCGGGACTCAAGATCAAATGACTGGGATGGGACTCATTCTTTTTTTTTTTCGTCTGATTTTTCTAAGCTTTTCCTCCCATCCCAATTTAGTGGTTATGCCAATTCCCCCCCTCCCCTACCTGGTCGTTGTGCGCATGTCCCCCCTACTGGTCGGTACAAGGGAACTCTGAAGTCTACCACATACTTCCTCCGACACATGCGGAGACAGCCAGTGGCTCTCTTTTCACCTGGCAGTGAAAGTGTAACACGTGGGAGGTCACGCTGCCTTCATCAAGTCCTGCCTTTCGCCGAGCAGACGCCCAGACCTGACCTGTAGGCGTCGCTGTCCACAACGCCAGATCCCCACCCACGACTTCCCTCCCGCTAACTCAGCCAAACGAGTTAGTATGACGATCGGCCCAAGCCGCAGGCAATGCTGACTCCGGGAGTCGAGACCGCAGCATCTTGCATTGGTGACGAGCGCAATCTCCGCTACGCCACCCGACCGCCCTGGGACTCGATCCCTAGTTTTTAACGTAACCTTTGAACCCCTGCATGGAGAACATATATCATATCACATCCCTGCCGTCTAAAGAACACAAATAAACGTCCATTATGATAGCAGTCTTACCATATTTGAGCTGTTCTCTGGTGGGTGGGTCGATTTCTAGTTGTCCTGGAGAGAGATAATAGGAGATGGAGAAGAGAGGAGATAGGGAATAGGAGAGAGAGAATAGGAGTGAGAAGAGAGGAGAGAGAGAAGAGATAGAAGAGAGGAGAGAGAGAATAGGAGAGAGAGAGAATATGAGCGAGAGAAGAGAGGAGAGAGAATGCAGGTGTTTATTATCCTGGTCTGGCCTGCATCACTGTGGAGGGAAAAGTGAAGTCAATGTCATCCAGCTCTGAAAGGGCAACACCTGCCACTGTGTACAAGATAGAATACAAAGTTATAACATAATAATATACAGTATATAATATACTATATACACTATACTCTTACACCAAAAACAGGGTTTATATTCTAGCATTGCTAGACTGTTTGAACCAGAATTAAGAACATACTTTGGGTGTAAGAGCTCACAAAAACAATCATAGAATCAGAGCCCAATTCATTGTCTATGGAGCAGCCCCAGATTTTACATTCCAGTGACATCACTGATTGGAGGGTTCTCTCTATGGAAATATGGTGTGTCGCTTTAGCAGAGAGCGACGTGGGTTCTGGGGCACAGGAAGAACATACTGACTGAACTGTCCTGGGGCACAGGAAGAACATACTGACTGAACTGTCCTGGGGCACAGGAAGAACATACTGACTGAACTGTCCTGGGGCACAGGAAGAACATACTGACTGAACTGTCCTGGGGCACAGGAAGAACATACTGACTGAACTGTCCTGGGGCACAGGAAGAACATACTGACTGAACTGTCCTGGGGCACAGGAAGAACATACTGACTGAACTGTCCTGGGGCACAGGAAGAACATACTGACTGAACTGTCCTGGGGCACAGGAAGAACATACTGACTGAACTGTCCTGGGGCACAGGAAGAACATACTGACTGAACTGTCCTGGGGCACAGGAAGAACATACTGACTGAACTGTCCTGGGGCACAGGAAGAACATACTGACTGAACTGTCCTGGGGCACAGGAAGAACATACTGACTGAACTGTCCTGGGGCACAGGAAGAACATACTGACTGAACTGTCCTGGGGCACAGGAAGAACATATACTGACTGAACTGTCCTGGGGCACAGGAAGAACATACTGACTGAACTGTCCTGGGGCACAGGAAGAACATACTGACTGAACTGTCCTGGGGCACAGGAAGAACATACTGACTGAACTGTCCTGGGGCACAGGAAGAACATACTGACTGAACTGTCCTGGGGCACAGGAAGAACATACTGACTGAACGGTCCTGGGGCACAGGAAGAACATACTGACTGAACTGTCCTGGGGCACAGGAAGAACATACTGACTGAACTGTCCTGGGGCACAGGAAGAACATACTGACTGAACTGTCCTCAGGAAGAACATACTGACTGAACTGTCCTGGGGCACAGGAAGAACATACTGACTGAACTGTCCTGGGGCACAGGAAGAACATACTGACTGAACTGTCCTGGGGCACAGGAAGAACATACAGACTGAACTGTCCTGGGGCACAGGAAGAACATACTGACTGAACTGTCCTGGAGCACAGGAAGAACATACTGACTGAACTGTCCTGGGGCACAGGAAGAACATACTGACTGAACTGTCCTGGGGCACAGGAAGAACATACTGACTGAACTGTCCTCAGGAAGAACATACTGACTGAACTGTCCTGGGGCACAGGAAGAACACACTGACTGAACTGTCCTCAGGAAGAACATACTGACTGAACTGTCCTGGGGCACAGGAAGAACACACTGACTGAACTGTCCTGGGGCACAGGAAGAACACACTGACTGAACTGTCCTGGGGCACAGGAAGAACATACTGACTGAACTGTCCTGGGGCACAGGAAGAACACACTGACTGAACTGTCCTGGGGCACAGGAAGAACATACTGACTGAACTGTCCTGGAGCACAGGAAGAACATACTGACTGAACTGTCCTGGGGCACAGGAAGAACATACAGACTGAACTGTCCTGGGGCACAGGAAGAACATACTGACTGAACTGTCCTGGGGCACAGGAAGAACATACTGACTGAACTGTCCTGGGGCACAGGAAGAACATACTGACTGAACTGTCCTGGGGCACAGGAAGAACATACTGACTGAACTGTCCTGGGGCACAGGAAGAACATACTGACTGAACTGTCCTGGGGCACAGGAAGAACATATACTGACTGAACTGTCCTGGGGCACAGGAAGAACATACTGACTGAACTGTCCTGGGGCACAGGAAGAACATACTGACTGAACTGTCCTGGGGCACAGGAAGAACATACTGACTGAACTGTCCTGGGGCACAGGAAGAACATACTGACTGAACTGTCCTGGGGCACAGGAAGAACATACTGACTGAACGGTCCTGGGGCACAGGAAGAACATACTGACTGAACTGTCCTGGGGCACAGGAAGAACATACTGACTGAACTGTCCTGGGGCACAGGAAGAACATACTGACTGAACTGTCCTCAGGAAGAACATACTGACTGAACTGTCCTGGGGCACAGGAAGAACATACTGACTGAACTGTCCTGGGGCACAGGAAGAACATACTGACTGAACTGTCCTGGGGCACAGGAAGAACA
This sequence comes from Notolepis coatsorum, assembly GCF_963971535.1. Lineage (NCBI taxonomy): Eukaryota > Metazoa > Chordata > Actinopteri > Aulopiformes > Paralepididae > Notolepis > Notolepis coatsorum. The sequence goes on along the minus strand of NC_140183.1, from coordinate 11,196,922 downwards.
TACAGACTGAACTGTCCTGGGGCACAGGAAGAACATACTGACTGAACTGTCCTGGAGCACAGGAAGAACATACTGACTGAACTGTCCTGGGGCACAGGAAGAACATACTGACTGAACTGTCCTGGGGCACAGGAAGAACATACTGACTGAACTGTCCTCAGGAAGAACATACTGACTGAACTGTCCTGGGGCACAGGAAGAACACACTGACTGAACTGTCCTCAGGAAGAACATACTGACTGAACTGTCCTGGGGCACAGGAAGAACACACTGACTGAACTGTCCTGGGGCACAGGAAGAACACACTGACTGAACTGTCCTGGGGCACAGGAAGAACATACTGACTGAACTGTCCTGGGGCACAGGAAGAACACACTGACTGAACTGTCCTGGGGCACAGGAAGAACATACTGACTGAACTGTCCTGGAGCACAGGAAGAACATACTGACTGAACTGTCCTGGGGCACAGGAAGAACATACAGACTGAACTGTCCTGGGGCACAGGAAGAACATACTGACTGAACTGTCCTGCGGCACAGGAAGAACATACTGACTGAACTGTCCTGGGGCACAGGAAGAACACACTGACTGAACTGTCCTGGGGCACAGGAAGAACATACTGACTGAACTGTCCTGGGGCACAGGAAGAACATACTGACTGAACTGTCCTGGGACACAGGAAGAACATACTGACTGAACTGTCCTCAGGAAGAACACACTGACTGAACTGTCCTGAGACACAGGAAGAACATACTGACTGAACTGTCCTGGAGCACAGGACGAACATACTGACTGAACTGTCCTGGGGCACAGGAAGAACATACTGACTGAACTGTCCTGGGGCACAGGAAGAACATACTGACTGAACTGTCCTGAGACACAGGAAGAACATACTGACTGAACTGTCCTGGGGCACAGGAAGAACATACTGACTGAACTGTCCTGGGGCACAGGAAGAACATACTGACTGAACTGTCCTGGAGCACAGGAAGAACATACTGACTGAACTGTCCTGGGGCACAGGAAGAACATACTGACTGAACTGTCCTGGGGCACAGGAAGAACATACTGACTGAACTGTCCTGGGGCACAGGAAGAACATACTGACTGAACTGTCCTGGGGCACAGGAAGAACATACTGACTGAACTGTCCTGGGGCACAGGAAGAACATACTGACTGAACTGTCCTGGGGCACAGGAAGAACATACTGACTGAACTGTCCTGGGGCACAGGAAGAACATACTGACTGAACTGTCCTCAGGAAGAACACACTGACTGAACTGTCCTGGAGCACAGGAAGAACATACTGACTGAACTGTCCTGGGGCACAGGAAGAACATACTGACTGAACTGTCCTGGGGCACAGGAAGAACATACTGACTGAACTGTCCTGGGGCACAGGAAGAACATACTGACTGAACTGTCCTGGGGCACAGGAAGAACATACTGACTGAACTGTCCTGGGGCACAGGAAGAACATACTGACTGAACTGTCCTGGGGCACAGGAAGAACATACTGAGTGAACTGTCCTGGAGCACATGAAGAACATACTGACTGAACTGTCCTGGGGCACAGGAAGAACATACTGAGTGAACTGTCCTGGAGCACATGAAGAACATACTGACTGAACTGTCCTCAGGAAGAACATACTGACTGAACTGTCCTGGGGCACAGGAAGAACATACTGACTGAACTGTCCTGGGGCACAGGAAGAACATACTGACTGAACTGTCCTGAGACACAGGAAGAACATACTGACTGAACTGTCCTGGGGCACAGGAAGAACATACTGACTGAACTGTCCTGGGGCACAGGAAGAACATACTGACTGAACTGTCCTGAGACACAGGAAGAACATACTGACTGAACTGTCCTGGGGCACAGGAAGAACATACTGACTGAACTGTCCTGGGGCACAGGAAGAACATACTGACTGAACTGTCCTGAGACACAGGAAGAACATACTGACTGAACTGTCCTGAGACACAGGAAGAAGAACATACTGACTGAACTGTCCTGGGGCACAGGAAGAACATACTGACTGAACTGTCCTGGGGCACAGGAAGAACATACTGACTGAACTGTCCTGGAGCACAGGAAGAACATACTGACTGAACTGTCATGAGACACAGGAAGAACATACTGACTGAACTGTCCTGGAGCACAGGAAGAACATACTGAGTGAACTGTCCTGGGGCACAGGAAGAACATACTGACTGAACTGTCCTGGAGCACAGGAAGAACACACTGACTGAACTGTCCTGAGACACAGGAAGAACATACTGACTGAACTGTCCTGGGGCACAGGAAGAACATACTGACTGAACTGTCCTGAGACACAGGAAGAACATACTGACTGAACTGTCCTGGGGCACAGGAAGAACATACTGACTGAACTGTCCTGGGGCACAGGAAGAACATACTGACTGAACTGTCCTGGGGCACAGGAAGAACATACTGACTGAACTGTCCTGGAGCACAGGAAGAACATACTGAGTGAACTGTCCTGGGGCACAGGAAGAACATACTGACTGAACTGTCCTGGGGCACAGGAAGAACATACTGACTGAACTGTCCTGGGGCACAGGAAGAACATACTGACTGAACTGATAAGCAAGCAGTGCAAGAATGCGGAAGCATTCTACCGTAGTGGCGTGCGGTAATGCGCCTTTCATTTTCCGCCGCCCAGCGCCCGTGCGTGCACCGGCGGCGGCGTGCTCGCTCAGGTGCGTGCGTGCGCCGGCGTGCTCGCGCATGCGCATGAGATCCCGCCTTGGTTCGACACGAGCGGAGCTCAATATATATAAGTCACCGCCCCTTATTCAGTATCTAGAAATAGCTCAATTGGCAAGACTACATGGCTGTGGATCCTATGGCTCGTTTGCTGGCGAGTTCGAATCCCATCGAATATTTTTTTTTTAACGTGATTTTTTTTTTTTACGTGTATTCTTTCGCCGGTTAAGGTTAGGCATGGTTAAGGTTAAGGTTAAGGTTAGGCATTGTTTCGGAGTTGGTTAAGGTTAGAACGGTTAAGTTTAGGCGCTGTTAAGGAGCTGGTTAAGGTTAGAGTTTGTCAAAGAGAATGGCAATATAATTTCTATGGTTAAGGTTAGGCATGGTTAAGGTTAAGGTTAAGGTTAGGCATTGTTTCGGAGTTGGTTAAGGTTAGAACGGTTAAGTTTAGGCGCTGTTAAGGAGCTGGTTAAGGTTAGAGTTTGTCAAAGAGAATGGCAATAGACAGCCTATTTCCGCGCGACAGCTCCCAAAGCGGGCCTGAAAAGAAAGGCGCTTTACCGTAGTGGCGTGCGGTGACGAATGCTTCCGCATTTTTGCACTGCTTGCTTATCATTAAGGTAGACGCGTCCTGGGGCACAGGAAGAACATACTGACTGAACTGTCCTGGGGCACAGGAAGAACATACTGACTGAACTGTCCTGGAGCACAGGAAGAACATACTGACTGAACTGTCCTGGAGCACAGGAAGAACATACTGACTGAACTGGAACAGGGAGAACATGTGTCAATTCTCAAAATGGGTGGGGTTCCCCTTTAACATCTGAACATCTGTGTTTATCTCAGTACAGAGGAGAAAGAGAGAGAGAGTGTGGGACAGTGAGGTGGGGGGGCAGGAGGAGAGATGTGGAGAGGAGACGAAAGGAGCTGAGAGGAGAGGAGAGGAGAAGAAAGTAGCTGAGAGGAGAGAGGAGAAGAGAGGAAAGGAGCTCAGAGGAGAGGAGAGGAGAGAGGAGCAGAGGAGAGAGGAGAGGAGAAGAAAGTAGCTGAGCGGAGAGGAGAGAAGAGAGGAGAGGAGCAGATGAGAGGACACAAGAGGATAGGGGAGAGGAGAGGAGACAAAAGGATAGGGGAGAGGAGAGGAGACAAGGGAATAGGAGAGATGAGAGGAGACAAGAGGATAGGGGAGAGGAGAGGAGACAAGGGGATAGGGGAGAGGAGAGGAGACAAAAGGATAGGGGAGAGGAGAGGAGACAAGGGAATAGGAGAGATGAGAGGAGACAAGAGGATAGGGGAGAGGAGAGGATACAAGGGGATAGGAGAGAGGAGATAGGGGAGGGGAGAGTAGAGGAATGGGGAGAAGAAGAGAGGAGAAGGGAGGAGTGGAGAGGAGAAGAGAGAAGAGAAAGGGAGAGGGGAGTGGAGGAAAGTAGAGATGAGGAGAGGAGCAGAGGTCAAACTGCACAGCTGGTCAATATGCTGACAGTGTGTATTTGTGTGTATTTGCGTGTGAGTCACTGTGCATGTATGGGGACATTTGTGTGTGTGTGTGTGTGTGTGTGTGTGTGTGTGTGTGTGTGTGTGAACTGATTGTCCTGAACACGCCGAGTTGAAAGCGAACGAACGAACGAAACGAACCAATCTGTCCTCCCAGGTGCGGAGAACGACCTCTTAAACGAGTGAGGAGACCAAAGTCATTTCAGTCCGTGTCTCTGTGGAATTGTGTTTGTTAAGCGAGGCGTCTGTGCTTCTATCTATATAGCATTCTATTTGTTCCGCTGCTCAAGCAAAGCAATACTGTTCCACACTCCAGAGGCTGACGCCATTTACGCTTCCTGGTGAGTCCAAGGCCCCTCTCTACTGTGCTGCTACGGT
>NC_140183.1:11177311-11189811 GCF_963971535.1 Notolepis coatsorum | reverse complement strand
ACACACAGACACAGACACAGCCACACACACACACATACACATACACATACACAGACACACAGACACAGACACAGACACACACACACACACACACACACACACACACACACACACACACACACACACACACACACACACACACACACACACACACACACACACACACACCACACACACAGACCTGTCACTGCTAACCGGCCAAACATTCTCAGCCTACGTCAGAGTTTCAGCCGATGTCACAGCTCACGTGAATCTAGTGTTGGCTGCTAGATGGGAGTGCTAGATGGGATGCCTGTTGAAGACACTGGTGTAACAGGCAACAGGTCTGAGGTACTGTGGGTCTACTGTGACGTTATACAACCTGACATCATAACAGGTCTGAAGTACTGTGACGTTATTAGGGTTGGGTACCTTTCACATTTGAACCGATACCGGTACCCAACGGTACCTTTATTTGGTACTTTCGTATTATTATTTATTTAGAACAATTTGTTAATATATACTGTATGTATATAATATATAATATTGCAGCGAGCGTTGTCTGCATCTAGTTTTGTAAAGTGTAACAACACTTGCAACCGTTTTTGGCTTGCCATTGCCCCGACTGCTTTGTTGTTGAATCAAGTCAAATCCTAGGTAAGCGTCTATGTGTGTGTGTGAACGTTGATCTGAACGTGCGGCACACTTCATAGTTTTTTTTAACGTTTTTTTTTTACAGTACCGAAATGTGGCACCGGCGGATCTCACGTGAATCGGTCGGTACCCTTAATTCGGGTCGGTTCGGTACCCATCCCTAGACGTTATACAACATGACATTTAATAATTTCAGATATTGAATGGTTACCAGTGACATCTATGGTATACTATGGTATAGGGCTGACCCCTATTAGTAGAATAGTCGACTAATAGATCGAAAGGAGCCGTAGTCGACTGCCAACCTCTTAGTCGAATGCAAACCAATTTAAATAAAAAATATAAAAAATTTAGATTTTTACATTTTTACATTTTTTTATCATTCTTTCCAAAAGAAAAGAGGCCTAGAAGCGTGGCTAACGCTAATGGCACGCATACCAGAGGCTAACTGCCTAAGAAAACAGGCACAGAGGCACTGAAAGAGGATTTCACCCATCTAATGAACACACTAGACTAGACAAATATCAAGATGTATCCATCAGTGGACCAATTGCATGCTTTTGCAGAGAACAAGAAGCCTTCAGTCGACTCCTTCAGACATTAAGCACCCCCACAGCCCAAATGGAATGATAATAAAAAATAAAATAAAATAATATATATATATATTTTTTTATAGTCGACTAATAGTCGACTATCGGCTAATTTCGGCCATTCAAAGTTGACTATCCAAATCCTTAGTCGGGGACAGCCCTACTATGGTATAACAAGGTTATACTCTGCACACGAAGGAGGCTAAACCAACCCTGACAGAAATGTCACTCTGCACATGGACATTCAGGTAATATATCACACTGGGGGGGGGGGGGACTAGAGCCTCGTCTCTGGCTCATCCCCCTCTTGTCTCAGCTAACTAGAACAAGAGCCAGATGGAAGAATAGTGCTGCCGAGTCACTGTCTACCCTGCAGCCACAAGAGAAAAGAAAACCTTAACCTTCTGTAGTGTGGTAGTGAAAGGGTTAACCTTCTGTAGTGTGGTAGTGAAAGGGATAATGAGAAAATCCCCAGGATCCTCCGTCCGCCGGGCCTCATGTATCTAGCTAAGACCGTGGCAGACGAACAAGCCGCCTATCGCGCCCCCCCCCCCCCCCGTATTGATCTGCTGTTTAAATATTGATTACACGATTACACATTGATTTACCAGAAAGCGAAAGCCCCCCTAGCTGGTGTGTCTTACGAGAATTCCATTTAAGCCAACAAGACAGGAACGGTGAAAAGAAACCTCTTTTAACGAGCGGGGGTGATGAGTGGCTGATAACCAGTCCCCTGGCGCCCCTGACGCCCCTCTCGACGTGAAGGAAACTTCACAGGCGGAGAAACACGGGGCTTCCTTCCTCTGGAGCCTTTCTCTTGTGAAAAAGATCACACTGCACCTTTGATCACACTGCCTACTTGCTTATATTCAGAGGTAATTATATTGTTTATACTGCTTATTTTTACTTTTCTACTGTACTATAATTGTATTGCCTATATTTATGTCTTCTCCTATTACTCTGCCGATGCCTGTACCTCCCCTCCCCCATGCTGCTATGACACCTGCATTTCCACAAGGGGATCAATAAAGGAATATTTTATCTTATATATTATCTTATCTAATAAAGCTATCTATGTAAATACAGCTCTATGTAAATTAGGGGTGTAAAGGTACCGTACCGAACAGCTGTGTACCGAACAGTAACCACTAACGACCGCCGTTTTTTTCACAATATAATATAATATATATTTTTTTTCTTTACAAGTCGATTATTAATTTCAATATAGAATATTCGTTGACAGCCCTACAAGTACAATTAGTTACTCCACACTACATCACCATGAGTGGAAAATGGAAAGCCAAACTTTCCATTGTGTGTGTGTGTGTGCGTGTGTGCGTGTGCGTGTGCGTGTGTGTGTGTGTGTGTGTGTGTGTGTGTGTGTGTGTGTGTGTGTGTGTGTGTGTGGTGTGTGAGAAAGTATTTCTGGGTGTGTTGAAATGCTTGTTTCTGGTAAATGTATATTAAGAAACATGGTTGTTGTCGCCACAGGGATGATATTGATTTCGGTCTTGCCCACGGTATGTTTGAAACCATCGGTTTTTCTATGTGCCTTTCGTCCATAATGGAAATTGCATTATAGGTCAAACTGAAAACTGACCTTTTTCGAAAACTCCTGCCAGGATGAAGATTTCTTTTTAGAAACTATGTTTGTAAAAATACACACGTGTATTTCGTGTGGACGGGTGAAAACGGAGCTTATGGCTAACACTAACATCATGACTAATGGCTTCTGTCCACATACAGATCAGCACCATGGAGAGCTCCCTGCAGCCTCAGGACCATGGAGAGCTCCCTGCAGCCTCAGGGCCATGGAGAGCTCCCTGCAGCCTCAGGGCCATGGAGAGCTCCCTGCAGCCTCAGCACCATGGAGAGCTCCCTGCAGCCTCAGGACCATGGAGAGCTCCCTGCAGCCTCAGGGCCATGGAGAGCTGCCTCCAGCCTCAGCACCATGGAGAGCTCCCTGCTCCTCCAGGTTATTTCATGTGAGCGTGTTTTGCGTTGTTGTGTGGTCTAGGCCTTAAGGCCTCTGCATGCTACAGCAAATTCAAAGCAACTTCGACACAACATCGACAAAGCAACGGTGTTGCAGACACTCTACCTTTATGCTTCTGCAAAATCAACGCGCAGCCTATGTAACATTGTACCCCGTATGTAGCTAGGTTCCCTAGATAGATGACGCTTCCCTTCTCAACCAACCCATTGATAAAAGCAGAAAAATAAGTATAATTTTTACTTCCGGGCGGGGGGTTTCAAAATAAAAGAGCGAGTCTAAAAGCACCGTAAATACGTTTATTTTTTACAATATCTAGCGTTACACGAACCTAAACTAATCTAAAGTTAGTTTAGGTTCGTGTTAACTTTGGATAATGTACAAAATAAACGTATTTCCGGTGATTTTAGACGTCGCTCTTTTATTTTGAAAACCCCCGACCGGAAGTGTTATAGTGTCTGTTGCTAGCAGCTTGACTTTCTGTGCTTTTCGAGCTAACGTTACCGTAACATCATTAGTTTCCAATGGAGAGGACCTCGGCTCACATGCAGCTCAAACTACCTATTGGAATAAATTACTTGATTGATGTTTAATTTGTCCCTGTGTGTGTCCAGTCATTTCGACTAGCAAACGTTGTATTTAACGTTACCTCAGGACGGATACCATTGTATTTACTTGGTTAGCTAATGTGGATAGCATTTTGAATAGACCCAATGCTAGCTGGCTGGCTACATCTTTATTTACTAAATTATGGAGGCTTTTTAATCGGCAAGGTAAGAGGATTTGTCATGATCAACTGAAGGCGTATGCTATGGAACAATATGTGCTTGGGTTTTCAGAAAAAGGCGAGCTATGTGACGCTGGCTTCAACAATGGAGGATATTATTCTCTGCGGGACTAATATTATTCTATGACAGCCCCGCCCCCATTCGCTAACCAACCAATCACTGCTACGCAATATCAACGCAACGGTTGTTCAGATTAGATTCTGGGGACATGTACGCAACGTCCAAGCAACACAGTCTACAAGACCCTCTAAAACAACCGCGCTGAAATCGCGCCGATGTTGTGTTGCAGTTGCTTTGAAGTTGCTGTAGCATGTAGAGGCCTTTAGTCTCAGCTAGCCTCAGCCCACAGACCGCTCACAGGAAAGGGTCTGTCATTACCAGACGGTTCTAGACCCTTATGATTAGTGACAGACCGGTATCGATTAGAGAATCAGGCCGATATTTATTTATGGGCCTCTAGCTAACATAACGTTTATGGGCTTCTAGCTAACATAACGTTTATAGGCTTCAAGCTAACATAATGTTTATAGGCTTCTAGCTAACATAATGTTTATAGGCTTCCTTTTTCTTTATGCGGATGACTCAGCTATTCTGGTCTCCCATAAGGACTTGGCAGTAGTGGAGAGGACCCTTAGTGAGGAGCTATCAAATGTGCAGATATGGCTGTCAGATAACAAACTATCTCTTCATTTAGGAAAAACAGAGGCCATCCTGTTTGGATCAAAGAAACGGCTTGGTAAAGATATTGAAATGAAGGTAAGAGTAGGTGAGAAGCAAATAACAAACAAGGATTCTGTTGTATATCTAGGCTGCATACTGGACAAACACCTTACAGGAGAGGCCATGGCTAAAAAAGCCCACACTAAAATCTGCCAGAAAACAAAATTCCTAGCTAGACAAGGGAAACTACTGGACCAGGCAACACTTAAAATGCTAGCGGGCGCATTAGTACAGAGTCACTTTGACTATGCTGCCACCTCCTGGTTCAGTGGCGCTCCACAGGTCCTGAAAAATAAACTTCAGACAGCTCAAAACAAATTAATTAGAGTAGTCCTTAAACTACCTCCACGCACTCACCTAGGGCCAACTTTCTTTAGGCAACTAAACTGGCTTCCGGTCAATAAAAGGGTAATTCACATCAAATTAGGTCTCACACACAAGATAGTTCAAAATACAGGTCCGAAATATCTATCTAATTATTTTAATCGATTCCGTGACAATCATTCATACTCTACTAGAAGGAGCAGTACGGATTTTATTCTGCCAAGATTTAACTCCCTAATGGGCACAAATACATTTTTATATTCTGCAGCACTGGAGTGGAACAAGCTTCCAGTGGCCCTGAAAAACATCGAAGAGGGGGGAAGTTTTAGACGTGCCACAAAGAAATGGCTAGCCAGTGAAGCATAGAATAGCCATAGGAAGGAGAGGGTAGGAAGTGCTTTTTTTTGTATGGGGTTGCTATTATGTTTTATTCTGTTTTTTATTATGATGATCTTTGTTTTATTATGATGCTCTATGTTTTATTATGATGCTCTATGTTTTATTATGATGCTCTATGTTTTTATTATGATGCTCTGTTTTAGTATGTTTTATTATGATGCTCTATGTTTTATGATGTCTGTCCATGTCCAAAATCAGGGACCATGATGGAAATAAGTGCTTGCACTTTCTCATGTTTTTATCCCTTGGATGCTGTCTTTTACTCCACAATAAAAATCAATCAATCAATCAATTCTAGCTAACATAACTTTTATAGGCTTCTAGCTAACATAACGTTCATAGGCTTCTAGCTAACATAATGTTTATAGGCTTCTAGCTAACATAACGTTTATAGGCTTCTAGCTAACATAATGTTTATAGGCTTCTAGCTAACATAACGTTTATAGGCTTCTAGCTAACATAACATTTATAGGCTTCTAGCTAACATAACATTTATAGGCTTCTAGCTAACATAACGTTCATAGGCTTCTAGCTAACATAACGTGTATAGGCGTGTAGCTAACATAACATTTATGGGCTTGTAGCTAACATAACATTTATAGGCTTCTAGCTAACATAACATTTATAGGCTTCTAGCTAACATAACGTGTATAGGCTTGTAGCTAACATAACATTTCTGGGCTTGTAGCTAACATAACATTTATAGGCTTCTAGCTAACATAACATTTATAGGCTTCTAGCTAACATAACGTGTATAGGCTTGTAGCTAACATAACATTTATGGGCTTGTAGCTAACATAACATTTATAGGCTTCTAGCTAACATAACATTTATAGGCTTTAGCTAACATAACGTTTATAGGTTTCTAGCTAACATAACGTGTATAGGCTTCTAGCTAACATAACGTTTATAGGTTTCTAGCTAACATAACGTTTATAGGTTTCTAGCTAACATAACGTTTATAGGCTTCTAGCTAACATAACGTTTATAGGCTTCTAGCTAACATAACGTGTATAGGCTTCTAGCTAACATACCGTTTATGGGCTTCTTCTAGCTAACAAGCACTTGTGTACTTGCCTGTCTCTCTCCCTCTGTGTGTGTGTGCGTGTGTGCATGTGCGTGTGCGTGTGTGTGTGTGTGTGTGTGTGTGTGTGTGTGTGTGTGTGTGTGTGTGTGTGTGTGTGTGTGTGTGTGTGTGTGTGTGTGTATTCAATGAGAAACAGTAGTGGATTTCCAGGACAGAATCTCTCACATTGTTGTCACCTCTAGCGTTGTGGTGTGTGTGGGCATACTGGCCCTATGTGTTTACCTAAGCTTGTGTGTGTGTGTGTGTGTGTGTGTGTGTGTGTGTGTGTGTGTGTGTGTGTGTGTGTGTGTGTGTGTGTGTGTGTGTGTGTGTGTGTGTGTGTGTGTGTGTGTGTGTGTGCGTGTGTGTGTGTGTGTGTGTGTGTGCCTGAGATCATTAGACTCCGAAATAACAACCTCAATAGAGGACTAAGCCCATACATCAAAAGCTGACAGTTCCACCATATCCTCGTGGGATTCATCACCCAGCAGAGGAGGCAGCTCCACAAACTAGGCCAAGACGATCACGATGCACATTAATACACCGACGACAATAGAGAGAGTGTTGAAGAACAACTTTTGAGCGAGACTATTTGAGACTAATGAGCGTTATGAGAGAGAGAGAGAGAGAGAGAGAGAGAGAGAGAGAGAGAGAGAGAGAGAGAGAGAGAGAGAGAGAGAGAGAGAGAGAGAGAGAGAGAGAGAGAGAGAGAGAGAGAGAGAGAGAGAGAGAGAGAGAGAGAGAGAGAGAGAGAGAGAGAGAGAGAGAGAGAGGGAACTTCAACCAAGCTGCGAACGACCTGAGAGGCAAAGCAAGAAGGGCTTTTTATGCTATCAAAAGGAACATCAAGCATCATGGCCCACTTGCAAACCAAGACTTCACAAAATGGGACAAACACCAAATTGAGACTCTGCATGCAGAATTTGCGATAACAAAGCCCTCACCTACAGAGAGACCCTAGAGAGATGCCCGCTCAGCCAGTTGGTCCTGGGACTCTGCTCACAAACACAAGCAGAGCCACCAGACAGAAACCACACTGGACTCAACCAAATTATAAGAAAACTACACATTGGAAAGAATCAACCCAAAACCAGAGCAATTGGAATGTTATTTGGCCCTAAACAGAGAGTACACAGTGGCAGAATACCTGAGCACTGTGACTGATCCAAAACTAAGATGATCCTTGACTAGGTACAGACTCAGCGAGCACAGCCTAGCCATCGAGAAAGACCGCCATAGGCAGACTGAGAAGACAGACTGTGCACCCACTGCACACAAGAAGAGGTGGAAACCGAGCTACACTTCTTAACAACCTGCCCACTATACCAAGACATCAGAGACATATACTTCCCACAAATTGCAAACACCCAAAGAGACTTTGAAAACATGGCAAATAACTCAAAACTCCCATACCTACTGGGAGAAATACAACAATGTGCAAACACAGCAGCAAGATTTGTGAGCTGCTGTGACAAGAAAAGGACATCCAACGGAATACAACCACCATAAAGACTGTCAATCACACAAAAAAATCCTTCTGTACTGTACTGATTTCTTCTGATTTCTCTGTTTTGCTTTGCTTTGTTTGTTTTAACACTGGCTTTGGCAATGTAAACGTATGTTTCCCATGTCAATAATGTTGTATATTTCCAGAGTTTTATTAGCTTGTTGCACCATACAGCATGGACCAAAACAAAGATACAACTTACAGCATGAACATGAAGTACTAATTATCTGTTTACAAGCAGAGGTGGTATTTACTGATAGTGCCATCCAGTGGTAAGGTAAAAGTACTGTATTACAACACTCCCACTTAATTTTACAATGGCATTCAAGTCCCTTTAAATAATATTACAACACTCCCACTTAATTTTACAATGGCATTAAGTGCCTTTAAATAATATTACAGAGCTGTGCTCTCCTTCATAAAAAGAAATGTCAAGAAAAAAATCTTTAAACAACAAAAAATACTTTTTCTTTAAGAAAAAACTTTTTTACGATGCTTTTACTGGAACTCTTTTTCACATATTTTCAGACTTGCTTTGACCAGGCAGCGTTCGGCGTTCACCTGTCAAGCACAAACAACCACTCTATTTAAATAGGAAAAAGTCCAATCTCTCCCCTAAGGTACTCAAACTTCTGTTTAGTCAGTGTGGCTTGGTAAAGATGTCCGCTTTCATGTCATTTGTTGGACAATATTGCAGTTCTATTTGCCCATTCTGCACACATTCACGGATGTAGTGGTAGCAAATGTCTTATGTGCTCAGTAGTCGTCTCAGCCAGATACCTTCTTGAGCAGCTTGACCGAGTGCGATGTACTCAGCTTCTGCTGTTGAAAGTGCAACTGTTGCCTGTTTCTTGCTAAGCCAGCTCACCGCTCCTCCACACAGTAGAAAGATGTTGCCTGTTGTTGAGCGGCGGTCATCCTGATCACCAGCCCAGTCAGCATCTGAGAATCCAATCAAAGCTCCAGAGTCTGACTGCTCATACTTGAGAGCAAGGTTCACTGTCCCTTTCAAGTATCGAAGTATCCTCTTCACAGCAGTCAGATGTGAAGCATCTGGATGTACATTGAACTTTGACACAGCACTCACTGCTTGAGCTATGTCTGGTCGTGTGGCCATTGCAGCATACAGCAGACTTCCTACCATTGACTGATAGGTATGTTGGTGCACTGGCTTACTGACACCATCACTTTTCCTCAATTTGACATTGCCATCAGCAGGATTTGCATTATCCATTCCATATTTCTGAAGTATGGTTTCAATGTACTGCTTCTGATGAAGAAATACACTGTTCTTATTTCGGATCACAGAGACGCCCAGGATATAGGACAGCTCACCCATGTCTTTCATCTTGTAGCGCTCCTTGAGAGCCATTTCCAGCTCGTTCATGCTCTCAGTCGACTCCGTTATCAGAATGAGATCATCAACGTAAACTGCGAGTATCTCAAGCTGTTCTCACAAACACACAGGGGTCTGATGTGCTCTGTTTGAATCCAATTTCCATCATGAACTGTGTGAAAGCCTTGCTCCAGCAGCGAGGAGAATGCTTCAGTCCATAGATCGATTTTTTCAGTTTGCATACCAGGTGTTCCTCCCCTGGTTTGATGTAGCCCTCTGGTTGCTCCATGTAGATTTCCTCTTCCAGGTGCCCATTAAGGAATGCAGTTACGACGTCCATCTGGTGCACCTGTAGATTGTTTTGAATAGCAAAGGACAGTAATGTACGAATAGAGCCGAATCGTACCACAGGTGAAAACGTTTCATCATAGTCAGCACCATACAACTGTGAGTAGCCCTTGGCGACGAGTCTGCATTTGTATCTCTCCACTCGTCCATCACTATGATGCTTGACTTTGAACACCCATCTTGATCCTACTGCCTTTCTTTCTCTTGGTAAATCCACTAAGTCCCATGTCTCATTTTCCAGCAGCGACTCATATTCCAAATCAGCCGCCTCCTGCCATTCCTTTGCATTAGGACTCACCATTGCTTCTTTCAGTGTGATTGGCTCTGTCACACGACACATATTGGCATGATGATCAACAGTCACTGTATCAGCAAAGTCATCATATCCATATCTCCTTGGAGCATTTCTGATTCTGCCGCTTGTTCCGACAGTGATATCGACCTCACCATCTTGTGTTTCACACTCCTCTGTTTTAATGGTTATTTCATTCTTCACTTCTCGTGTTTCACTCTCACCTGTTTTAATCGTCATCTCACACTTTACTTCCTGTTTACAGTTGAAGTTTGATTCATCAAAGATGACATCACGACGGATTAGAATTCTCCTTTTCTCTTCATCATACAGGCGATAACCCTTGGCATTGTTTGCATATCCCACAAAACGAAGCTTCACAGCCTTTTTGTCCAGTTTCCTTCTCTCTGAATCTGGGATATGTGCATAAGCAACACAGCCAAACACCTTCATGTGACTCATGTCAGGTTTTTTTCCACACCATCTCTCGTAGGGAGTCTCTTGCTTCAGGACATATGTGGGCAGCCTGTTCTGTATGTAAGCTGCAGTGGCTACAGCCTCTGCCCAGTACATCTTCAGCAATGTCCTATTTTTCCTTTCTGCAACACCATTTTGCATACTCATTTCATGGTGGATGCCTTGAGCTTTCAAATATTCTTGAAACTCCTTTGATGTGTACTCGCCACCATTGTCTGTTCTCAGCCTCATGACACTCTGCCCCACACTCATTTGAGAATGTTTTCTCAAATTCCTTGAATTTTGTGTAACACCTCATTCTTCTGTTTCAGAAAGTATACCTTGCAGTATCTAGAGTAATCATCAATGAAAGTCACAAAATATTTTGCTCCACTTACAGATTCAGTCTGCATGGGACCACAGACATCACTGTGAATCAGCTGCATCTTGCGTTTGGAACGGATTCCTCCAATCGACTTGTATGGCTTTTTAGCCAGCTTGTCTCCACACATCCTTCACAGAAGGGAACCTCTTTCTCTGCAGAGAAGTCCACTCCATTCACCAGATATTTTAGTTCCTTCAGCTTGGTGGTGTGACCAAGGCGCTGGTGCCCACAGGCTGGCTGCACCTGATGCACTATGACAGACAGATGAACTTCCTTCAACATCCAGCTGATAGAGCCTGTCAGCTATTTGTGTTCCCATTCCATGAAGAGTTCTATCTTTTCCACGTATGTAGCAGCGAGACTTCCTGAACTGCACTGTATTTCCTTTCTTGGTAGCAGCTCCCACTGAGAATAGATTCCCAGATAGCTTTGGAACATACAGCACGTCATACATTGTGACATTTTTTACATCACTTGATTTAAAAGTCATTTTCATGTTGACATGTCCAATTCCTAGGGCTTCAACCACCCCTGCCGTCACCGAGTCTCACAGACTGTGCTTTTGAGAATTGCTGGTATCCTTGAAGAACTTTTTTATCACATGTGCTTTGATGCTCCAGAATCAATTAACCACTCAGCATGTTGTGGTCTGTCAGTCGGGTTTGCCTCTCTGGCGACAAAGGCACCTTCAGATGAATCTTCATCATCGTAATACATCATGCTTTTGGTCTTGTGGGTTTTCTTTTTAGTTTTGTATTTCAAGCTTGGACAGTCACGCTTAATATGTCCTTCTTTCCACACTTGTAACATCTCCATGTGCTTGCTCTTTCTACTCCCATTGACTGACCACTGGAGTTATTCTGCACATTTCCTCGAAATCGTGAAGACATGGCTGATGCATCATCTGATGTAGCACTACTGGAGTCATCATTAGCATTCACTCGTTTTTGCTCTTCATTAATTAATGCTTGCTGAACAAACTGCAGTGTCAGACTGGTCAATCTTTGTTTCTAGTGCAGTGACAATTGTAGCATAACATGGTGGTAAACTACCCAACAGTTACAATTTGGTCTTCCTCTTCAATTACAGCTCCTATTGCTGATAGCTCCTTCATCCATTTTAAATGTTCAGTTATTTTCATTTCACATCGAAAATACTTTTTCTTCAGAAACTGTTTATTTGCCAAAGTATCTCTCTCAAAATGGCCTTTCAGCGTGGTCCACGCCTCTTTGGGAGTCTGGCAGCTTGTTATCAGGTACAACTGGGGTGTACTTACATTCAGCACTAACATAGAGAATGCCTTCTCTCTCCGTTTATCAAACTCAGCCCGTGCTTGAGCATTAGCATCTGCAGCTAATGTATCCGTCTCAATTAGCATACCCCATAGTCATTTAGCTTTTAGCAAGTGCTCCATCTGAAACGTCCATGTTGCCCAGTTCTCTGGTCCACTCAGCCGGTCAATAAACAGCTTGTCATCCATTGTGAAATCCCACAACACTGTTCATCTCACACAAAACTCTGTGTAGCTTCTTAGCGTTGTTCTGGGCCCATAACCTGTTGTATATTTCCAGAGTTTTATTAGCTTGTTGCACCATACAGCATGGACCAAAACAAAGATACAACTTACAGCATGAACAGGAAGTACTAATTATCTGTTTACAAG
>NC_140183.1:11124669-11177111 GCF_963971535.1 Notolepis coatsorum | reverse complement strand
AAACAAGAATACACTGAAGACTCTAGCAGGAGCACTCATTCAAGGGTACTACGACTATGCTTGCACCTCATGGTACCAAAGCACCTCAAAGGCGCTAAAACAAATTACAAACATCTCAAAACAAACTTGTCAGACTACTGCTTGACCTTACTCCTAGAACCCACCTCACCCCTTGCCCACTTTGACAACCTAGGATGGCTTAGAGTAGACGACAGAGTACAGCAACTTGCAATGGGCCTGGTCTACAAGATACACTACACGACCAAGGTACCCATGTACATGACAAAATACTTCCCAAAGGTCAGTGAATACCACGATCACAACACCAGAGGGAGCTCCACAAATCATGTTAAACCCAGATTCGGCTCAAACAAGGGACTAAACACATTTCGCAATTATGCCACATCAATGTGGAACGCCCTACCCAAAGCTGTAAAGGAATGTGAATCACTACCCACTTTCAAAAACACTCTAAAAAAAACACCTAAGGGAGACTGCAACTCGAAACTGGCCCCTGTAAATGTCCGAACACAACCCCCTCCAATGTACAGTAAATTACCAAGTATGTCTTGTCAATAATCAATGTACAGTTTTGTTTGTACAGTTGTACAGTGTCCCCCACCCACTCTCTTCCTACCCACCCCCCCCCCCCCCCCCCCCCCACTCCTACCTAACCCCCCCCCCCCCCCCCCCCCCCCCCCCCCCCCCCCCCCCCCCCCCCCCCCCCCCCCCCCCCCCCCCCCCCCCCCCCCCCCCCCCCACCTCCAATGTACAGTCCCCCCCACCCCCACCTACCCAATCCAATGTACAGTTTCTACGTCAAATGTACTGTATATACCCTTTTTTCTTTTTTTTTCTTTTTTTTTTGACTCTTTTTGTATCACAAACAGTACTGTAATTGCAAATCTGGTATGTCATAAATGTATAGATGTAGCAGTACTGTCTATCTGTATGTCATGTATGTCATATATGTTACGATGAATTGAAAATGGGGGACCCTGATGTAAACAAGACGAAAGTCTTTCTCTGGTCTGCATCCCCTTAACAATTGTATGTATTGAGCTGTACTGTACTGTACCCATTCTGCAATCTGTTAATAAAGTTTTCAATCAATCAATCAATCAAGAGGAGAGGAGAGGATTGGAGAGGGAAGGGTAAGAGAGGAGAGGGAGAGGAGGGAGAGGAGAGGAGAGGAGAGGAGAGGAGAGGAGAGGAGAGTAGAGGGAGGAGAGGAGAGTCAGGAGAGATTGTCACAGAGTCAGAAAGTCATCAGCCAAGTGTTTCTCTGTGTAATTATCTTTTCAGACAGGTTTGTTCTGGTTGATGTGAGAGGAAACCACATGACTCCTGCGGGGAAACAGCAAAGATTGGACTGTAACTCAGGGTTTCTGTTATCCTGCACCGTTAACAGGCTGCACTGCTGTGGCGCATTTGGTCTCCAGTTTTGGTCTTAGTTTTCTTCTATCCTGAACAAATTGGAGTTGGTTTGCTTATTTATTTGACTCAATAACATAATCATAATCAATAACATAATCATAACAATTATGATTATCTGTCTAGTGAAGGTGAGGATCACAGGAGTCCATCAGGCTAGTGTGTGTGTGTGTGTGTGTGTGTGTGTGTGTGTGTGTGTGTGTGTGTGTGTGTGTGTGTGTGTGTGTGTGGTGTGTGTGTGTGTGTGTGTGTGTGTGTGTGTGTGTGTGTGTGTGTGTGTGTGTGTGTGTGTGTGTGTGTGTGTGTGTGTGTGTGTGTGTGTGTGTGTGTGTGTGTGTGTGTGTGAGTGTGTGTGTGTGTGTGTGTGTGTGTGTGTGTTTGTGTGTGTGTGTGTGTGTGTGTGTGTGTGTGTGCAACGTTAATTAATACGGACTGTATTGATCTATTATGTATTATAATTATTATTAGTATTATAATTATAATTAATCTGACGGACCGGTCGCTCGGGCTTAATGGGTTCAGAGATTCATCCTCACATACAGACCATCATCTCACTAACTCACATCAGCTTGTAACCGTACAGTTGAGGAGGGTCTAGTGGACAGAATGAAGTGTTTGTGTGTGTGTGTGTGTGTGTGTGTGTGTGTGTGTGTGTGTGTGTGTGTGTGTGTGTGTGTGTGTGTGTGTGTGTGTGTGTGTGTGTGTGTGTGTGTGTGTGTGTGTGTGTGTGTGTGTGTGTGTGTGTGTGTGTGTGTAGTGTGTGTCTGTCTGTCTAATCGCCCATGACTCAAACATTTCTTACCGATTTAGCTCAAACTCGGTGGAAACAGTCAGCCAAGGGCCCACGCTATTTATTTGTGTATTTGTTTTGGACAAGGCGCTGACTGAGTACAATACAGACCAAGATGACGGCCGAGAACACTGACATTTCTATGAATATGAGCAGATTTCAAAACATACAAAAATGTTGGCAAATACCATCCAATAATACTAATGTACTAATTATAGATCCCTCCAGATGGCCCTACACCATACCACACAAAATATTATAAGCAACTTAATAATAATAATAATAATAATAATAATAATAATAATAATAATAATAATAATAATAATAATAATAATAATATTAATAATAATAATAATAAATAGTGAACAAGCGACTCCTACAAGTCGGTTGGTGCGCCTGCGCAGTAGAATCAGGAAGTGTCGGGGGCAGCGTGAGCCTCCCACGCGTTACTCCTCGACACTGAGAGATCGAGCTGCGCAGGTGAAAAGATGCGACTGCTGTTACCTCAAGTACCGGAGGGGACTTGTGCTATGTATGACTTAGTCCACATTGCAGCCGGCTTGTGGGAGGCAAGAAACAGCGTTCGTGACAGGGGAGGGTTGAATTGGATGATACAAAATTGGGATGGGAGAAAATATAGAAAAATGGGAGAAAAAGTGGATACAAAAAAAAAATCATAATAAATAATAATACTCGCTGCTCCCATGAGTGTGATTTATGGTAGGGGTTGTGGTTATGTCACTTTGACCTGATGACCTGGAATTGTCCCCCACCACTCATTTGATGTTAATTGCATCATGCGTTTCAATCAAATATCATTGACATCGGCTCCACAAAAGGTTAAAGGAACACGCCAACATTTTGGGAAATTAGCTTAGCGTCTTCTCCAGAGAGAGACAAGAAGATAGATACCAGTCTCCTCTCTGTGCGTTCAGTAGAAAGCTATCTGGCTGCACGTTAGCCTAGCTTAGCCCAATGAATGGAAGCAGAAATGACCGGTTAGCCTAGGCATTATCCAACTAACACCTCTCCCGAAGACTAACCGGTCATGTCCGCTTCCATTCATTGTGCTAAGCTAGGCTAACGTGCACTGCAGCCAGATAGCTTTCTACTGAACGCACAGAGAGAAAACTGTTATCTATCTTCTTGTCTCTCTCTGGAGAAGACGGTAAACTAATTTCCCAAAATGTTGGTGTGTTCCTTTAACTACCTCAAGTGACAGCTAGGCCCAGATAGACAACTGGTGATGCCTCAGCAGAAAGAAAATCAAGAAGTGGCCCAGAGGAGAATTCAGCTGAACCGTTAACACCGTTAAATCCAAACGGAAGCCTCTGAGAGCCGGTCCCTCCTGTCCCCCTGAGAGCCTCTCCCTCTGAGAGCCGGTCCCTCCTCTCTCCACTAAGAGTCCCTCCTCTCTCCACTAAGAGCCTCTCCCTCTCTCCACTAAGAGCCTCGTAAACACCCTCCTCAGCGCTAGAAATCTCACCCCTGTCTGCTCCCCTCTCTCTGCTCTAGTATTGATCCACCTCTCAACATCCCTTATCTTCTCTGTCAGTGCTTTCACTTTCTCTCTCTCTCTCTCTCTCTCTCTCTCTCTCTCTCTCTCTCTCTCTCTCTCTCTCTCTCTCTCTCTCTCTCTCTCTCTCTCTATCTCTCTCTCTCAATTCTCTCTCTCTCTCTGTCCTTCTCCATCCCTGTTATTATGTCATTTCATCCCCCCTCCTTAGTTTAAACACATTATTTCCAGTGGCATATCTCTATTATTAAATGTATCTCCCCTTCTCAGTTTAACCTGTTCCACACAAGGTGAAAATCCGCCTAAAATATATACCTAGGTAAATGGAATATTGCTCCACTTCTACAATGGCTATTTGCATATTCTTGGTATCTAGGTACATCTATGGACCTCAGGGAATGTATTCACAGTGTCAGAAATATTGTGTCTATTACTAGGCTTGCTTAAATTGTGATGAAACAAAGGAGAATATGAATTATGATTTTTCTTTGCATCTTTGACAGTGAATAACATCATGATAATAATGACCAAACTTAAAAAAGTTTCAGTACCCTCTTGAGATCATGTGTACATAAAATCTAAGGAAATTAATAAAGGGAAGATGATTAAACCGAAGGTTCTGTAGATACAGTACTGAATTCTCCCATCCGGACCAATGCAATTTGAAATATTATTATAGAATATAGAATATGATGCTTTTCGCACATTTATATATATATACATATATTATCTTTCAAATGCCCGAGTTCAATTTGGATTTAGTATCACCAGGCGTGCATAAGAACAGATAATGAAATCTACTGTAATCTACTGTACTTTTTAATTTCCCCCACAGTGCAACCGTTTTGAAACTAATTGCAGATCTAATTGTTCCTACATGCTAACAATAGGGAGGAGAAACTAACTGCGTTTCAATATTTGTCAAAAACGTTACCTTTTGTGGCTTATTATCGCGAATCATAACAGTTATTGATATGATTCATTCAGAACGCTGAACTTTGAACCCCCACAGTATCTGACAGGAAGTGTAGTTCGGAAAAATTCCAACGCTGGTCGACAGCTATGCACCCCCTCTACAAAATGGCTGCAAAAAGACTACAATTCCCATGGTTCAAAATGTCCATTTCCGTTTCCGTCTTGCTATTGCTTCAGAAAATTGAAAACTTAAAACTATCTAATGGCACTTTTAACCTATTGCTAAACTAACGTATTGATGATAATATACATTCTACATGCTTCTGTGACATGTTAGTGATGTTAATACTTGAAAACGTTTGATTAAAAAATCGCAACTTAAATGCAACACTGAAAAATATTGATTTATGACCAGATCTCTTTCTCGCCCACCCCTCTACCCCCCCCCCCCCCTTCCAGCTACCTCTCTCTCTCACTCTCTCAGAGAAGAGATATTTGGGTGTTCTCACTCATTCCTCATCACTGTCACAGTGAACCACTGAGTCAGCACATCAAGGGCTGTATCATACAGACCCACTGCTCTAAATAATACATGATGAGAGAGAGAGAGAGAGACGGAGAGAGAGAGATAGAGATATATATATATATAGAGAGAGAGAAAGAGGGAGATAGGGAGAGAGAGACAGAGAGAGAGGGAGAGAGTGAGATAAAGAATGATATATATATATAGAGAGAGAAATATAGAAAGAGAGAGAGAGGGAGAGAGAAAGAGAGAGAGGGACAGAGAGACAGATAGAGAGAGATAGAGAGATAGGTAGAGGGAGACAGAGAAAGAGAGAGAAAGAAAGAAAGAGAGAGAGAGAGGGACAGAGAGAGACAGATAGAGAAAGATAGAGAGAGAGAGAGAGGTAGATGGAGAGAAAGAGAGAGATAGAGAAAGATAGATATAGTGAGAGAGAAATAGAGGGACAGAGAGAGATAGAGAGAGGGAGAGAGAGAAAGAGAGATAGAGAAAGAGAGACAGCATGAGAGAGGGAGAGAGAGAAAGAGAGATGGAGACAGAGCGCTTGGGTCCATGTAATGTGAACTCAGAGCAAACTTGATCTCAAACAACAGATTCCAAACAGACTCAACGCAATATGTCACATTATTGTTATGCGTCATCATTATATAATACTGTGCTCTAATACCTGGGGCGGTGTATCAGAAACACTGTTGGGTCATTGGCGTCTACCCCTAACTACCCCTAACTACCCCTAAACCCCTAACTACCCCTAACTACCCCTGACTAACCCTAACTACCCCTAACTACCCCTAACCCCCTAACTACCCCTAACTACCCCTAACTACCCCTGACTAACCCTAACTACCCCTAACTACCCCTAACTAACCCTAACTAGTAACTACCCCTAACTACCCCTAACCCCCTAACTACCCCTAACTACCCCTGACTAACCCTAACTACCCCTAACTACCCCTAACCCCCTAACTACCCCTAACTACCCCTAACTACCCCCTAACTACCCCTAACTACCCCTAACCCCCTAACTACCCCTAACTACCCCCTAACTACCCCTAACTACCCCTGACTAACCCTAACTACCCCTAACTACCTCTAACTAACCCTAACTACCCCTAACTACCCATAACTAACTACCCCTAACTAGCCCTAACTACCCCTAACTACCCATAACTAACTACCCCTAACTAGCCCTAGCTAACCCTAACTAACTACCCCTCCCTAACTACCCCTAACTACCCCTAACTACCCATAAGAACACTGTGGCTGACCTTAGCCAGCGTGTTGCTTGGACAGGAGCGCGCCCCGGAGTAGGCTCCCACAGGGGGTTATATCAATACAATTATATCACACAAGACACATTCAAACTCAGTTGGTGTCACATTGAGTTTTAAAGGCAGTGTTTGACAGTGACGGCTCTGTCATGATGGCTCGATGGCCCAGGGCCTCTCCGAGGACATGTGTTGTGATCATGGGTTCGGCTGCTGCATGGCACTAGTATCACTCCATCCTATCCACTATATAGGGAGGTGTAGTGGTTACGTCATTGCTGTTTCCGGCCGGTCCACCTCGCTTGAAAAATCACAATGTATTTCCCCATTGCCCATTTTCTAAATCGTCTAGTTTTAAAACAAATAAAGCATGAACATTTGCATGGTGTACCTTTCTGTGCGTATTCATCCACAATCTACAGCTCAACATGAAAATATTTGCAATTAATCGTAAAAAATTATTACGTCAAATGTTATTTCAACCATAAATGCTTGAACAATGTTAGTTATAGAAGGGAACTCATTTTGTGCAAAAATGGAAAGCTTGCCAATGTTCATCATGAGGCATAATTATTACGATAGCCGATTGTAACTCGCCCGAAATCCACCAGGCGGCGGTATTGAGGCGTTGCAATATCAGACAGGGTCCAGCTGGCTCCCGGAGGCTTCCTGGATGAATTATGAATGCCAATAGCGAATAAAAAAAATAACGATCATAAAAACTAGTTTACTCGTTGTTGGCACTCAACGCATGACGGCCAATAACGAGTATACTCGTCATTGACAATTAAAACCATGTCATAGTGTTGTGATCATACTACATGTTAACCCTGTCATAACATAGAGTGTTGTGGTCATACTACATGTTAACCCTGTCATAGTGTTGTGATCATACAACATGTTAACCCTGTCATAGTGTTGTGATCATACAACATGTTAACCCTGTCATAACATAGAGTGTTTTTTTTATCCACTTTTTCTCCCATTTTCTATATTTTCTCTCATCACAATTTCGTATCATCCAATTCAACCCTCCCCTGTCACGGACGCTGTTTCTTGCCTCCCACAAGCCGGCTGCAATGTGGACTATGTTACAAAGGGTCCGATTAAACCGAATATATATATTTATTGCCTGAGATCCCATGTATAATATTTGTATATCGTTTGATATCCCTTGTATATTCTTTGTACATATATACGGAATATCCCTTTACCTAGTCTACAGGACAGACCATAATATTCGTTCTCCTATTGGAAGCGATCCCCTGGCACCAGTGCCTTACCCCCTAGAGCTGACTTCAAAGGTACCGACGAGATATGTCTGTACATGCCCAGCTTCTGCCCAAGGATACGGCTACCGAAATACGAATGGTACTATTTGTCCACCGTACGTATAAATATGACCAGCAAATACAGAACTTCCTTTTTCAGTTCGCCTTCAGTTCAGTCTGGTTCCAGTTATCCAAGCAACGTCTCACCCACTACGCAACGTGGGCAGAGCAGGGCTCGCATTGCCCCAAGATAGAGTCTCGTGTTATCCTAATACATTTGTTCAATGTATCGTTCGCTATTTATTAGTAAACCTTCATTACGAGTCAAAGACCACGTGAAGTGGGTAATTGTGCGTCTACATAGAGCATTTATTGCCGCGTACTAAGAGGATAGTAACGTCAAGTTCAACCGTGCACTACCACGCACCGGAGGATACCTACACCGCGCACCACGGAGGATTTACACCCCGCCAGCAGTGCCACTTTCCGGCAAGGATTATTATTCTTCATTGCTTTGACCAAGCTGCTGGAGCAGAGAACCGCCTACCCCACTGCTACTGTGGGATCTACACCTGCCCGTGAGACCATCACTTGAGCCTGTCTCTGTCGTACCAGAGGCTCCACGGCTCTCACCTGCACGGCGCGCAGCCTGGGACTATCCCCGCTGACACAGGGGTGATATCGCCTCCGTGGACCATTGACTTTCATAGAGCATTGCCCCCCCCTGCTGGCTTACAACCGGTAGTACACCCCTTTCCCAGAGTACCATAGAGATAATCCTTAATATTCATTATTGATTTGCCTGCACATTCTTTGCCTTATAAGCGCAATCTACGTAATGTAACAATATTCTTGATGTAATAAATATTCTAATTGAGTATTTGTGTGGAAACCGTGTTATTGTGGAAGTGTTCTAATCTAATATACTTGTGTACAGTATTGGCCAGTAGTACATAGACGGTAGTGATTTAATGATATCAATACTTGATTAATACAGTCAGGGAATTGTACCCCTCAGTTACAATTGGTCCTTCGAGCCGGATAATAATTAGCGTAATATTAATATAATATTAATATTGACATGGCCGATGACGAACACTCCACAAACGGTTCTCCTAAGCTAGATCGCCCGCAGCGCAGACGGCAGCCACCTCCCTATCTAGAGGCATACTCTGTCAGTCCAATACCTAGCTTTAAAGGGAAGTTAAACGCGGAAAAAGTAGAAAGTAAAATTATGTCCGACCCTAACAACCAGGCTACCCCGCCAACAGAGGCCCTAGTGGGTTCTAATGTAACTGACCAAGCTCACGGTGGGGACCAGGAGGGAACTGACACGACTTTACCCCCAGACAATACCGAAGAAATAGTCCCCGATCAGCTCCGGGAGGAAGACAACCCTAAAGAGACGCGCACCCAGGAGACGGATCTCCTCGGTACGCAACAGGAGAACGGATCTCCAACAAGTACTGCCGGGAGCCGATCGCCCCGAACGGCGTCTTCCCCCAGCGAGGCGGACAAGATGCTGGCGCAGGCACTCATCGCCACCCTGGCAGCCTCCACCGAACGCGATCGACTTCAAGCGCAACAGACGTGCGAGCGCGTACATTTTGCAGGCGAGCGAGAGCGCTTCCAGGCGCAACAAAGGAGTGAAGACGACCGAATAAGACTGGAGACCAGACGCCTCCAGACAGAAGAGAACATTGAGAGAAGCCGCGCCGACGTCGCAAATGCACAGCTCCACGCTGCCCATGCCAGCGCCAATGCCCAGCGCGACGTCGCCAACGCACAGCGCGACGCTGCCCAGGCCAGCGCCAATGCGCAGCGCGACATCGCCAATGCCCAGCGCGAAGCCGCGCGTGACGCAGCCCATGCCCGGCGCGAGGCAGAGCGCGACCGGCTGCAGGCGGAGCTGATGGACAAACTGGTTGCCATGGCGACACCCCCTCACTCCACACGGAGCTCTCAGAGATCGTCAAGATATGGGTCTAGGACACATTCCCCTACCCGACGAAGCGACCCGGGACCCCGCCAACAGGAGGATCCTGTCCACGTCTCCGAACCCCCTCCCCAGCCGGTCCATACGAGACCCAGCAACCGGGAAGAATCGGACCACGCCGAGAGACTGAACAGAAGACTCCAGGTCCTAGCAGAGGGAGAGGAGGAGGAGGAGGAGGAGTGTCAAGCCGACCAGCAGCAACGTACTCAGGACCAGGAGGTCCAGTACAGCCCAGAAGTCAGCCCCGAGGCCCTGCGCTACAAACCCCCGACTCAACTCACGGGTGAGTTTGACGCACCGTCAGCCCCGAGGAACAGCACCTGGGTACCCGACCTTCGGTACCCACCAAGTACCAGCCCAAGACGACACGCAAGAGGAGACTCGCCTAGGAGGCCTCTCCCCCAACGCTCACCGATGTGCCAGTCATCCATGACATCATACATTGGCACACCGACGTTTCAAGACTTCACCCATGAGAATCGAGCACAGTATACGGAGCTCCGGATGTGCTTAGAGACAATGATGGTGGATGTCGCTGATGAACGCCACAAGTATGCAATATTACTGCAGCACCTGAAAGTGCCCCGGGCGCACAATATAGCGCTAGCCCATGCCACCTCTACGACCCCATACACCGCGGCTCTAGCAGCGCTGGACCAGAGATATGGACGTATATGGGATTACGTAATAGAAGAGATAAGGCATATTGACCGCTTACCCCCAGCAACAGACAATCGCTCACTAGACGACCTGTCTATAAAAGTACAGTCCCTGGTAGGGATGCTGGGAGCGCAACGAGAAAAGGGTATGCACGAGCTATACGCCAACTCCAACGTCGAGAGGATTTTAGAGAAGCTGCCGCCCGCCAGACAGGAGCGCTTCAGGCGGCAAAGAGACCACCGTGATCCTAACGGTCCAGAAGCATCCCTCCTAGACTTGGCCGACTTCCTGGCGAGAGAAGTCAGCAGCCTACGATTGGATACGTTCGTGCGGAGCACACCAAGCTCCAGAGAGGGACCTAGGAGAGTAAACGATGGCCGAAGATCGGTGACTGTTATGCACCAAGCCGAATCAGTACCGCAGCACCAGAACCACAACACCCCCTCGACGAAAGAGGACCAGTGGAAGATTGAGTGCCAGTACTGTGAGGGAGAACATCGGCTCTATCAGTGCGAAGATTTCAAGAAGCTGACCACGGATGATGTGAGTCAGTGGGTCAAGGACCACCGCCGCTGCTTCCGCTGCGCGCGCAGCCACCTAGCAGCTGAGTGCCGCTTGAAAAGGAAGTGCAGCAGGTGCGGTGGCACCCACCTGGAGGTCTTGCATGACATCAACAGGCGTCAGCCAGGACAACAGAGTGGGCCCGTCGCGGTAATGTACCATGCCGAGGCGGTGGCACCAGCACCGAAGAGCCACCAGACCGCTCCCTCCTGTACCTACTGCGATGGCGGACACTGGCTGGCACAGTGCGCCGAATATAAGACACTGAACCCCGTCCAAGTTAACCAGTGGCGTGAGGCGGCCCAGGCGGGCGCCGCTTACCACGCAGGGGCGGCCCAGGCGGGCGCCGCTTACCGCGCAGCACGGTGCGGAGCCCACCAGAAGGTCCAAGACAACCAACCAACAGGAGTGCTCCACATAGACCCCCAGCATAGCGGGACCCCCCGTGTGCTCCTCAAAGTGGTCAGAGTGCTCCTGAGCCACGAGGACAAGGTCCTGGACACTTACGCCGTCCTGGACGATGGGTCCGAAAAGACTCTCCTCCTCGCTTCCGCAGCAGCCCAGTTGGGCCTGCGAGGTGTCAAAGATACGATGACCATACGCACCATCAGAAGGGACCAGAAGACCATAAAGGGTGAAAAGGTCTCCTTCGAGATAGCAGCGGTGGACAAGCCCGAGAAGCAGTATAGTATAAGTAACGTCTTCACCAGCCACGACATAGGCCTGTCGCAGTACACCTACCCCATCCCACAGCTGATGGCTAAGTATGGGCACCTACGTCAACTACCTATACCGCTTATCGACGGCGCCACACCGACCCTGCTCATCGGCTCCGACCACGCGGACCTCATTCTCCCAATTGAGGCGGCCCACGTCGGACCCAAAGGATGCCCGGTCGCGGTTCAGACCCGACTGGGATGGACGCTCCAAGGCCCCCTCTACGGACTTGACAGTCAACCCACGTCTACAAGCTGCCTACACACAGAGGCGAGCGACACCGGCCTCTCCCCCGTACAGCAGAGGCTATTGACATTAAGCGAGAGGCCCGTGAGAGAACCGTGGGTACCAGAGGGAGTTCGGAACTCCACCCCCCTCAGCTGCGCTCCAGACGTGGCTGACCTCGAACCCAGCACCCCAAGCGACTCCTTGACGGGGCGGCCGGGACCGGCCCCTCCTCAGATGGGGTACAGAGCAAACAAGAGAAACAGACGGAGGAGGAGAAAGCACAGCCAAGCACAGATCAAAGCAGTCTCAGGCCCGCTTCCTCCTAAGCCCCCCTTCATCCCGTCCAGTCGTCATGACCATAGACCAGTCACTACCCCGAGCTGCGTGGCCGGCCGGCCGCGTAAGCAAAGTGACCACTGGTGCCGACGGAAAGGTCCGAGTGGCAGAAGTGCTCGGCCAAGGGCGGATCTACAACCGACCCGTGGCGAGGCTGATAGAGTCGCCAAGGCTCCCCGACTCGCCTAATGACGACCATGACCCCTGACTTTGTGAACTGCCCGACCCCTCACAGACATTGAGTAGTGGACAGTGCGGTTAATCTGTCTCTGCTTAGCTAATTAGGTGGGACTAATTAGGGGGCGGCTGTTACAAAGGGTCAGATTAAACCGAATATATATATTTATTGCCTGAGATCCCATGTATAATATTTGTATATCGTTTGATATCCCTTGTATATTCTTTGTACATATATACGGAATATCCCTTTACCTAGTCTACAGGACAGACCATAATATTCGTTCTCCTATTGGAAGCGATCCCCTGGCGCCAGTGCCTTACCCCCTAGAGCTGACTTCAAAGGTACCGACGAGATATGTCTGTACATGCCCAGCTTCTGCCCAAGGATACGGCTACCGAAATACGAATGGTACTATTTGTCCACCGTACGTATAAATATGACCAGCAAATACAGAACTTCCTTTTTCAGTTCGCCTTCAGTTCAGTCTGGTTCCAGTTATCCAAGCAACGTCTCACCCACTACGCAACGTGGGCAGAGCAGGGCTCGCATTGCCCCAAGATAGAGTCTCGTGTTATCCTAATACATTTGTTCAATGTATCGTTCGCTATTTATTAGTAAACCTTCATTACGAGTCAAAGACCACGTGAAGTGGGTAATTGTGCGTCTACATAGAGCATTTATTGCCGCGTACTAAGAGGATAGTAACGTCAAGTTCAACCGTGCACTACCACGCACCGGAGGATACCTACACCGCGCACCACAGAGGATTTACACCCCGCCAGCAGTGCCACTTTCCGGCAAGGATTATTATTCTTCATTGCTTTGACCAAGCTGCTGGAGCAGAGAACCGCCTACCCCACTGCTACTGTGGGATCTACACCTGCCCGTGAGACCATCACTTGAGCCTGTCTCTGTCGTACCAGAGGCTCCACGGCTCTCACCTGCACGGCGCGCAGCCTGGGACCAGGCTGCCTATCCCCGCTGACACAGGGGTGATATCGCCTCCGTGGACCATTGACTTTCATAGAGCATTGCCCCCCCCTGCTGGCTTACAACCGGTAGTACACCCCTTTCCCAGAGTACCATAGAGATAATCCTTAATATTCATTATTGATTTGCCTGCACATTCTTTGCCTTATATGCGCAATCTACGTAATGTAACAATATTCTTGATGTAATAAATATTCTAATTGAGTATTTGTGTGGAAACCGTGTTATTGTGGAAGTGTTCTAATCTAATATACTTGTGTACAGTATTGGCCAGTAGTACATAGACGGTAGTGATTTAATGATATCAATACTTGATTAATACAGTCAGGGAATTGTACCCCTCAGTTACAGACTAAGTCATACATAGCACAAGTCCCCTCCGGTACTTGAGGTAACAGCAGTCGCATCTTTTCACCTGCGCAGCTCGATCTCTCAGTGGCGAGGAGTAACGCGTGGGAGGCTCACGCTGCCCCCGACACTTCCTGATTCTACTGCGCAGGCGCACCAACCGACCTGTAGGAGTCGCTGTCCACAACGCCCGATCCCCACCCATCAGTTTCCCACCCCCTAATACGGCCAATGTGTATTAGTACGGACGACCAGCTAAACTGAAAGCAAATGTGGAGCGCTGGGCTCGAACTGACGAGCCCAGCGTCTCCAGCATTTCGTGGCGATCATAACATAGAGTGTTGTGGTCATACTACATGTTAACCCTGTCATAGTGTTGTGATCATACAACATGTTAACCCTGTCATAGTGTTGTGATCATACAACATGTTAACCCTGTCATAGTGTTGTGATCATACAACATGTTAACCCTGTCATAGTGTTGTGATCATACAACATGTTAACCCTGTCATAACATAGAGTCATACTACATGTTAACCGCAGCATGGGGTCATGTTGGTCACAGATGCAGGCAACAGGACTGTATACAGCAACATACTACTTTATAATCAAAGGGGAGATGTGACGACGATGATTTAACAATGTGGTACAAATGAGCAAACAGATTATACCAAGAAATTGAATGTCTTACTGTACCATGTGACCACAGCCGAGGGCCCAACAGCACTAACTACAGAGTGACAAATCCTCTGGATAGACTTAATTGCTCAATGTTAATGCAGAAGGCTTTGGTCGGTCATTTATGGGTCAGCCATTTTCCATTAGACTGTGAAAGTCAACCCCAGCAAGCAACACTGTCCCTCCAAGTGAACACATGTTGGTAGATGGGAGGAATAATCTGCAAGCGATTGGTTGCTGATAGGCCTGGTTTACTTGGTTTAAACCTTAATGGTTCTCCTGGGTTTATTTTTGTGATAATTTTTTTTTTATTTCTTTTCTTTTACATGAAACAAGACAACACAATACAGTAATAACAACAATAAACAGGACTTCAGAGGACATACTAACAACAACAACAACAACAACAACAACAACAATAACAACGGAAATAACAAACCATAAAACAAAACATAAAAATGAAATTGTGAGGTTTTGCCCGCTGCTCACTACCTTTTCTCTGTCTTCTTTAAGCCTACTGTTAGGAATTCCCTATTCTCTGTCTTCTTTAAGCCTACTGTTAGGAATTCCCTACTCACTCTCTCTAGCCCCCACCCTCTCGTTCTTTACCCTTAGTGGCCACACCTGTTTGATATTCTATTATCTCTCGCACCTGTGGTGGCAGGCTAATTAGTCCCCCTGTGGGCTTTAAATACCAGGGCGCTTCCCCTCGTTTTGGCGTGGGGTCGTGTTGTATACTTGCCGAGTCATATTCTCTAAACATCTAGACTCTTTCGGGAGATCCTCCGTCTGCCTATGCTGTTCCATTCTCCTGCGTCGAGATGTTTTGCTCCAGCCTTCGCCTGCTGTCGCCGTTGCCTGAGAGTGGGACTGGTCTGCGCTCCCTAGACTTCCACGGGAGGCATCCCAGTCATCCACTTCAGACCCCCCGCGCAGCTGTCGACCTGACGCACATCCAGACCAGCGCAGACGCTCTCCAGTCCTCAGCGCGCTACGCGCATCTTCCAAGGACGCTCGAGCTTGGCACGCTCTCCAGACCAGCGCGCAACGCGCATCTTCCAAGAACCCTCGAGCTTGGACGCTCTCCAGTCCTCAGCGCGCAACGCGCATCTTCCAAGAACCCTCGAGCTTGGACGCTCTCCAGTCCTCAGCGCGCAACGCGCATCTTCCAAGGACGCTCGAGCTTGGCACGCTCTCCAGACCAGCGCGCAACGCGCATCTTCCAAGAACCCTCGAGCTTGGCACGCTCTCCAGACCAACGCGCATCTCCTAGACCTTCGAGCTTGGCACGCTCTCCCGACCAGCGCGCAGATGCGCATCTCCTAGACCTTCGAGCTTGGCACGCTCCCCAGACCAGCGCGCTGGAGCGCATCTTCCAGACCTTCGTGCTTGGCGCACTCCTCCTCGCAGACGCACCCCGAGGCGTCTCTCTGTTCCGACGCGCACACCAAGGTGTGGCGCGCCACTCTGTTCCTCGGCTCCGACAGTGGCTACCCGGTGGACGACATCCTCGCCACCGCCACTGTTCCAGCTCCCTGTTCCGACGCGCACACCAAGGTGTGGCGCGCACTCTGTTCCTCGGCTCCGACAGTGGCTACCCGGTGGACGACATCCTCGCCACCGCCACTGTTCCAGCTCCCTGTTCCGACGCGCACACCAAGGTGTGGCGCGCACTCTGTTCCTCGGCTCCGACAGCGGCTACCCGGTGGACGATGCCCTCGTCACCGCCACTGTTCCAGCACTCTGTTCCTCGGCTCCGACAGCGGCTACCCGGTGGACGATGCCCTCGTCACCGCCACTGTTCCAGCACTCTCTCCCTCGGCTCGGACAGCCAGCCACCCCGGTGGCGATGCCTTCGTTCCCGTTGCTGTCCCTGTACCATTACGCATGCGCCTGGGTGAGTTTTGATTGTGATGTCACTCACCCAGCGTAGTGCCCTTGCCCCCGTTCCCGCTGCTGTCCCCGTACCTTTACGCATACGCCTGGGTGAGTTTTGATTGTGATGTCACTCACTCAGCGTAGTGCCCTTGCCCCCGTTCCCGCTGCTGTCCCCGTACCTTTACGCATACGCCTGGGTGAGTTTTGATTGTGATGTCACTCACTCAGCGTAGTGCCCTTGCCCCCGTTCCCGCTTCTGTCCCCGTACCTTTACGCATACGCCTGGGTGAGTTTTGATTGTGATGTCACTCACTCAGCGTAATGCCACTTGCCCCCGTTCCCGCTGCTGTTCCTGTACCTTTACGCATACGCCTGGGTGAGTTTTGATTGTGATGTCACTCTCCCAGCGTATTGCCTCTGTAAGTTAGTTTGGACATTTCATCTCCCAGCGTATTGCCTCTGTAAGTTAGTTTGGACATTTCAACTCCCAGCGTAATGCCTCTGTTTTTGGTTCTCACTTAGAATAGTATTTTTGGACTTTACATCTCCCCCTGTGTGTTTGTCACACGAAGATATTATTACTTTGTTCACTTTGTTATTTGGACTGTTCTGCACCTGCTCTGTTTTTTCCCTTTGTGCATTAACTCTCTCCTCTGTCCTGCAGAGCGGCCCTGATGTTTTCCCACCAGTCCCCAGTTCCTCCCTGTACCCCAGCCCGCCTCCGCGGGCCTCAGTCCCCTCTGTTTCTAGTTCCACCTAGTTCCTGTCCCAAGTTCTCCCCTTCTAGTTCCAGCTAGTTCCTTGTCCCTTGTTCTCCTTGTCCCCAGTTCTCCTTCCCTAGTTCTCCTAGTCCCTAGTCCTCTTTTCCTTGTTCTCCTAGTCCCCAGTTCTCCTTCCCTAGTTCTCCTAGTCCCTAGTCCTCTTTCCCTAGTTCTCCTAGTCCCTAGTCCTCTATCCCTAGCTCTCCTAGTCCCTAGTCCTCTCTCCCTAGTTCTCCTTGTCCCTGGTTTACCTAGTCTCTAGTTCCTTTGTCCCAAGGCGTTCCCTTAACCTTCCCTTTGGCGTTCCCTTCTCCTGCCCGCCTCTTAAAGGCACCTTTCCTTCCCCTCATATTATATTCCTGTATTTGTGATTCTCCCTTAAAGGGACAGTGCCCTTTTCCCTGTATTTCCCTTTTGTTCAATAAATATCTGTTTCTTGGCAAACCATCATACCTGTCTTGTGTTGTGCGATTGGGGTCGGTTACAAACCATAACAGTACGACCCCACCAAGTCTACGACCCCAGCCAGCACAGACTGTGTATGTTGAGTTTGCCTTTTTTTTTCTTGTTCCCTTTAGCTCCCTTGTTAGCCTGTTACTCCCCTGTTTAGCTTGTTAGTCTCCCCGGTTAGCTCCCCTGTTTGCTTCCCGTTTTGCCCTGTTTGACCCCCCTGTAGCTAGCCTTGCCCTGGCAGCTACCCTTTCCCTCTGCTAGCCTAGCTCCGGCAGCTTGCGCAGCCTCTATGTTGATGTAGCAGTACAGCTAGCATAGGCCCTGTAGCTGTCAGTGCCCTGGCAGCTAACCTTCCCTCTGCTAGCCCTTTTCCCGGTGCTACCATGGTTACCCCTTTTGCTACCCTGCTTGCCCCTCAGTTCTCTAGACCCAGTTCCTCTAGACCAGTTCTCTAGACCAGTTCTCTAAACCAGTTCTCTAGACCAGTTCTCTAGCCCGGTTCTCTAGCCCAGTTCTCTAGACCCAGTTCCTCTAGACCAGTTCCCCCAGTTGCCCCTCTGCTACCCTAGTTACCCCTCGGCGACCCTGTTTCTTTTGCTAGCCCCACTCTTGTGGTGGCTTCCCCTGCTGGCTTGGCCAGTACCGTCTTGTTTTGCCCCTGCCACTCTGTCTGTATTTGTTTTGGGTTGCCGGGTGGCTCCCGTTGGAGGGGGGGATACTGTGAGGTTTTGCCCGCTGCTCACTACCTTTTCTCTGTCTTCTTTAAGCCTACTGTTAGGAATTCCCTATTCTCTGTCTTCTTTAAGCCTACTGTTAGGAATTCCCTACTCACTCTCTCTAGCCCCCACCCTCTCGTTCTTTACCCTTAGTGGCCACACCTGTTTGATATTCTATTATCTCTCGCACCTGTGGTGGCAGGCTAATTAGTCCCCCTGTGGGCTTTAAATACCAGGGCGCTTCCCCTCGTTTTGGCGTGGGGTCGTGTTGTATACTTGCCGAGTCATATTCTCTAAACATCTAGACTCTTTCGGGAGATCCTCCGTCTGCCTATGCTGTTCCATTCTCCTGCGTCGAGATGTTTTGCTCCAGCCTTCGCCTGCTGTCGCCGTTGCCTGAGAGTGGGACTGGTCTGCGCTCCCTAGACTTCCACGGGAGGCATCCCAGTCATCCACTTCAGACCCCCCGCGCAGCTGTCGACCTGACGCACATCCAGACCAGCGCAGACGCTCTCCAGTCCTCAGCGCGCTACGCGCATCTTCCAAGGACGCTCGAGCTTGGCACGCTCTCCAGACCAGCGCGCAACGCGCATCTTCCAAGAACCCTCGAGCTTGGACGCTCTCCAGTCCTCAGCGCGCAACGCGCATCTTCCAAGAACCCTCGAGCTTGGACGCTCTCCAGTCCTCAGCGCGCAACGCGCATCTTCCAAGGACGCTCGAGCTTGGCACGCTCTCCAGACCAGCGCGCAACGCGCATCTTCCAAGAACCCTCGAGCTTGGCACGCTCTCCAGACCAACGCGCATCTCCTAGACCTTCGAGCTTGGCACGCTCTCCCGACCAGCGCGCAGATGCGCATCTCCTAGACCTTCGAGCTTGGCACGCTCCCCAGACCAGCGCGCTGGAGCGCATCTTCCAGACCTTCGTGCTTGGCGCACTCCTCCTCGCAGACGCACCCCGAGGCGTCTCTCTGTTCCGACGCGCACACCAAGGTGTGGCGCGCCACTCTGTTCCTCGGCTCCGACAGTGGCTACCCGGTGGACGACATCCTCGCCACCGCCACTGTTCCAGCTCCCTGTTCCGACGCGCACACCAAGGTGTGGCGCGCACTCTGTTCCTCGGCTCCGACAGTGGCTACCCGGTGGACGACATCCTCGCCACCGCCACTGTTCCAGCTCCCTGTTCCGACGCGCACACCAAGGTGTGGCGCGCACTCTGTTCCTCGGCTCCGACAGCGGCTACCCGGTGGACGATGCCCTCGTCACCGCCACTGTTCCAGCACTCTGTTCCTCGGCTCCGACAGCGGCTACCCGGTGGACGATGCCCTCGTCACCGCCACTGTTCCAGCACTCTCTCCCTCGGCTCGGACAGCCAGCCGCCCCGGTGGCGATGCCTTCGTTCCCGTTGCTGTCCCTGTACCATTACGCATGCGCCTGGGTGAGTTTTGATTGTGATGTCACTCACCCAGCGTAGTGCCCTTGCCCCCGTTCCCGCTGCTGTCCCCGTACCTTTACGCATACGCCTGGGTGAGTTTTGATTGTGATGTCACTCACTCAGCGTAGTGCCCTTGCCCCCGTTCCCGCTGCTGTCCCCGTACCTTTACGCATACGCCTGGGTGAGTTTTGATTGTGATGTCACTCACTCAGCGTAGTGCCCTTGCCCCCGTTCCCGCTTCTGTCCCCGTACCTTTACGCATACGCCTGGGTGAGTTTTGATTGTGATGTCACTCACTCAGCGTAATGCCACTTGCCCCCGTTCCCGCTGCTGTTCCTGTACCTTTACGCATACGCCTGGGTGAGTTTTGATTGTGATGTCACTCTCCCAGCGTATTGCCTCTGTAAGTTAGTTTGGACATTTCATCTCCCAGCGTATTGCCTCTGTAAGTTAGTTTGGACATTTCAACTCCCAGCGTAATGCCTCTGTTTTTGGTTCTCACTTAGAATAGTATTTTTGGACTTTACATCTCCCCCTGTGTGTTTGTCACACGAAGATATTATTACTTTGTTCACTTTGTTATTTGGACTGTTCTGCACCTGCTCTGTTTTTTCCCTTTGTGCATTAACTCTCTCCTCTGTCCTGCAGAGCGGCCCTGATGTTTTCCCACCAGTCCCCAGTTCCTCCCTGTACCCCAGCCCGCCTCCGCGGGCCTCAGTCCCCTCTGTTTCTAGTTCCACCTAGTTCCTGTCCCAAGTTCTCCCCTTCTAGTTCCAGCTAGTTCCTTGTCCCTTGTTCTCCTTGTCCCCAGTTCTCCTTCCCTAGTTCTCCTAGTCCCTAGTCCTCTTTTCCTTGTTCTCCTAGTCCCCAGTTCTCCTTCCCTAGTTCTCCTAGTCCCTAGTCCTCTTTCCCTAGTTCTCCTAGTCCCTAGTCCTCTATCCCTAGCTCTCCTAGTCCCTAGTCCTCTCTCCCTAGTTCTCCTTGTCCCTGGTTTACCTAGTCTCTAGTTCCTTTGTCCCAAGGCGTTCCCTTAACCTTCCCTTTGGCGTTCCCTTCTCCTGCCCGCCTCTTAAAGGCACCTTTCCTTCCCCTCATATTATATTCCTGTATTTGTGATTCTCCCTTAAAGGGACAGTGCCCTTTTCCCTGTATTTCCCTTTTGTTCAATAAATATCTGTTTCTTGGCAAACCATCATACCTGTCTTGTGTTGTGCGATTGGGGTCGGTTACAAACCATAACAGAAATTGTGTTACCACAGACACCATAAAAACCATTTCCTCCCCCATTCCCACCCCAGGAACCCAGGACCCCCCAGGATCAGCACCCGACTCCGCTTCGCCGCTAAAACATGGCCTTCACTCTCTCAGCCGCAGAGACCCACAACTCAATATTGGATTGCCCAATCCCCACCACCCGGGCAGTAGAAATCTCCATATATATGACGTCCAAAAAGGTTAATGACCAATTGATTATTGTTAGTTTCTCCTGGTTTATATAGTGTCATTATATATTTCATCAACCTTCGAAGAGACTGACCCGAATGTGTCCACGCTTCAATCACTGTCTTGATTGTAATCTATAGCTAAATCAATACTTGAATGATTAGGGGGAAATTGTGTTTTCTTTTTTTCAACTCCAAAATATACTCCAAATAGCCTGCATCGGCATGTAGGGGTAATATCTTTTAGAAAGTCAGTTCTTCTGAGAAAAGGACATTTTGGTCATGAGAACTTTCTACCCAAAGCTAACTTTGACATCTGATGACATCTGCAGTTTCTGCTACAAGAAGGATGACATCTACCGTTTCTGCTACAAGAGGGATGACATCTACAGTTTCTGCTACAAGAAGGATGACATCTACCGTTTCTGCTACAAGAGGGATGACATCTACAGTTTCTGCTACAAGAAGGATGACATCTACAGTTTCTGCTACAAGAAGGATGACATCTACAGTTTCTGCTACAAGAAGGATGACATCTACAGTTTGTTACAAGAGGGATGACATCTACAGTTTCTGCTACAAGAAGGATGACATCTACAGTTTGTTACAAGAGGGATGACATCTACAGTTTCTGCTACAAGAAGGATGACATCTACAGTTTGTTACAAGAGGGATGACATCTACAGTTTCTGCTACAAGAGGGATGCCATCTACAGTTTCTGCTACAAGAAGGATTACATCTACAGTTTGTTACAAGAAGGATGACATCTACAGTTTGTTACAAGAAGGATGACATATGATCTACAGTTTGTTACAAGAAGGATGACATCTACAGTTTCTGCTACAAGAAGGATGACATCTACAGTTTGTTACAAGAGGGATGATGTCAAATCAACACCTATGGCTGGGAGGTTAGTAGGCTGGGAGGTTAGTAGGCTGGGAGGTTAGTAGGCTGGGAGGTTAGTAGGCTAACTATTTGAAGGTATACCATCATGGATCCATGCAAAGGAATGCGTTCTTACAATACAATTGTCAACGATATTTCTCATTGCGCAG
The DNA here is from genome assembly GCF_963971535.1 of Notolepis coatsorum. Classification (NCBI taxonomy): domain Eukaryota; kingdom Metazoa; phylum Chordata; class Actinopteri; order Aulopiformes; family Paralepididae; genus Notolepis; species Notolepis coatsorum. Next base: position 11,154,961 of record NC_140183.1, on the reverse strand, counting down.
CAGTATCACAGTGTGATGTAAATTGGGTGAGAAAATACAATTTTTAACAAAGCAGCACTGTGACGGTTGTATTACAACGAGAGAAATGCATCAAAAAGATGTTGTATCTATGGATGTCCGATATTATCGGCCGATATCGGCATTAAAATGTGATATCGGAAAATATTGGTATCGGTTTTCAAAAATAAAAAATAAAAATTTACATTTCTATAACCTTTATTTACCCAGGCAAGCAAGTAAGAACAAATTCTGATTTTATTTATTGTCAAAAGTATGCATAATGTTGTGTTAATTCCACAACAAGAGATATGTAATGTTAATTACCTGAAATTATTCCATTTTTGGGGGGGGGGGACCCTGCATATATCGGTATCGGTTGATATCGGTATCGGAAATTAAGAGTTGGACAATATCGGTATATCGGTATCGGTAAAAAAGCCAATATCGAGCATCCCTAGTTGTATCATAATCAATTGTCAACTGGGGACTCAACTAAGAAGAGAATGTGTGATATGAGGCTTTGTACATAATGCTATCTGAGCATAGAACCACATCACAGCATCTCTCCTACCTCTCACTGTCTGAGAACCACATCACAGCCTCTCTCCTACCTCTCACTGTCTGAGAACCACATCACAGCCTCTCTCCTACCTCTCACTGTCTGAGAACCACCTCACAGCCTCTCTCCTACCTCTCACTGTATGAGAACCACCTCACAGCCTCTCTCCTACCTCTCACTGTCTGAGAACCACATCACAGCCTCTCTCCTACCTCTCACTGTCTGAGAACCACATCACAGCCTCTCTCCTACCTCTCACTGTCTGAGAACCATCTCACAGCCTCTCTCCTACCTCTCACTATCTGAGAACCATCTCACAGCCTCTCTCCTACCTCTCACTGTCTGAGAACCACCTCACAGCCTCTCTCCTACCTCTCACTGTCTGAGAACCATCTCACAGCCTCTCTCCTACCTCTCACTGTCTGAGAACCATCTCACAGCCTCTATGGCTACCTCTCACTGAGTTTGGGCTGAGCCCAAACGTTCGAACGTTCGAACCTTCGTTCGCTACGTTGGCATTCGAATTCTAAATCAACATTTGAATTTTTTATTTTTGGAGTGAAGCTACATCTGTCTCTCTCTGTTCCTGTCTGTAGAGTGAAGCTACATCTGTCTCTCTCTGTTCCCGTCTGTAGAGTGAAGCTACATCTGTCTCTCTCTGTTCCTGTCTGTAGAGTGAAGCTACATCTGTCTCTCTCTGTTCCTGTCCGTAGAGTGAAGCTACATCTGTCTCTCTGTTCCTGTCTGTAGAGTGAAGCTACATCTGTCTCTCTCTGTTCCCGTCTGTAGAGTGAAGCTACATCTGTCTCTCTCTGTTCCTGTCTGTAGAGTGAAGCTACATCTGTCTCTCTGTTCCTGTCCGTAGAGTGAAGCTACATCTGTCTCTCTGTTCCTGTCTGTAGAGTGAAGCTACATCTGTCTCTCTGTTCCTGTCCGTAGAGTGAAGCTACATCTGTCTCTCTGTTCCTGTCTGTAGAGTGAAGCTACATCTGTCTCTCTCTCTGTTCCCGTCTGTAGAGTGAAGCTACATCTGTCTCTCTGTTCCCGTCTGTAGAGTGAAGCTACATCTGTCTCTCTCTCTGTTCCTGTCCGTAGAGTGAAGCTACATCTGTCTCTCTCTGTTCCTGTCTGTAGAGTGAAGCTACATCTGTCTCTCTCTGTTCCTGTCTGTTGAGTGAAGCTACATCTGTCTCTCTCTGTTCCTGTCCGTAGAGTGAAGCTACATCTGTCTCTCTGTTCCTGTCTGTAGAGTGAAGCTACATCTGTCTCTCTCTGTTCCTGTCTGTAGAGTGAAGCTACATCTGTCTCTCTCTCTGTTCCCGTCTGTAGAGTGAAGCTACATCTGTCTCTCTCTGTTCCTGTCTGTAGAGTGAAGCTACATCTGTCTCTCTCTGTTCCTGTCTGTAGAGTGAAGCTACATCTGTCTCTCTCTGTTCCTGTCTGTAGAGTGAAGCTACATCTGTCTCTCTCTCTGTTCCTGTCTGTAGAGTGAAGCTACATCTGTCTCTCTGTTCCCGTCTGTAGAGTGAAGCTACATCTGTCTCTCTGTTCCTGTCTGTAGAGTGAAGCTACATCTGTCTCTCTGTTCACATGCTACGTCTGGATTACCTAACATGATGGTCACCAGCTGGATTACCTAACATGATGGTCACCAGCTGGATTACCTAACACACACACCTGACGATAACGTCCTCCAAGAGGCTCTAGTGGGTATAATGTGACACGTCCTTCACATTTCAACATTTGAAAACCAGGTAATTACACAAATGTTTATCACATATTTATGAACGAAAAGAGATTGATTGATTGATTGATTAAATTGAAAACTTTAATTAACAGATTGCAGAATGGGTACAGTCAGCGGTGCATTCCTGATATCACCTGTGATTGCACGCACGCTAATGGCGCCACGTGCACGCACGCTCCATAAATGTCCCCTCGCTTGAGCACAGACTAAAGACAGTGCCTAATTGCCTCTACGAATGGAATGTAACACATTTCATTCACAAGTTAGGTGTGAATGTATCTGAGAACGTATTTAACACACCTGACGACCGGCGCTATTGATATGCAAAGTAGCCCAGGTGGGTACTTATAGCGAGTTGGCGAGTGAAGCGCATTCCTGTGTGCGTGCACGCGCTTCTGCTCAAATCTTTGCTCAAATCTTACTCTGCACGGAGTGCAATCTCGTCCCATGAGCAACGCATGCCTGGGTACAGTACTGCCCTGATGTAAACAAGATGAAAGTCTTTCTCAGGTCTGCATCCCCTTGACAATTGTGTGTATTGAGCCGTACTGTATTGTACCCATTCTGCAATCTGTTCAATAAAGTTTTCGTTCATTCATTCATTCATTCATTCATTCATTCATTCATTCATTCACTCACTCACTCGCTGTAAGTAATAGCGTGGCTGTGGCCCGTCGCCTACCTTGAGCGATGGCGATGGACTCGAACCGGTGCAGCTCGCGCAGCAGGCAGGTGCGCTCCTGCGGGTGGAGGCTATAAATAAACTCCTTGGCTGACCTCGGCGAGCTGAGCGGCTCCATGGGCTCCTTCAGCGGGTGCGTCCCCAGGCTGCAGCGCTGCACGAGCACCGCAGGGGGGACACACGGGGGGAACCGGCCCGGCGCAGGGACTCCGGACACCCGGCCGGCACCTGCTCTGACGCCGCGCAGGCCGGGCCGCAGGACTCTGAAGCAGGGCAGCATCTCCGGGAGGAGGAGGGACAGGCGCAGTTAACCTGATGAACACGGAGGTGACGGACAACAACAACAAACATCACTTACTATCTGACCGTCCCCACTCCCCAACACGAAACAACAACAATACTACTATAGAATAGAATAGAAATACTTTTATTATCCCGAGAGGGGAAATTTGACACTGCAAATCGCTCAACATTAAACATTTATAGACAGAACAGGTCACGAATAAGAATAACAAAACCAATCAAATTGCATAAGATAAGAATAGAATAACATTTTATAAAAATGGAATAAAATATACAGTAAATAAATACAGTAAGATAAGAATATACTGAGGTCTACAGTAGGTGTAATATTGCACAGTGCTGTTTCAAAAGTAAGAGTCCAGGAAGATGGTAACTGTCACTCTGTGCTCAGTGATGCAGTGTATAGTCTGATGGCTGTTGGAATGAAGGACCACTACTACTACTACTACTACTACTACTACTACTACTACTACTACTACTACTAATAATAATAATAATAATAATAATAATAATAATAATAATAATAATAATAATAATAATAATAATAATAATAATAATAATAATAATAATAATAATAAACAAATATTCGAATCCATACGAAATGTAAACTCTCTTTAGGCTTACTACGGCTACTAACCGAGACTGGGTTAATAAAGCCTATAAAGGGCAAAACAAAGCAACACACAGTAGTACGAACCACTGGGATCAAGGTTGTAACGCGACGAGATGCCGCTGAGGCGAGCTGTCAGAACCCGGTCCAACTTGGCTCTGGATGCTGCGAGTCCCGTGGAGGAAAGAAAAAGCCTCAAAGATGCGGTTCCGACGAAAACGCGACGTCCGTATTTCCCTGCTCGTCATGTATAGCCCGAATATACCTTATTATCACAACTACAACAACACGCAAATGTCAGCAAAACGCTCCGTTATTATTATATGGTGGAAAATGCCATCATGCCCATAATAATAACGGCTGAGTCCAGTCACCTCTGTCCGGGAGGAGGAGGAGGAGGAGGAGGAGGGAGGGGGTGCGATGCCCCAATAGGGTCCAGCTGCAGCGCCGGAGAATCCTCTCAAGGGGCAAGCCTGTGGCAGCCACAGAGAGCGCGCTGATTGGCGGAAAGTACGGAAGTTTCTCGAAGTACTCGGAGGTGCATGCCATCTAAGAATGAAGTGAGCGTGTGTTATTGGAATGATTGATTGATTGATTGCATTTTTTTAATTAATGTCCACCTTGCAGTGTTGGGCAGTAGCTAGCTACAAGTAGCAACGCTACATAGCTTAGCTACATTTCTCAGTAGCGTGATGGTAGCGTCGCTCCTTTTGAACCAAGTAGCGTTCTATGTAGTGTAGCTATTTTTAGACCCAAGTAGTGACGTAGCGTGAGAAAACGCTATACGCTACTGTCCGGAGAACTGGACTGCTGAATAAAGATTTGTGGAAAAAATTAAATCTCCCCGGAGAAAACCCACTATGATTGGTTGGTTGGTTGGTTGGTTTAGATTAGTGCCAGGCGATTAAAAAAAATTATCTAATTAATTACAGGATTTGTAATTAATTAATCTAATTAATCACATTTTAATCGCATAACCATTTTATGCCTGATATTCTATATTCTATAATCATATTTCCAATTGCATGTGTCCGGATGGCAGAATTCAGTACTGTATCTACAAAACCTTCTGTTTAATCATCTGCCATCTATTAATTTGCTTAGATTTATCAGGTCTGGTCAATTTGAGCATAGTGTTATTCACAGTCAAAGATCAAAAAAAAATGTATTGATATTCTCATTTGGTTCATTACAATTTACTCAAAATAAACTTTCATTCAATCAATCACCATGCAGATTGATTGATTGAATACATTTTTTATTAACAGATTGCAGAATGGGTACAATACAGTACGGCTCAATACACACAATTGTTAAGGGGATGCAGACCAGAGAAAGACTTTCGTCTTGTTTACATCAGGGTCCCCCATTTTCAATTCAAAATGAATTGTAAGTAAGGGTGCAACTTGCACCGTGCAATCCATTATTTGTGGATCTAGCCCACAGTATTTCTGACACTGGGAATACATTCCCTGAGATCCATAGATGTCCCTAGAATCAGATACCAAGAACATGCAAATGGACCATATTAAAAAAAAGTCTGTAAATGTGTATTCTACGTTCTTATGAAATGAATGAGATACAAAAAAATAAAGTATAATTTTTTTTTTATTGTAATTAATTCAGAGTTAATTTTCATAACGCGATAATTTGCTGTGTAATTAATTAATTTAATTAACGCAATGCCCTAGTTTAGATATGACGACTCACGATTGGGTAAGGTTAGGGCAAAACATTACGGGTAGGTCAATCAGAGGCAGGATAGGGCGGGTCATGGCCAACCAGGAAGTAAAAAGCAGTCCGCGGCGCGGCGCAGTGTTTACTGTGTCAGCCAAAAACAAAGCTGCGCTCAACCTCCCACACGACCAGCACTCATTTGAGAACACACATCAGTTGAGCTGATGAAAAGCTTTACATAACCATTGTCAACTGTTCTCAAACAGCACACAAGTCAGTGCACTTTTTTGTCAACAGCTAACTAACAGATAGCTGCTATCATGTAGGCAGAAAATGAACAATATTATGGGGGTGGGGAAAAGAAAAGGCAAACGTTATTGTCATTTTGCTACTGTGGTTTGAGTTGAAACAGTAGTTTATCCTGTGCTGAAAAGTCTCCATTCCCCTCATACTTTAACATTTTGTACATGGTACCGCAAGGTACATTAATACAAGTACATGTTAAAAGGATGACACAAAAAGCCAGACAGAGGGCTTGTTTCCAGTTTCAGTTTGTTTTATAATAAACAATCAAACTGAGAATTTTTTGCCTGCCTATTTGTTTGGTGGAAACTTGATCATAAAGTAAAAAAGAAAAGAAAAAAGTAGTGCCGATGTAGCTAGCTATTTTTGCCATGTTCTTGTAGTGTAGCTTGTTAAATTTTTCTGGGGATAGCTTCCGTTGTAGTTGAGCTATATTTTTTTTAATTCTTTTTTAGCATTTTTACAGCTTTTCTTGGTCACGCAGGACCGACAGAGGAGAGGGCGAACGGGAGGAGAGGTGGGGAGGACATGCGACAAATAACGTCGGGTGCTGGGATCGAACCCGGGTCGGCCACATACTGTAGGTGCGCGAGGCACTTCGACTATGGTATGCGCTATATTTAATCGAGAGTAACTTGTAGTGTAGCTTACTACATTTTCCAAGTAGCTTGCCCATCACTGCCGCCTTGTTTCGAACTGGTTATGCTTAGGCCCTCTTTCGAAGTTGGTTCTGCTTAGAGTTTATCTTTAGAGCAGGGCGATAGTCTAGACCACCAGCCCTGATTCCAAACTCTAAGCATGACTTCGAAAGAGGGCGACTTCGAAAGAGGGCCTAAGCATAACCAGTTCGAAACAAGGCGGACATTAATACAATTTTCAATCAATCAATCAATCAATCAATCAATCAATCAATCAATCAATCAATCAATCAATCAATCAATCAACCAATCAATCAATCCAATAACACACGCTCACTTAAAACAGCGCACCTCCGAGCTGCTTCTATAGAAAGTAAGGTTCGTACTTTACGCCAGACGTACATCAGCGTGCCCTCGGTGGCTGCCACAGGCTTGCCCAGTGAGAGGATTATCCGGCGCTGCAGCTGGACCCTATTGCCTGAAAACCATTTTCCAATGGGATGCGCGTGTCTTCCGTGCGTAGCGATGACGGTATGGTGTCACGCAAGTGCACGGTGCGCATGGGCTGGAGTAAAGTCAAATGAAAACTACAGTACAGCCCGGCTGTGTGGAAGAAGGTACGCGTCTGTTCCCCATCCTCCCGTCGCAAGGCCCGCGTGATGTAGGTCATATGAGCCGTTCCAACCCGAAACACTCCCCAGTTATTTTCCATTCGTGACACAAGTTCACAACAACGCCCTTTATTCATCTCTTCCTTCCAAGGACAACCCCGATGCATTATCGAACTGAACATATACGGGGAAAGTGTGATAGAATCCTGTATTGGTTTATTAGATTAGCGCTGAAATTATATGCATGATACATATAGGGCCATTGGAACTGGACCTGGGCCCTGTGTACACGACCAATGAAAACACCGACAAGACTGACCTCTAGTGGTTAAAAGCAAGTGTAACATGTCGTTGTCTCTAGTTTTACACTGAAGTTCAGTGGTTCAATCACAACTTGCCCTCACAAGTCCTATTTTGACGGTTTTGATAACTTGTAATGTATATATATATATACATGTATATATATAATCCTAATAAACAAAGAATCCATAAATGATAAACAGTCCAAATACAAAATGAACACTTAGCACAACGGTTCACAACCTTTATTGTGTCAAGGAACACCACATGGATACCTTTATTATATATATACATATATATATATAATCCTAATAAACAAAGAATCCATAAATGATAAACAGTCCAAATACAAAATGAACACTTAGCACAACGGTTCACAACCTTTATTGTGTCAAGAAACACCACATGGATACCTTTATTGTGTGAATGACCACACGGATACCTTTATTGTGTGAAGGAACACCACATGGATACCTTTATTGTGTGAAGGAACACCACATGGATACCTTTATTGTGTGAAGGAACACCACATGCATACCTTTATTGTGTGAAGGAACACCACATGGATACCTTTATTGTGTGAAGGAACACCACATGGATACCTTTATTGTGTGAAGGAACACCACATGGATACCTTTATTGTGTAAAGGAACACCACATGGATACCTTTATTGTGTAAAGGAACACCACATGGATACCTTTATTGTGTGAAGGAACACCACATGGATACCTTTATTGTGTGAAGGACCACATGGATACCTTTATTGTGTGAAGGAACACCACATGGATACCTTTATTGTGTGAAGGACCACACGGATACCTTTATTGTGTGAAGGAACACCACATGGATACCTTTATTGTGTGAAGGAACACCACATGGATACCTTTATTGTGTGAAGGAACACCACATGCATACCTTTATTGTGTGAAGGAACACCACATGGATACCTTTATTGTGTGAAGGAACACCACATGGATACCTTTATTGTGTGAAGGAACACCACATGGATACCTTTATTGTGTAAAGGAACACCACATGGATACCTTTATTGTGTAAAGGAACACCACATGGATACCTTTATTGTGTGAAGGAACACCACATGGATACCTTTATTGTGTGAAGGACCACATGGATACCTTTATTGTGTGAAGGAACACCACATGGATACCTTTATTGTGTGAAGGACCACATGGATACCTTTATTGTGTGAAGGAACACCACATGGATACCTTTATTGTGTGAAGGAACACCACATGCATACCTTTATTGTGTGAACGAACACCACATGGATACCTTTATTGTGTGAAGGAACACCACATGGATACCTTTATTGTGTGAAGGAACACCACATGCATACCTTTATTGTGTGAAGGAACACCACATGGATACCTTTATTGTGTGAAGGAACACCACATGGATACCTTTGTGTGAAGGAACACCACATGGATACCTTTATTGTGTGAAGGAACACCACATGGATACCTTTATTGTGTGAAGGAACACCACATGGATACCTTTAAAGGAGGGTCTTATAGACCTGGAGGTCCTTAAAGGAGGGTCTTGGTGTCTGTAGAGCTGGTGGTCCTTAAAGGAGGGTCTTGTAGACCTGGAGGTCCTTAAAGGAGGGTCTTGTAGACCTCGAGGTTAAAGGAGGGTCTTGTAGACCTGGAGGTTGTTAAAGGAGGGTCTTGGTGTCTGTAGAGCTGAAGGTCCTTAAAGGAGGGTCTTGTAGAGCTGGAGGTCCTTAAAGGAGGGTCTTGTAGACCTGGAGGTCCTTAAAGGAGGGTCTTGTAGACCTGGAGGTCCTTAAAGGAGGGTCTTGTAGAGCTGGAGGTCCTTAAAGGAGGGTCTTGGTGTCTGTAGAGCTGGTGGTCCTTAAAGGAGGGTCTTGTAGACCTGGAGGTCCTTAAAGGAGGGTCTTGTAGAGCTGGTGGTCCTTAAAGGAGGGTCTTGTAGACCTGGAGGTCCTTAAAGGAGGGTCTTGTAGAGCTGGAGGTCCTTAAAGGAGGGTCTTGGTGTCTGTAGACCTGGACATGAAGACTTGACAGTCTTTGTGCTAAAAGACACTCCATTTCATCAGCCAGGCAGTTACATATAGACACTCCGTTCAGTCAGTCAGTCAGTTACATATAGACAGGGGTGTAAAAAGTACCCAGACATTATACTTAAGTGAAAGTATGGGTACCGTTTCAAAATCATACTCAAGTAAAAGTCAGAGAATCTGGCTAAAAACACACTTGAGTAAAAGTTAAAAAGTTTCTACTTTTAAATGTACTGAAGCCTGACATCTTTTAAATCAGCCCTCAAAACTCACCTTTTCAATCTTGCTTTTGACCTCTAATTCTGTCGGTTTTATTTTATTTTGTCATGTATTATTTTTGTTCTGTTTTGTTCTGTTTTTTGTTTTGCCATAGTTTGTCTCTCCTGCCCATGTAAAGCGTCTTTGAGCACCTGGAAAAGCGCTATATAAGATAGATGTATTATTATTATTATTATTATTACTAAAAAGTAAAAGTAAAAACCTTTTTTTATTCCCGGGCAATGAAATGTTCCGTTTCGTAACTTTCGTCCTCTTCATCACTCGTACTATCACTTGTGGCCATCTTCTGTAGCTTGTCACTCTGACTGTCTATTCCTCTGATGGCAGGTGTTTAATCAAAGATCCCCGCTTTCTAGTCTTGCACAAGGACCAATCAGCATGGGTATGGGTGGGTTAATTTTCCATTGATGGGGATTTGATTGGCTGTTTTTAAATAAAGTGCGGCCGCATGATTAATAACGTTAACGTTAGTTTGGCCAGAGAACAAATATACTAATTAAAATAGTTGGACCTGCAAGATTTGTACTTTGTAGGTCTGCATTTTAACCCATTGAATCCGGGAAACACATTTGTGTGTATGCAGGCTATATAATGCATTATTAGCAGGCATTTCAGGTCTAAATGGGTTAAATGTAAGGAGTAAAAGGTATGTTTTTTTTCTCTGAAATGCAATTGAGTAAAAGTACAAGTATACAAACCTAACAAATCCCCCAAACCAGTACTTAAGTATTGTAACAAAGTGCAATTACTCAAGTACTCTACACCTCTGCATATAGACACTCCATTCAGTCAGTCAGTCTGCCACTCAATGATTAAGACAAGACACAAAATAGCATTTACCATTTTTATTATATTGCTAAAGCAGTCATGACACAGAAAATAACAAGCCTTTACTTCCTGAAACAGATTGCATCATATCCTGTTGAACTGTACAGGGAGAGAGAGAGGTCAACTCTCCTTACAAACAAACCACTAACTAAACGATCAGAAGCCAGGTCTAATCATCTGGCCATAACATAATATGATAAACCAGAAGCATCGTCCTACTCGTACAGTATTCTGTCATTTGGCAACTTAAACATCTAAATATGTTTTTGATTTAAATATATCGCCTTAAAAAGGCCTGTTTATGGAAAAGTACAACTTGATAATATCAGCTTTATGCTTCATACAGGTGGACGGACGTGGTCCAAAGAAAACAATAAAGAATATACAGTAAGTCAGGTCGTCCAGGAGCTGATGGATCCAGTGGTGGATCAACAGCGTCTCTCTGGTCTCTTTTAAAACGTGCCGAGTGAGAAAGAGGTCAGGATGACCCCACTGATGTGGAACATTGGTTGCAGACCAGACTCGAACCCACAACACTGTCTGCACACGGTGGGCATCCCAGCCCGCTGAGGCTCAGCGACGACACCCCACAGATGACAAGTCTTAAAATGCTTTTTTTCCTCTTTTAACTTTGAAGATATATTTATATATATATATATTAGACCTTTTTAGGATTAATGTGTGAATGTGTTTCTGATTTGCTACAGTGTAGAGAGCAAAACAGTAAGGATGAGACAGGGGGGGTAGATAGAGAGAGGGATGGGGTGAGAGAGAGGGGGTAGATATAGAGAGAGAGGGATGGGGTGAGAGATAGGGATAGAGAGGGATGGGGTGAGAGATAGGGATAGAGAGGGATGGGGTGAGAGATAGAGATAGAGAGAGGGAGGGGGTGAGAGATAGAGAGAGGGATGGGGTGAGAGAGAGGGATAGAGAGGGATGGGGTGAGAGATAGAGATAGAGAGGGATGGGGTGAGAGATAGAGAGAGGGATGGGGTGAGAGAGAGGGATAGAGAGGGATGGGGTGAGAGATAGAGAGAGGGATGGGGTGAGAGAGAGGGATATAGAGGGATGGGGTGAGAGAGAGAGGGATGGGGTGAGAGACAGAGAGAAGAGGCTAATCTAGGGCGTGTACCTAACTAACACTGAAGACTCAAGACCGTTTGATACAGAACTGTAGGGTTCACAGTCAAAACAATAATATAATAATCACATAAAGATGCATCAAACAGAGAAATAAAAACAACAACCCTCCTGGCAGTTAAAAACTAAATACATACAATATGTGCAGAATACATGTATTGACATTTTAAGTGTTTAAAAAAATAAAAAATAAGAACGTTTCTGCTACAATACACTGGACTTAAAGAGATCATGTGTAATGGTGGCACCTGCTGGCCGCAGGTGGTACTGTCCCTGTGTTTTTATACGGACAGAGTGCTAATGGAACGTAAACCAAGCAGCCATGCTACAAAGCTCAGAGTGTAGTTATTGCAGATTATTTGAAATTCAAACAGGTTATTTCCCACGAGAGTCTGTGTGCATCCTTGCTTTCTGTGTGGTTGAGGTGGCCATGTATTTGTTTACAAAAAAAAATCTTTTTAGAGAGAGCGGTAGAAAGAGATAGAGATAGGGGGGGGGGGGGAGAGATGGGGGGGAGAGGGAGAGAGAAAAAGAGAGGGGGAAATAGAGAGAGAGGGGGGAGAGGGAGAGAGAGATGGGGGGAGAGAGATGAGAGAGGTTGATGATGCCTGGCACAATGTACTAAAAGGATCACAGCAGATAAATCAGATAAGAAGAACACTTCATTAACAATGAAAACTAACTAAAACACAACTTTTTACATGCATGGATAGGAGGGAATAGATCTATTATTCTGATATAATGATACGTATAAAAATAGAGATACAGAGAGAGAGAAAGAGAGAGAGAGGGTGAGAGAGATACAGAGAGGGTGAGAGAGAATTCTTTTTGTGTGAGTTCCTTGTCTAACTAGTATTTGAGTAATATTTACAACATCTTACATCTCATAAGCTGTGGTCTCACAGTGCTTCAACTGAAATACAAATCAAATACTGTGTATAGTATCTCCTGGGTACTAACTGCTTTAAACTATAGTATTAAAAGATACTCAATGAAAAGGAATAGCAAACTTATCGGCAGCAGGTCGTCATGCATTTGACTGAAGGCAGCAACAGAAATGTCTATTTTCAAAAGAAAATAAGTATTTTAAGTATATATATATATATATATATAATCTAATAAAAGTAATAATCAACATAGTATGGCATAATCAAAAGCAGCTTTTATACCTAATTTCAAAATATTATAGTTTTGCAACATAAACACCATCCAAGCGCGAGGAGCCTGACCTCCTAGTTCTCATATAACTCGACTCTACTGGTGAATTCAACCCACGGCCGCGTTGTAATCATGGTGGCTGTATCTTTGACAATGTACTGTACACGTCAGTTAATATGCAGCAGGCTGGCAGCAGCATGGCTAATAAATGCTATTTAGAGAGAGAGGGAGAGAGACAGAGAGTGAGAGAGAGAGAGAGACAGTCAGTCAGAGTGCTAATATTGAGAAACAGAAACCAACCAGCCATGTTACAAAGCTCAGAGTGTAGTTATTGCAGATTATTTGAAATTCAAAGAGGTAAAAGATGATTGACCCACAGCAAATGGGTGTGTCCGGGACTGTTTGTTCCACAGAGGAGAAAAAAAAAGAAAATATTCAACAATAATAATAACAACAAGAACTGTATAAACATAATGCATTTATAAACATAATGAATTTCCCAGTTTAAATTAAATGTTTTTGGCACCTTGGAAGGAGGAACGGCCATCACACAGCGGCAGAACAGTGTGCCTGGTTATTATCTACAGTCACATCGACGGACTGTTATGATTCATGTGCACATCTCCCCACTTCACGTCAGAGTCCCACAGTCACTGATCACTGCTGAGCCATCCATGTTTCTGTGAATGGAAGACGGCTTGGAAACAGTCCCAGTGCGCCTCTGTGGCCATGTTATGATGTCCGTGTCATGTTATGATGTCCGTGTCATGTTATGATGTCCGTGTCATGTTATGATGTCAGTGTCATGTTATGATGTCCGAGTCATGTTGCGACGGCCTCTGTGGCCATGTTATGATGTCAGTGTCATGTTGCGATGGCCTCAGAGTACTGACCCAGGTACTGTAGATTACTGACCCAGGTACTGTAGATTACTGACCCAGGTACTGTAGATTACTGACCCAGGTACCGTAGATTACTGACCCAGGTACCGTAGATTGTAGACTGTAGAGTACTGACCCAGGTACTGTAGAGTACTGACCCAGGTACTGTAGAGTACTGACCCAGGTACCGTAGATTACTGACCCAGGTACTGTAGAGTACTGACCCAGGTACCGTAGATTACTGACCCAGGTACTGTAGAGTACTGACCCAGGTACTGTAGATTACTGACCCAGGTACCGTAGATTACTGACCCAGGAACTGTAGATTATAGAGTACTGACCCAGGTACTGTAGATTACTGACCCAGGTACTGTAGATTACTGACCGAGGTACCGTAGATTACTGACCCAGGAACTGTAGATTGTAGACTGTAGAGTACTGACCCAGGTACTGTAGATTACTGACCCAGGTACTGTAGACTGTAGAGTACTGACCCAGGTACTGTAGATTACTGACCCAGGTACTGTAGATTACTGACCCAGGTACCGTAGATTACTGACCCAGGAACTGTAGATTGTAGACTGTAGAGTACTGACCCAGGTACTGTAGATTACTGACCCAGGTACTGTAGATTACTGACCCAGGTACTGTAGAGTACTGACCCAGGAACTGTAGATTACTGACCCAGGAACCGTAGATTACTGACCCAGGTACTGTAGATTACTGACCCAGGTACCGTAGAGTACTGACCCAGCAGCATGCAATTTAAAAGTATAGTTTGGATTTGCGGACATTAAATTGTATGAAATACTGTCCAGTAGTCCTGTGGTGGGAGTTCTGGCCGGGTTCTGATTGAACCCGGAAGCTTTAGACAAAGGGTGACTTTGTGTTAGAAGCAGGAAATCATGTTCATGCATGTTGTGGTCTGGATTAAACCAGTCTGTCTGCATGTTGTGGTCTGGATTAAACCCCTCTGTCTGCATGTTGTGGTCTGGATTAAACCCCGTCTGTCTGCATGTTGTGGTCTGGATTAAACCGTCTGTCTGCATGTTGTGGTCTGGATTAAACCGTCTGTCTGCATGTTGTGGTCTGGATTAAAACCTTTTGGTTTCAAGACCCTGTTCGCTCTCTGGTTCACTCAGAACCCGTCCAGAACTCAGACCACAGGGTCAGTAAGTAACACACTACTGGATCTGCTGTAAACCGATGGACAGCAGTAGATGATAGTAGTGACGACGTTATACAAGACAGGTGCACTGGGTCCAATTCAGGAGGGTTCAAATGTCACAGAACCTCCAGAGGTTAATACGGGGCAGATGCACTGGGTCCAATCCAGGAGGGTTCAAAGGTCACAGAACCTCCAGAGGTTATACGGGGCAGATGCACTGGGTCCAATCCAGGAGGGTTCAAAGGTCACAGAACCTCCAGGCGGTAGATGGATGTGTTTGTCATGTCGGCAGAGGAAGTAATGTCGGCTCCACTGAACTACATTTCTTCCTGCGTCCTTTGCTGTGAAATCCCCCCCCCCCCCCCCCCTCCCCAAGTGAATTCTGGCGCTGTTCAATGAGGTCACTTATGTCATTTGCCGCGTGGCGCCGTGTGATGACATCATCAGGGGATGCGTGGCGCGGAGCGGTCGTTGGTGAGAGTCCTCTTCAGCTTCACCCCCTGGCGGATCGCCATGAGCATGTTGCCCTCCCCCTCCTCGCCCCCCTCCTCCCTCTCCTCTCCCCCCTCCTCCTGGCCTCCTCCGCTCCGGGGGGTGACAGTGGGGGGGTTGGTCGACGCCTGGCCACTCCAGGACGCCACGGGGAGAACGGCCACCTCCTCCTCCTCCTCTCCTCCTCCTCCTCCTCCTCCTCCTCCTCCCCCTGCTACCTCCTCTGCACTCCTACTCCCGTTGATCCCTGCTGGCAGGTGGGGGACGGTGGGGATCTGCACCGGGACGACAGGGGTCCGGATGGGGATGGGACCGGTCCCTCCGAGAGAGCCCGAGCGCCGGGCGGAGGGCTTGGTGGAGGGCGTCCGGCGGATGGTGGCCGTGCCGGGGGTGACGCTGAGCGGACCCTGGCCGGCAGCGTAGGATCCAGGGTAGGAACCAGAGTAACCCCCCTGGCCTGGATAGGAAGAGCCTGGGATAATAAAGACAAGAATAAGGACCTTTATTTCTAAAATGTATTCATTAACACAATCCCGCCCAAGCACGGATATCTCCGTGATTCGATTCCACCCGTTGTGGACAGCAGCACGGATATATCCGTGGCAAGTTGTTTTAGCTTTTATTCCATTTTAATAACCTATTCAAGGTCGCCGAGCGGCACTGCAGATGTACCCTACTCTTTGAATTCGCCAACGTGCATTACCGGCCAGATCCTCTTAGGGGCGCTGTCGCGATAATGGAGTGTGCCCTGTGGCTGAACGGTTTTCAGTTAGCTGTATTCTGGATGTGCAGCCGGTAGCTTGGATTACGTTTTGGATCGCAGATTTCACTATGCAATAAGGGGATTTATCATCAGCCAATGGACATATCGATCTACCAGATGGCGATCGATAACGGGGGAATGCTCGGGGCGATCCCACCGGACCACGGTAAGATCTTTTTCACGTAAAGTACATCCCGATCGGGCCTCGTTTTGATAGCCATCCAGGCGTTCGGCCTATGAGGCTAATGAGGCTAACGCGGTTATTGGTAATCAATAATCAGAAACGACCCCCCTTTCATGCATACATGCTTGAGCATCGTGCCGATCATATGCAGTTTGAGTTTTAACTGTAGCATATGTATAACAGAAATGCCATTGGATATAACGGTAGTAGCTATTAGCCCTTTATCTCGCCTTCCAGGAAATATACTAGACCAAATCCCGTATAACGCTTATATTCACGGCGCTATAAAATGAGAACGTATTGATGATTTTTTTTTTCTTTAAGCCATTTTGAAGGGACGGTTTATGGTCTCAAGTGACAATGAGAATGGACAGATAGCAATACTATAAAGTATAGATTTAGCTCTACAAACAGCCCCACGTCTGTTTACATTTGCCGGTCCTCTAGAGATTTATTAGACGCATCCCATTGGCCCCGAATGTGTTAATGAATACATGTTTTTATTTATTCATAAGTTAATAATAATAATAATAATAATAATAATAATAATAATAATAATAATAATAATAATAATAAATAATAATAATAATAATAATAATAATAATAACTTTAAACAGTTTAAAACCTGACAGTCTTTCTTCCTGTTTGATACCCACAGTTTAAAACCTGACAGTTCTGTTTGATACCCACACAGTTTAAAACCTGACAGTCTGTCTTCTGTTTGATACCCACAAAGTTTAACAGCTGACAGTCTTTCTTCCTGTTTGATACCCACACAGTTTAACAGCTGACAGTCTTTCCTCCTGTTTGATACCCACACAGTTTAACAGCTGACAGTCTTTCCTCCTGTTTGATACCTACACAGTTTAAAACCAGACAGTCTTTCCTGATTGATACCCACACAGTTTAAAATTAAAACCCTCAATAATCTATATTCAATAACAAAACATAATTACAAAAATACATAAAAGACAATCTAATAAATACATAAAGCAGAGCAGTCACCTGTAGGAGTGGAGGGATAACTGGGGGTCACAGGGTAAGCTCCAGTGTGGATGGGGGTCGCAGGGTAAGCTCCAGTGTGGATGGGGGTGGTGGGGTAGGGCCCTCCGGGGTAGTTCCCCTGCCCAGGGTAGGGGCCCTGCGTGCTGGGCAGGCCTGCGGTGGAGGCCGGGCGCTTGGCCTGGAACATGCGTCGGTAGGACTGGCTGATGTCACTGTTCCGCGGGACGGTAGAAGACTTGTCAAAGTCTGACTGCAGCTGATCCACCTCCTGGTCACCAGCCATGGAGAAGTAGTCATAGTCTGATACTGCGGAGGAGAGAGAGATTCGTCAATTGAGAGATTAGAAAATGCCAAAATGTCGCGCAATTCAATGACTATGTAACAACCCATCATCTACAGTCATTGCACACACATCCACATGCACACACTCACTTTAAACAAACACTCACCTTAACACTCACTTTAGACACTTTAACACTACATTATATTTATCTATTTATTAAAGAGATTTGCACTACATTCATACCTCATTTGCATTTGCACCTTACCTTAAAGTTTTGTACCTCATTGTCTGGATTTTTACTCATTGTACTTAGATTGTACTTAGGTTGTACTTTAGATTGTATATTGTATTGTATATTGTATATTATACAATATGTTACTTTTTTACTGTATGACGCACACTCTCAGGGGCTCATACAGAACCAAGCATTTCACCGTAAAGTACATGTACGTTATATGTGACAAATAATAAACAAACTTGAACTTGAAGAACAATTCAGAAATAGGTCAAATGGAGATATTGGCTATTTTACGACTTGTAAATGTGTTAATTATTGTTAGATGCAGCTGTATTATTTCCCAGGATGTGTGAGGAAACAAAAATAGGTTTTGTCGGAGGGGAGTGGCTGAGTAGTTTCAGTCTCATGTGTCGGAGACAGGCAGAGATGACGGCTCGCAACCAAATCCATTCAGAGAGAACGGACATGAACCCAGTACTTTGTTGGCGGTGTGAAAATATGCAGAGAAACATTAAATATCTTTGGAACCGTTTGTGTTCAATTGTATCTGAATCGGGAGATTATCTCTCTGTCGCATAAAGGCTGGCTGGCAGTGCGCATAGAATAATCCATAGAATAAAGGCATAACTGTTAGATTATTGAAATTAGTTTTCTCTAACAAACTCATCTATTTATATATTTCCTATCGTTGCTCTATCTACTCCAGTGGCTCGCAGAATGGGCCGTCAGATAGGCTGGTGCGTAACGGAGGATAGAGAGAGGCGTGTGTGGAGAGAGAGCTATGGAGGGGCCTTGGTGTGTGTGTGTGTGTGGAGGGGGAGGGTAAATTGCAGGGGGATATTGGTCCCAGTGGCGGCTGGCCACTAGGGGCGCCGCCCCCCCTGGTAAAGAGAGCAGGAGAAGAAGAAAATGTTTTATTTTAATTTTAATTTTAGACCCTTAAAAATAAAATAAACATGTTTAAAATGAATAATATTTACTCATTTTAAGTATGTTTGTGTTTCCAATGCACAATATAACGTTAATATATCAAATATAAATAATTGTTTTGTGATTCACATGACGTGACGTCACTGTCTGATATGAGAGTAGACTGGGCGAGACATATCGCGCACACAGTGGGCGTGCACTGGTATCGCTGTATCATCGCAGCCAATTAAATAGGTCTAGCAAATACATTTCGCCTATCAGTGCATTCAAATATGATGTAATATGATGGAATCGGAGCGCGTTTTCTAGTGCACCAAGCAAGCAGGGTCCTTCCGGATGATCGGATCCTTCCCCGGCAGTCCGGATATTTTGCTACCTTCGCTGGTAGCTGGATGCAGCTAACGACGGTATGGACTGTTTAAAACGTTACTGGAGTTTCTTTTTGAGTGGATTTAAAAGAAGTGGATTAATGGCTTGTTGTGGACTGGACAGCTGAATATCTCGCCCATTCAACTCTTGTGATGGTAAGTAAGTCTTGTAACGATAGCTTGGATGTGTGTGTCTGTGTGAGAGAGAGAGATAGAGAGGGATACTAACTAATTAATTTTCGCCTCGGGGGGCATAATCACCCGGACAATATAATGGTAACTTGTTTAAAATGACAAGATATACATCTGTGATTATTATTGGACGGATCTGAATACGAGAGAGAGAGAGAGAGAGAGGAGAGAGAGAGAGAGAGAGAGAGAGAGAGAGAGAGAGAGAGAGAGAGAGAGAGAGAGAGAGAGAGAGAGAGAGAGAGAGAGAGAGAGAGAGAGAGAGAGAGAGAGAGAGAGACCTGGGCGTGCGTGTTTGTGTAGGGCTATTGGAAACGTGGCTGCATTGACTGACTGTGATCATATAATCATATATTGATTGATGGCAATGGTGATAGTTGTACTCTACCTACTTAAATATTCGCCAATGCGTGCCTCTGTACATGTTTGCTAAATGTTTGGTATAGCGCTCCCCCCCTGGAGAAGAATTCACCAGCCGCCACTGATCCAAATATGAAGGCAACATCAACATTTATTTATTCTCTCAATCCCTCTCTGTGTGTGTGTGTGTGTGTGTGTGTGTGTGTGTGTGTGTACCCTGTGATGGTATGGTGTCCTCTGAGCAGCAGGGGGTGTTGGGTCTGTGTGTGTGTGTGTGTGTGTGTGTGTGTGTGTGTGTGTGTGTGTGTGTGTGTGTGTGTGTCGTGTGTGTGTGTGTGTGTACCTTGTGATGGTATGGTGTCCTCTGAGCAGCAGGGGGTGTGGGTCTGGGTGCTGTATCCACTGGAACACTGCAGGGAGTCTCTGCTGGACCTCTGGGTGTCGAGCTGCAGACCTCGGCTCAGAGCCAGGGCCAGCTCCTCATGAACCTCCTCTACTGCCTGCTGCACAGGGAGGGGGGGGAGATGAGTGGTTTGATGCATAGATGGATGGATAAGCAGATGAGTAGATGGATGGATGGATGGATGAGAGGACATGTGACTCGGCAAAGCAGACTTGTGACGTCGCAAGTTACATTTCTCAGAAATCACGAATATGTCTCGCATTTCAGAAATATGTCAAAATAGAAATATTGAATTTTTTTGCTGCTTTGAAATGTTCTTTCTCTGTTCCCTTATTTGCAAAACGTAATACAACTTGTAAATGAGTTATTTATTGTTATATTGTCCGACAGCATGTGTTCCCGTAGATTGGGGAAGGACTACAATAAGGGGAGCGGAGCCTCTGAAGGGCGTGGTCTGGTGTGTGCGAGCGCCCGTTCATTACAGCTCATTCATCACACGGTACTCGAGAGGTGCTGAAGCAGACACAGAGCTCTGCTTTCATCATAGGAGAGAACGAAAACGTTTGAAAAAAGCATGCATAGTGTAACATCAAGTTACACTTCCATCTTAACGTTAGCAAGCTAAGTGTGACAAGCACCTCTCTCTATATAATTTACGCGAGTCTGTTCTCGCGGCCCGTTCTGTCGCCCGGCCGACATTGAACAGCAGTCTGTTATAATTAAATCACATTTAACATGTTAAGAATTTTATGAGCGAACTAATTTCATTAGATTGGATTTAATGCTACAGGTAATGTCATATAAATTAATTTAATCGACTACAGTTGAGGGGGGGGGGGGGGGTGGCTTTTTTTGTTATTGGCTGGCTGGCTGGCCCGCAGTTTTCACTGACAGCAACCTGGTAGGCCCTTTCGTGACTGCGATGCAGGCCAACAAAGCCAACTTGCTCCTCAATAGGAAACCACCCTATTTTAACTCTGAAGAACTGGTCCGACGCTAAACATTCGTTATACAAGTATCGCAGAGAAATTTCAAAGGTACTCACAGTTGCACGAGGGTCTTGGACATAGAACAACAATGGTTTGAAAGCTTGGCGTTGCTAATAAACATTTTAAATATTTTTTTATAAACTGGTCAACAATGCTCAAATCGGCTTTAGCTGCCTGATGCGCCTGCGCTGTGATAATGCCTGAAATAAAGCTGTGTTGACCAGTTTATAAAAGAATATTTAAAATGTTTATTAGCAACGCAGAGCTTTCAAACCATTGCCGTTCTCTGTCCAAGACCCTCGTGCAACTGTGAGTACCTTTGAAATTTCTCTGATACTTGTATAACGAACGTTTCGCGTCGGACCAGTTCTTCAGAGTTAAAATAGGGTGGTTTCCTATTGAGGAGCAAGTGACTGTGGATTCACTCGGCCAAACCTTGTTGGCGTGCATCACAATCACGAAAGGGGCTACGCTACAGGGTGAACTTGTGCCAGAGGCTGTCTTGTGTGCGAGGAGCAGTGGTGCAGCAGTGGTCCCACGCGGTACCACGCCGTCCCAGCAGTTTTTTGAGCAGAAGTACGAGCACGGATGTGCACGCGCGCACACAAAAATGCATTCACAACTTTCACTCGACTCGTCGCGCCGTGCGCCAAGTACCGGCACTTATCTATCACCTAGACTTTGCATAATAATAGGATACCAATAACATAACAAAGAACGAGAAGTGCAAAACCAAAATACAAGCCCTGTGGGGGTTTGCTTGATCTGTGGAACCTCTCACTATGTGACAAATGGTCCCGACTGGAAGGATGAGGCATTAAGTTGTGCTTCAGAAGGAAACTGTCCTTCTGTAAACTAAGTTACATTGTTAATTTAGTTTGTATTTACTTTTCTAGTTTAAGTTAATTCAATTAAAGAAATTGTAACTACAATTACATTCAAAACATTGTTTGTTTTTCAACCATATCTGTTGACAATATAATTTCTTTATATATTGAAGGCTACATCCTGCTACCTTTTTCAGCTTCTCTATTTCAAGGCAATATTTACAAAAACTAAATTAAAACTAGTAATTTCCTATACAAACATGTTTCCTACTATTTATGCATAATAATCATCTGTTCTGTGTGCACGCGGGGGAACATGTATGCGGGAGCGCGCGTGCACGTGGCGTCCAGGCAGTTCTGATATCACGACTGCACCCCTGGCGAGGAGAGTGACCGCTTGAGAACATTGAGAGCGGATTTGCAGACGAAGTCGAATAAATAATGAGCTTTGTTGGAGTTGATGACACAAACCATGAAAAAGAGATGGACAAGCTTGTACGATTCACTTGTAAATGCGGCCAGAGTGATAAAGAAAATTACAAGTTTGTTCACCGCTCGTGTATCACGAAATAGGACCGTGATGAAATCTATCAAAAGCGATATGAGATAGCTGCATCAACAGAAACTTGATTAATATCTCATTTTGCTTGCTATCCTAGGTAAAACTAACAATTACCAACAGCTCAACTGTTCATGAGATGCTGTTCTCTTGTTTATCATCAAGTTTTTTTCTTTAAACAATATTTTTATTGGGTTTTACAGTACACAAGTCAGGTTTTCATTGCCATAAATTCTTTTTAGTTCCTTTTCTCCACAAGTGTACCCACATTCCCCCTCCCACTACAGAAGGTTAACTTTTCACTACCACACTACAGAAGGTTAACATTTCACTACCACTACAGAAGGTTAACCTTTCACTACCATACTACATACGGTTAACACTTTCACTACCACACTACAGAAGGTTAATCTCTCACTACCACACTACAGAAGGTTAACCTCTCACTACCACACTACAGAAGATTAACCTTTCACTACCACACTACAGAAGGTTAACCTCTCACTACCACACTACAGAAGGTTAACCTCTCACTACCACACTACAGAAGGTTAACCTCTCACTACCACACTACCGAAGGTTAACCTCTCACTACCACACTACAGCAGGTTAACCTCTCACTACCACACTACAGAAGGTTAACTTTTCACTACCACACTACAAAAGGTTAACCTTTCACTACCACACACATTTTTTAATTACTATCATGACTATTTCCCTTTATCCTCTGGGTGTTGTGTTGTAGGTTGCAGTTTGCAGGGTCACAACACAGTCATTGTAATAACAAAGGCCCTCAGACTGGAAAGCTGCCAGGTGTTCTGTATCGTTAGGGCTCAGCTTGGCTTCGCCTTCTGCACTATCTCGCGTACGTGCACGCGTACTGAATAAACCACAAATGTACCTCTAATACCAGTATTAGTCTGACCACACCCCTCATCAGCTTACCTTCATAAGCAGGTGTGTGGTCACCTGCTCTCCTCCTTCTCGCTTTCACCACAAGGAAGTGCCTCGGTAGTACCCCACTTGACGTGTCGTTGATAAGTTGAAAAGAGTTGTGACTAGGTTTACATTGTGCCTAACCTTTTTCTTCTCTCACTTGTTTATATAAGAAAAAGGTTTGGGTCATAATGTATTCCGCGGAGAGTAGACCCGCTAGACCTACTCTTCACCACCGATTCTCCATTCCCGCCTCCGTCGTGCGTTCCGGTGCTGGGCTGTTGCCACTCTCGTGGTTGCCGACCCAGCCCGGGAGACTGCCGGTGGATAGTTTTCCTCACCGACGAGCCGAGGGTTCGGAGCCGTCGCTCCGGCGATGGCCTGATCTCGACTCTGGTTCCTCTGTTTCTGGGGAATCGCCCGTTGATGAACGGGGGATTGTCTTAGAGCCAGGGGATTTGCGACGAAAACTTTTTGCGTCTGCTCGCTCACGTCGTCACATGGTGGCGTGCAGACGCGAACGGCCTGGGTTTGGGGAATTGCTGGAGACCAGCGAGGCCGCGTCCGACTCTGGATTTCTGATGGAAACTGAAGACTTCATGGAGGAGGCGGACGGGTTCTTGTATGATGGTCCCGTGGAGGAGAGTATCCCTCCTCCGGAGACCCCGGGGTGGGGGGAAATGGCTCCACGGGGCGCCTTGTTCGAGGATGTCGGGGAACCACCTTGGCCTCATCAACAGGATGCCCTACTGTCGGCCGCATCGGATTGTGGCTCCTTGACCAGTCGCAGCCTGCTGTATGCGAGGGATGCGGGGTCGGTGGAGGAGGGTCCGCAGGGGGAACTGCGGGCCTTGTTTCCCGAGCTCATGGCGGTAGCCGCCGCTGCAAACGGTGTGCCGCTGCCGCAGCCATTGCCTGCTCCTGTCCCTGATGACCTCATAGGCCATCCCTGGCAGCGTCCCCCGGTGAGAGGGGTGGACGTTGTCTACCCATTTTTCCCATCGATGGGGGCCTATGTTCGTCGGGGCCAGGCGGTCTCCAACATCATGGGACTGACTCCCGCCTACGTACCAGTTACGCGGGTGTCGGGGTTGGTCAAAGGTATGGGGGAGGGCGTACCTCGGCTTGACAATCCGATGGCCGCGCTCCTCTGTCCGGATATGGTGTGGGAGCCCCTATGCAAGCCGGTCCTCCAGGGGAGGTCGGCTAGGCGATTGGCTTATTGGGGTGACCAGTCATTTATCGCCGGTACACAGTCGCTGGCTGCGGCTTCTAACATCGCCCACCTGGCTAGATTTGTATCGGGGATAATGACGGGCGGCGCGGATCTGAACGAGGTGAGGTGCGATCAGATCACCCAGGCTGCGGGAGCTGTGCTGCACCTCTCCCAGGTGCTAGCCATAGCCATGGGTAAAGTGCGCGCCCTGGCCACCCTGGGCCAGCGTCACCTTTGGCTGGAGCAGGCTCGTGTACCTGAGAAGAAGAGAGCCCCTCTTCTGACGGCCGACCTCTCCGACGCTGGCCTGTTCGGGAAGGCCCTGCTATTGATGACCTCAACATGCAGAGAGATGGCAGAGGAGAGATCCATCCTCCAACCCCATTTTCCGCCTCCCGTCCTTGCCGGTGGGGGCAGAAGGCTTCCGCGACGTCGAGCTGTCTCCGTCGCCGCTACCACTGCTCCCGCCGCCGCTGCTGGCCCTGCCAAGAGGGCTAGGAGACGAGGCGACGCTTCAGCCACCGCCGGCCCATCCCAGACCGGAGGAGACGGTAGGGAACGTCGTGTCCAGCAGACTGTAAACTACCGTCCCTCCGGGGCTCCCCGGGGTGGCCAGACTCGAGCGGCGCGAGGTGGCAGGCGCCGCTGAGTGACTTTTCCCCCTCTGTGTCCCCTCCTCTACACCCTCCCCGGCCCCCCTATGATTTTGTGCCTTGATCACATATTATTTATTTAATAAAAAAGTTCCCTGATATAAGGGGGACTGTGGTTGGCCGAACAAACTGTGTGTTTCTTCAATACAAATCATGTGGTGGGGTTGTGTTTTATGAATCTACCCTGTTACGTTGGGGGAATGAGTTGTGTTGTGTTACGAGTTTTTAAGCAAGGTCTGCAACTTACACTCGGTAATAGGTTCTATTAGCTTGATGCTCCACATGCAATTAGAACTGGTGATATTCCATTGCTTTAACTAAGTATGTGTTCACAACGCTGTGTTGTTAGTTGCAGTAATGCTCGTACACACTTTTCATGGCCTAGCCATTACTCTCGTTCAACGTCTTCCTATAGCTTAGGCTGCGGGTATGGGATTCACGCACAGGCGACTTGTGTTTTTTGTTGTAAACCCTTTTACACTTTGTGGGTAGCTAACATTGTATTAGCTTATGCTATATGTGTTTTGTTCTACCAGAGGTTTTCAAAATGGCTACGGTTGTTTTCTGTGTGTAGGGATAGAAGGTGTGTTTTTCGGGAGGGGGTGTCGGATAAACCCCTCCTTTACCCACTTGATTGGTTTAGAGGTTGTTGACCCTCCTGCTGAGCCAGTCAGGGCCAAGCCAGTGCTTGGCGGGGGAGGGGGGGGGGGGGAGGGGTATTCTACCGACTCCTGTTATGACAGGATCCGGTGGGTTTTCCCCGCCCGTTATAGCGTTGTTGCTATGGCGACGCCTTCCATGAGCTGGTGTCGTAAAGATGTCGAGGGTAGAGCGCAGGACTTAACCTGCTGCGCTCGTTTTTGTGTCAAACTTGAGTCTGTTGGTCACGTGTCTCACAGTTTACATATCTTTTTCTTGACCGTGGTCTCATGTGGGAAGGTGTTTCTGGGGGAATCTGGTCTTACACTCTGATTAAGAGGAGTGACTGGATTAAAATCATGTGAAAACACAGGGTTTTTTACTCCCAGCTGTGCAGTTAGGTCATACATGTGATGCCTTTTCTTTATTTTATAAAGAGTTGAATGTTCATTCATGGAGTTGATTGCATCTCGCCCCTCTTGTCGTTTCCCTGGGCGTCTTGGGGATTCAATATGGTGGTCTAGCCGGCCTATTGTTGATGTGGGTATGTCCAAACGCACACATAGTGCTGGCTCAGGATGTGCTTTGGCCGTTGCTGACTGGCGCGCCTCGTTTGCTTTGGTGAAACAGCGTTTTTATGGAGCAATTGGGATGGGGGTTTTTCCTCTTCCGACATCCTGTGTGTTGTCGATGGGTTCCCGTTCATGTCAGGGGATGATGACGGAATGGGTCTGGGCATATGGGAAGGGTCTCACGCCCTAGGGGTGGGCCGCCGGACGCGGTTCATACCGACACGTCTGGGTGGCGCCTTCTTTTTATGTTGGGATCAGACGCGCATATCTGCCCCTTCTCCTGGGGTTGGCAGGTCGGCGTGGTTAGGGCACGGGACTGGTTCTGGTCGCGCTGGTCCAGATCAGTGCACCCGTTGTCCGCTGGGGATGCAGATCTGCTGTTCTGGTACCCTGAGGGACTTAGGGTTTTTTCGGGGGGAAAAATGCTAGGTCGATCCGGGTGTCACAGGGTTGTGCGTTATGGGACCCCTTGTTGGTACCGAGTGCGGGGTGCTGGGGGCTGGTCTTCCATATTACGCTCTTCTCTTGCGTTTTGGCGCTGAGGAGCCTGTTGGGTGGGGTTAACCTCCTTTGGGATCCTGTGCTCCCCGTATCGCCGGGCCCGGTCCGGGGTGATGCCCGTTGACCTGTAGGCCCGGGATGGCCCTGTTGGGAACCGGAACGCGGGCTGCGGTGGTACCGCCGGTGCGTTTCGGGGTTTTCCTGAGGGGTTATGGGACCAACCGTTGCATGGGGTGATGCCTGGGTGGTTGGTTCTCTGGTGTGTTGCTGCAGTGTCAACTCCCGGTTCTCCGGTTGAGGGTGCCCCTGCACGTTCATGACGTCTGCCGATCGTATGGGCTTTTCTGTGGGCAGCTGTCAGGGGCCGTGTGGTCTACGGATCCCGCTCCTGACGTGCTGTTGAAAGCTTGGTTATGCGACAACGCCAGCATACGCCCCTTCCGCCGGGGCGGCTGTTTCGGCTGTCCTTTCTGGCGCCTGCCTCGTCCGCAGTTGTTCCAGGCTTGGGTTGACAGCCTGTTGCCTGGTCTTCCCCGGTGCACTGCCTGTTCCGTTGGTTAACTCTTGTGTGTTATGACCATGCTGTCTGCCTGTTGCAGGGCTTGTGTTCCGGGCGGTGTGCTGTTGAGGGGGACAGGGCCCGCTCGGCTGAGGGGCCTTTGTCCGAATACGCTGGCGATGTGAGGGGCGGGGTCACTAGGTGCCCCCCTGGTGGGGTCTTGATGCTGGCATCATGGACTTCTCCGGGCCCCCATTCCGGGGGTCCAGTCCCTTTGGTGGGTCTGGGTCTTCCTTCGCGCTCCGCTGCTACGGCCTTGCCACGGGGTTGGGTTTGCCCTTGACCCCGTGATTCTGGGGGCAGTAACGAGGTTGTTCCTCCGTTCGTTCCCGGGTGGCATGCGGGTTGTGCGTGTGTGTAGTCGTGGGGTCAAGCCACGGTCTGCTCACCCTGTGCGTTAAGTTGCTTGAGAGCTCTTCGCACGGTCGGGTCCGTCGCCTTCCCGTGAAGCCTCTAATAGGGGGGATACCCTCCATTAGGGGGGGTGGGGGGGGCTCGGCCCTCCCTGTTCTGATGGTTTTGGGGGGCTGTCAGCGGGGTGTATTTGTCAGCCAAGTGGCTCCGCTTGGCCTCCCTTGTGCAGAAGGCGAAGCCAAGCTGAGCCCTAACGATACAGAACGTTAGGTTATGACTATAACCAAGTTCTGTTAGTTAGGGCGATGCTTGGCTTCGGACGGCCGCTGCAGCCCTTGACCTCACCTTGTGGTGAAAGCTTGGGAAGGAGGAGAGCAGGTGACCACACACCTGCTTATGAAGGTAAGCTGATGAGGGGTGTGGTCAGACTAATACTGGTATTAGAGGTACATTTGTGGTTTATTCAGTACGCGTGCACGTACGCGAGATAGTGCAGAAGGCGAAGCCAAGCATCGCCCTAACTAACAGAACTTGGTTATAGTCATAACCTAACGTTAATTGCTCTAGAGAGAGGGGGGCCATGGATTACAATGAATTCTGGGTAGTTGTAGTTGTTTTACATTGTAAGCGAATTGCCCGCTTCTCTCTCTCGAAGGCCCTTTATCTCTGAATACGTTTTGTGATATCACCATGATTCATAGGACATAGCTTGAAAGTATCCCACCAACATTTTCAAGTGATGGCTTATTTTGTAGGTATGAATCTGTACTTTCATATCATGTAAAACTTTTTTGAAGATGTATCTAAAGGACCCAATGTCTATACCTGGTCACATATATGGATGAGTGGATGGATGGACGAGTGGATGGATGATGTATGAGGATGGATGGATGATAGGATAGATGTATGAGTGGATGGATGGATGGATGGATAGATGTATGATGAGTAGATGGATGAGTGGATGGATGGATGAGTGGTTGAATGTATGCGTATATGAGTAGAAGGATGGATGGATAGATGAGAGGATGGATGCATGAGTGGATATATGGATGAGTGGATGGATAAGTATATGGATGTATGAATAGATGGATGAATGAATGGATGGATGAGTGAATGGATGGATGAATTGATGAGAGGATGGATGGATGAGTGAATGGATGGATGAGTGAATGGATGGATGATGGATGGATGCGTAGATGGATGGATGATGGATGGATTGATGAGTGAATGGATGGATGGATGTGTAGATGGATGGATGAGTGGATGGATGAGTGGATGGATGGATGAGTGGATGGATGGATGAGTGCATGGATGGATGAGAGGATGGATGGATGAATGATGGATGGATGATGGAGTGAGTAGCATTGGTATTTAGCTGGACACCCTGGATGAAGTCAGATGACCAGACCGTCGGGGTCAAAGTGCGTGTGAATGGATGAGTGACAGTAGAGACTCACGTGAGGAGGTGCTGCTGCTGCGGTCTGAGCAGGGGGCAGGCTGGGCGGGGGGGCGGGGGAGGTGCTGCAGGCCACAGAGGGAGGGGCGGTGCTGCCAGCAGGGGGCGCCTCCTTCTCCTTCCTCCTCCTCAGTGTGTTAATCATGGGCTGGTCATAGGGCCCCGGCTTGGCCCAGTCCTGTGGGGGGGGGGGGGGGGGGGGGGCACACTAGTTATTATCCAGGCATCTCATGTAGAGGGGGAGAGAGGGGGGGGGTAGGGGGATAGGGCGGAGAGAGAGAGAGACAGAGAGAGAGAGACAGAGAGAGAGACAGAGACAGAGAGAGAGGGGGAGGGGAGGGAGAGAGAGGGGGGGGGGGAGAGAGAGAGAGAGGGGGGAGAGAGAGAGAGGGAGAGAGGGGGGAGAAGAGAGGGGGAGAGATAGATGGGGGGAGAGAGAGAGAGAGGGAGAGAGGGAGAGAGGGGGAGAGAGATGGATGGGGGAGATAGATGGGGAGAGAGGGAGATAAATAGAGGGGGAGGGAGAGAGAGAGGGGGATAGAGAGATGGATGTGAGAGATAGAGATGGGGAGATGGAGAGAGGGGGGAGAGAGAAAGATGGAGGGAGGGAGAGAGAGAGGGTGGGGTATAGAGAGAGGGCGGATGGAGATAGGGAGAGATATATATAGAGATAGAGAGAGAGAGAGAGAGACAGACAGAGGCAGAGAGAGGGATATAGAGAGAGATAGGGAGAGAGGGGGGAGAGAGAGGGAGATAGAGAAGCAGGAGAGAGAGATAGAGAGAGAGAGGGGGGTGGAGAGAGAGAGACAGAGAGAGAGGGGGAGGGGAGAGAGAGAGATGAAGAGAGTCAGAGAGAAGGAAAGAGAGAGATATTTTGACTTCCAGTGCTC
>NC_140183.1:11098604-11124469 GCF_963971535.1 Notolepis coatsorum | reverse complement strand
ATGTGTTCCCGTAGATTGGGGAAGGACTACAATAACGGGGAGCGGAGCCTCTGAAGGGTGTGGTCTGGTGTGTGCGAGCGCCTGTTCATTACAGCTCATTCATCACACGGTACTCGAGAGGTGCTAAGGCAGACACAGAGCTCTGCTTTCATCATAGGAGAGAACGAAAACGTTTGAAAAAAGCATGCATAGTGTAACATTAAGTTACACTTCCATCTTAACGTTAGCAAGCTAAGCGTGACAAGCACCTCTCTCTATATAATTTACGCAAGTCTGTTCTTGCGGCCCGTTCTGTCGCCCGGCCGACATCTGTTATAATTAAATCACATTTAACATGTTAAGAATTTTACGAGCGAACAAATTTCATTAGATTGGATTTAATGCTACAGGTAATGTCATATAAATTTATTTAATCGACTACAGTTGAGGGGGGGGGGGGGGGGCTTTTTTTGTTATTGGCTGGCTGGCCCGCAGTTTTCACTGACAGCAACCTGGTAGGCCCTTTCGTGACTGTGATGCAGGCCAACAAACCAAATGCACGCCAAAGAAGGTTCACTTTTCACTACCACACTACAGAAGGTTAACCTTTCACTACCACACTACAGAAGGTTAACCTTTCACTACCACACTACAGAAGGTTAACCTTTCACTACCACACTACAGAAGGTTAACCTTTCACTACCACACTACAGAAGGTTAACCTTTCACTACCACACTACAGAAGGTTCACTTTTCACTACCACACTACAGAAGGTTAACCTTTCACTACCACACTACAGAAGGTTAACCTTTCACTACCACACTACAGAAGGTTAACCTTTCACTACCACACTACAGAAGGTTAACTTTTCACTACCACACTACAGAAGGTTAACTTTTCACTACCACACTACAGAAGGTTAACCTTTCACTACCACACTACAGAAGGTTAACCTTTCACTACCACACTACAGAAGGTTAACCTTTCACTACCACACTACAGAAGGTTAACCTTTCACTACCACACTACAGAAGGTTAACCTTTCACTACCACACTACAGGTTAACTTTTCACTACCACACTACAGAAGGTTAACTTTTCACTACCACACTACAGAAGGTTAACCTTTCACTACCACACTACAGAAGGTTAACCTTTCACTACCACACTACAGAAGGTTAACCTTTCACTACCACACTACAGAAGGTTAACTTTTCACTACCACACTACAGAAGGTTAACCTTTCACTACCACACTAATTTTTTAATTACTATCATGACTATTTCCCTTTATCCTCTGGGTGTTGTGTTGTAGGTTGCAGTTTGCAGGGTCACAACACAGTCATTGTAATAACAAAGGCCCTCAGACTGGAAAGCTGCCAGGTGTTAATTGCCCTAGAGCAGCGGTTCCCAAACTTTTTTAGCCGTGCACCCCTGTCACCTCCCGACCTAGCTGACGCACCCCCCAATGGGTTTCTGTTAGATTTTTTTTTTGCTGGTCTCCGTGCAGATTACATTTTTTATTTTATCTCTTCCCACGGCGACTATGGATAGGGAATTTCTTTATTTAATTAAAATGTTCACGACAACATGGATGCATGTACTCTGCCAGCATGTTTAATATCCATAATACTAAAGGTTTGACTAAGATTTTTATGAAATTTAATTGTAAAAAATATTTATTTACCACCATTAGCCTTTTCATGTCACGCACCACCTAGAGGGCGCTCACGCACAACAGTTTGGGAACCACTGCCCTAGAGAGAGGGGTGCCATGGATTACAATGAATTATGGGTAGTTGTAGTTGTTTTACATTGTAAGCGAATTGCCCGCTTCTCTCTCTCGAAGGCCCTTTATCTCTGAATACGTTTTGTGATATCACCATGATTCATAGGACATAGCTTGAAAAGTATCCCACCAACATTTTCAAGTGATGGCTTATTTTGAAGGTATGAATCTGTACTTTCATATCATGTAAAAAAAACTTTTTTGAAGATGTATCTAAAGGACCCAAGGTCTATACCTGGTCACATATATGGATGAGTGGATGGATGGACGAGTGGATGGATGTATGAGAGGATGGATGGACGAGTGGATGGATGGACGAGTGGATGGATGTATGAGAGGATGGATGGATGATAGGATAGATGGATGAGTGGATGGATGGATGGATAGATGTATGAGTAGATGGATGGATGAGTAGAAGGATGGATGGATAGATGAGAGGATGGATGCATGAGTGGATATATGGATGAGTGGATGGATGATGGATGGATTGATGAGAGGATGGATGGATGAGTGAATGGATGGATGAGTGGATGGATGAGAGGATGGATGGATGAGTGAATGGATGGATGAGTGGATGGATAAGTATATGGATGTATGAATAGATGGATGAGTGAATGGATGGATGGATGGATTGATGAGAGGATGGATGGATGAGTGAATGGATGGATGAGTGGATGGATGATGGATGGATTGATGAGTGAATGGATGGATGAGTGGATGGATGATGGATGGATTGATGAGTGAATGGATGGATGGATTGATGAGAGGATGGATGGATGAGTGAATGGATGGATGAGTGGATGGATGATGGATGGATTGATGAATGAATGGATGGATGAGTGGATGGATGATGGATGGATTGATGAGTGAATGGATGGATGGATGGATGGATGAGAGGATGGATGGATGAGTTGATGGACGAATTTGTTGATGGATGGATGAGTGTATGGATGGATGAGTGGATGGATGGATGAGAGGAGGGATGGATGAGTGGATGGATGGATGTATGGATGAATGATGGATGGATGATGGATGGATGAGAGGAGGGATGGATGAGTGGATGGATGGATGTATGGATGAATGATGGATGAATGATGGAGTGAGTAGCATTGGTATTTAGCTGGACACCCCTGGATGAAGTCAGGTGACCAGACCGTTGGGGTCAAAGTGCGTGTGAATGGATGAGTGACAGTAAAGACTCACGTGAGGAGGTGCTGCTGCTGCGGTCTGAGCAGGGGGCTGGGTGGGCGGGGGGGCTGGGGAGGTGCTGCAGGCCACAGAGGGAGGGGCGGTGCTGCCAGCAGGGGGCGCCTCCTTCTCCTTCCTCCTCCTCAGTGTGTTAATCATGGGCTGGTCGTAGGGCCCCGGCTTGGCCCAGTCCTGTGGGGGGGGGGCACTAGTTATTATCCAGGCATCTCATGTAGAGGGGGAGAGAGAGGGGGGGGGGGGTGAGAGAGAGAGGGGGGGGAGAGAGAGGGGGGAGAGAGAGACAGAGAGAGAGATAGGGGGAGGGGAGGGAGAGAGAGAGAGGGGGGGGAGAGAGAGAGAGAGGGAGAGAGGGGGGAGAGATAGAGAGGGGGGGGAGAGAGAGAGAGGGGGGGAGAGATAGATGGGGGGAGAGAGAGAGAGAGAGAGGGGGAGAGATAGAGAGGGGGAGAGAGAGAGAGAGAGAGGGGGGGAGAGATAGATGGGGGGAGAGAGAGAGGGAGAGAGGGGGGGAGAGAGAGAGGGGGGAGAGAGATGGATGGGGGGGAGATAGATGGGGAGAGAGGGAGATAAATAGAGGGGGAGGGAGAGAGAGAGGGGGATAGAGATGGATGTGAGAGATAGAGATGGGGGAGATGGAGAGGGGGGAGAGAGAAGATGGAGGGAGGGAGAGAGAGAGGGTGGGGTATAGAGAGAGGGCGGATGGAGATAGGGGAGAGATATATATAGAGATAGAGAGATAGAGAGAGAGACAGACAGAGGCAGAGAGAGGGATATAGAGAGAGATAGGGAGAGAGGGGGGAGAGAGAGGGAGATAGAGAAGCAGGAGAGAGAGATAGAGAGAGAGAGGGGGGTGGAGAGAGAGAGACAGAGAAAGAGGGGGAGGGGAGAGAGAGAGATGAAGAGAGTCAGAGAGAAGGAAAGAGAGAGATATTTTGACTTCAGTGCTCCAGTGTATAGAAATAATAGGAGGATCATGAGAACGTAATAATAATAATAATAATGATGATGATAATAATAATAATAATGATGATGATGATGGTGGACCAACCTTCCAGCTGGGGACTCGTGATGAAGGCACCATGTTGGAGCCAGCGTGCAGTAGTGGGGGAAGTCTGGGAGCAGGGCCGACACGGGGCGGGACCAGGAGCGCACGGGGCAGGAGGAGGAGGGGGAGGAGGGGGGGAAGAAGGGGAAGGCGGTCCCAGACACGGAGCCCAAACTCCCCCTGAGCCGCTCAGGAAGGGGGCGTTCGGCCGGGGCGTAGTGCTCGAAACCGTTGGACAACTGTGTGTGTGTCTGTGTGTGCGTCTGTGTGTGCGTCTGTGTGTGTGTCTGTGTGTGCGTCTGTGTTGTGTGTCTGTGTGGAGGGCAGGGGGGGGGGGGAGAGCAATAGTGAAACAAACAAACAAACAAACAAACAAACACAAAATGGAACAAATTATTGAGAAGATAAAGAAACAATCATGGGAAAAATGACACAACACACAAGCACAAACAAATTGATATTGATGGACATCAATATCAATAACCAAAAGACACCAAGTCATCAAGTCATGATGAGCACAAAATAATGAAGGGAATAATGAACAAAAAACACTGCAAATTAACTGAAAAACCAGTTGACCTTTGACCCGTCATCTGAAGTGTGTGTGTGTGGACTGAGTAAGCTTGTTTCGTTTCCAAGACAACTAGGTTTTAAAGATGCAAAGACTGCTCATAGATCAGCGATGTCACTAACGGTCACTCACACATTCAGTCATTCACTCACAGCTTGCCACTCTGCCACGCCCCCTACTGACAGCTTGCCACTCTGCCACGCCCCCTACTCACAGCTTGTCACTCTGCCACGCCCCCTACTCACAGCTTGTCACTCTGCCACGCCCCCTACTCACAGCTTGTCACTCTGCCACGCCCCCTACTCACAGCTTGTCACTCTGCCACGCCCCCTACTCACAGCTTGTCACTCTGCCACACCCCCTACTCACAGCTTGTCACTCTGCCACACCCCCTACTCACAGCTTGTCACGCCCCCTACTCACAGCCTGTCACTCTGCCACGCCCCCTACTCACAGCCTGTCACTCTGCCACGCCCCCTACTCACAGCCTGTCACTCTGCCACGCCCCCTACTCACAGCCTGTCACTCTGCCACGCCCCCTACTCACAGCTTGTCACTCTGCCACGCCCCCTACTCACAGCTTGTCACTCTGCCACGCCCCCTACTCACAGCTTGTCACTCTGCCACGCCCCCTACTCACAGCTTGTCACTCTGCCACGCCCCCTACTCACAGCTTGTCACTCTGCCACGCCCCCTACTCACAGCTTGTCACTCTGCCACGCCCCCTACTCACAGCTTGTCACTATGCCACGCCCCCTACTCACAGTCTGTCACTCTGCCACGCCCCCTACTGACAGCCTGTCACTCTGCCACGCCCCCTACTCACAGCTTGTCACTATGCCACGCCCCCTACTCACAGTCTGTCACTATGCCACGCCCCCTACTCACAGCCTGTCACTATGCCACGCCCCCTACTGACAGCCTGTCACTCTGCCACGCCCCCTACTCACAGCCTGTCACTCTGCCACGCCCCCTACTGACAGTCTGTCACTATGCCACGCCCCCTACTGACAGTCTGTCACTATGCCACGCCCCCGACTGACAGTCTGTCACTATGCCACGCCCCCTACTGACAGTCTGTCACTATGCCACGCCCCCTACTGACAGTCTGTCACTATGCCACGCCCCCTACTGACAGTCTGTCACTATGCCACGCCCCCTACTGACAGTCTGTCACTATGCCACGCCCCCTACTGACAGTCTGTCACTATGCCACGCCCCCTACTGACAGTCTGTCACTATGCCACGCCCCCTACTGACAGTCTGTCACTATGCCACGCCCCCTACTGACAGTCTGTCACTCTGCCACGCCCCCTACTGACAGTCTGTCACTCTGCCACGCCCCCTACTGACAGTCTGTCACTCTGCCACGCCCCCTACTGACAGTCTGTCACTCTGCCACGCCCCCTACTGACAGTCTGTCACTCTGCCACGCCCCCTACTGACAGTCTGTCACTCTGCCACGCCCCCTACTGACAGTCTGTCACTCTGCCACGCCCCCTACTGACAGTCTGTCACTCTGCCACGCCCCCTACTGACAGTCTGTCACTCTGCCACGCCCCCTACTGACAGTCTGTCACTCTGCCACGCCCCCTACTGACAGTCTGTCACTCTGCCACGCCCCCTACTGACAGTCTGTCACTCTGCCACGCCCCCTACTGACAGTCTGTCACTCTGCCACGCCCCCTACTGACAGTCTGTCACTCTGCCACGCCCCCTACTGACAGTCTGTCACTCTGCCACGCCCCCTACTGACAGTCTGTCACTCTGCCACGCCCCCTACTGACAGTCTGTCACTCTGCCACGCCCCCTACTGACAGTCTGTCACTCTGCCACGCCCCCTACTGACAGTCTGTCACTCTGCCACGCCCCCTACTGACAGTCTGTCACTCTGCCACGCCCCCTACTGACAGTCTGTCACTCTGCCACGCCCCCTACTGACAGTCTGTCACTCTGCCACGCCCCCTACTCCACTGTGCTCCACTCAACATTTTGGGAAATACACTTACTTGTCATCTTCTCCAGAGTCAGACAAGGAGATTGATATCACTAGACTGGGAGCAGTAGGGAGCAGCTGGTCTAGTCTAGACTGGGAGCAGTAGGGAGCAGCTGGTCTAGACTGGGAGCAGTAGGGAGCAGCTGGTCTAGACTGGGAGCAGTAGGGAGCAGCTGGTCTAGACTGGGAGCAGCAGGGAGCAGCTGGTCTAGACTGGGAGCAGCAGGGAGCAGCTGGTCTAGACTAGACTGGGAGCAGTAGGGAGCAGCTGGTCTAGACTGGGAGCAGTAGGGAGCAGCTGGTCTAGACTGGGAGCAGTAGGGAGCAGCTGGTCTAGACTGGGAGCAGCAGGGAGCAGCTGGTCTAGACTGGGAGCAGCAGGGAGCAGCTGGTCTAGACTGGGAGCAGTAGGGAGCAGCTGGTCTAGACTGGGAGCAGCAGGGAGCAGCTGGTCTAGACTGGGAGCAGCAGGGAGCAGCTGGTCTAGACTGGGAGCAGCAGGGAGCAGCTGGTCTAGACTGGGAGCAGTAGGGAGCAGCTGGTCTAGACTGGGAGCAGCAGGGAGCAGCTGGTCTAGACTGGGAGCAGTAGGGAGCAGCTGGTCTAGACTGGGAGCAGCAGGGAGCAGCTGGTCTAGTCTAGACTGGGAGCAGTAGGGAGCAGCTGGTCTAGTCTAGACTGGGAGCAGTAGGGAGCAGCTGGTCTAGTCTAGACTGGGAGCAGTAGGGAGCAGCTGGTCTAGTCTAGACTGGGAGCAGCAGGGAGCAGCTGGTCTAGACTGGGAGCAGCAGGGAGCAGCTGGTCTAGACTGGGAGCAGTAGGGAGCAGCTGGTCTAGTCTAGACTGGGAGCAGTAGGGAGCAGCTGGTCTAGACTGGGAGCAGCAGGGAGCAGCTGGTCTAGACTGGGAGCAGCAGGGAGCAGCTGGTCTAGACTAGACTGGGAGCAGTAGGGAGCAGCTGGTCTAGACTGGGAGCAGTAGGGAGCAGCTGGTCTAGACTGGGAGCAGCAGGGAGCAGCTGGTCTAGACTGGGAGCAGTAGGGAGCAGCTGGTCTAGACTGGGAGCAGCAGGGAGCAGCTGGTCTAGACTGGGAGCAGTAGGGAGCAGCTGGTCTAGTCTAGACTGGGAGCAGTAGGGAGCAGCTGGTCTAGACTGGGAGCAGTAGGGAGCAGCTGGTCTAGACTGGGAGCAGTAGGGAGCAGCTGGTCTAGACTGGGAGCAGTAGGGAGCAGCTGGTCTAGACTGGGAGCAGTAGGGAGCAGCTGGTCTAGACTGGGAGCAGCAGGGAGCAGCTGGTCTAGACTGGGAGCAGTAGGGAGCAGCTGGTCTAGACTGGGAGCAGTAGGGAGCAGCTGGTCTAGACTGGGAGCAGTAGGGAGCAGCTGGTCTAGACTGGGAGCAGTAGGGAGCAGCTGGTCTAGACTAGACTGGGAGCAGCAGGGAGCAGCTGGTCTAGTCTAGACTGGGAGCAGTAGGGAGCAGCTGGTCTAGTCTAGACTGGGAGCAGTAGGGAGCAGCTGGTCTAGTCTAGACTGGGAGCAGTAGGGAGCAGCTGGTCTAGACTGGGAGCAGTAGGGAGCAGCTGGTCTAGACTGGGAGCAGCAGGGAGCAGCTGGTCTAGACTGGGAGCAGCAGGGAGCAGCTGGTCTAGACTGGGAGCAGCAGGGAGCAGCTGGTCTAGACTAGACTGGGAGCAGCAGGGAGCAGCTGGTCTAGACTAGACTGGGAGCAGCAGGGAGCAGCTGGTCTAGACTGGGAGCAGTAGGGAGCAGCTGGTCTAGACTGGGAGCAGTAGGGAGCAGCTGGTCTAGACTAGACTGGGAGCAGCAGGGAGCAGCTGGTCTAGACTGGGAGCAGTAGGGAGCAGCTGGTCTAGACTGGGAGCAGTAGGGAGCAGCTGGTCTAGACTGGGAGCAGTAGGGAGCAGCTGGTCTAGACTGGGAGCAGTAGGGAGCAGCTGGTCTCCTGTAGCTCTGTTTTTATATCCATCTTCTCGTCTGACTCTGGGGAACACGCCACAAAATGTCTGAGTGTTCCCTTAAAGATGTACGTCAAGGGAGAAACCAGCATTGCAGCTGGTGTGGTCGAGGAGATGAGTGAGCGAATGCACCAAGGAGCTCAGCTGAGACAGGGGTCCAGCAGCGAGGAGCTGCCCCACAGAGCTCACGGGGACAGGGGTCCAGCAGCGAGGAGCTGCCCCACAGAGCTCCACGGGGACAGGGGTCCAGCAGCCAGGAGCTGCCCCACAGAGCTCCATGGGGACAGGGGTCCAGCAGCCAGGAGCTGCCCCACAGAGCTCCACGGGGACAGGGGTCCAGCAGCGAGGAGCTGCCCCACAGAGCTCCACGGGGACAGGGGTCCAGCAGCGAGGAGCTGCCCCACAGAGCTCCACGGGGACAGGGGTCCAGCAGCCAGGAGCTGCCCCACAGAGCTCCACGGGGACAGGGGTCCAGCAGCGAGGAGCTGCCCCACAGAGCTCCACGGGGACAGGGGTCCAGCAGCGAGGAGCTGCCCCACAGAGCTCCGTGGGGACAGGGGTCCAGCAGCGAGGAGCTGCCCCACAGAGCTCCACGGGGACAGGGGTCCAGCAGCCAGGAGCTGCCCCACAGAGCTCCACGGGGACAGGGGTCCAGCAGCCAGAGCTGCCCCACAGAGCTCCGTGGGGACAGGGGTCCAGCAGCCAGGAGCTGCCCCACAGAGCTCCACAGGGACAGGGGTCCAGCAGCCAGGGCTGACCCGGTATGGGGGGACAGGGGTCCAGCAGCCAGGGCTGACCCGGTACGGGGGGACTGGTGGAAGTGTCACCTGGTCGGGGTCAGCTGGGGGGCCGGCGGGACCCAGAGAGGTGGGAGAGCTGCAGTCACCGAGGGGCCGGCCACACTCTGAGCCCTCTGAGGAGCTGGAGCTGCTGGGGCAAGGCTGGAGGAGGGGAGGGGGGAGGGGAGAGAGAGAGGGAGGGGGAGAGAGTAAGAGAGATATAGAGAGACAGAGAGAGAGGGAGGAGAGATAGATAGACAGAGAGATAGAGAGATAGAGAGACAGAGAGAGAGAGAGAGAGAGATGAGAGAGAGAGAGAGAGAGAGAGAGAGAGGCAGAGAGAGATAGAGAGATACAGGGAGAGAGAGATAGAGGTGGGGAGAGAGAGAGGGAGGGAGGGAGGGAGAGAGATAGAGAGATAGATAGACAGAGACAGAGACAGAGAGAGAGAGAGAGAGAGAGAGAGAGAGAGAGAGAGAGAGAGAGAGAGAGAGAGAGAGAGAGAGAGAGAGAGAGAGAGAGAGAGAGAGAGAGAGAGAGAGAGGGAGAGAGAGAGAGAGAGAAAGAGAGAGAGAGAGAGAGGCAGAGAGAGAGGCAGAGATAGAGAGAGATACAGGGAGAGAGGGAGATATATAGAGAGGGAGAAATAGAGAGGGGGGAGAGAGACAGAGAGGGAGAGAGACAGAGGGAGACAGATAGAGAGAGGGGCAGAGAGAGAGACAGAGAGAAAGACAGATATATATATATATAGAGAGAGAGATAGAGAGGGGCAGAGAGAGAGAGAGACATAGTGAGAGAGAGAGGCAGAGAGTGAGAGAGAGAGAGAGACAAAGAGAAAGGGGGCCACATGAAGATGGGGCGAGAAAGAGAAGGGGGAGAGGGAGGACATACATGCAAAGACAGAGGGCAGGGGGAGGAGATAAAAGACAAAGCCGTGGGTTAGAGAGCAGAAGCAGTATGTTCACAGTTAGTCCTCAGAGCCTCTCAGCAGTGGTGTTAGAAGTGTGGGCCCTGAGGGAGACTCCAGACCAGACCAGAAGGGAAGGGAAGGGAAGTGACGGGAAGGGGAGTGAAGGGAAGTGAATGGGAGTGAAGGGGAGTGATTGGATGTGAATGGGAGTGAATGGGAGTGATCGGGGGTGAAGGGGAGTGAATGAAAGTGAAGGGGAGTGAAGGAAAGTGAAGTGAAGGGAAGTGAATGGGAGTGAAGGGAAGTGAAGCGGAGTGAATGGGAGTGATCGGAGGTGAAGGGGAGTGAATGAAAGTGAAGTGAAGGGAAGTGAATGGGAGTGAAGGGAAGTGAAGCGGAGTGAATGGGAGTGATCGGAGGTGAAGGGGAGTGAATGAAAGTGAAGGGGAGTGAATGAAAGTGAAGGGGAGTGAAGGAAAGTGAAGTGAAGGTGAGTGAATGGGAGTG
The DNA here is from genome assembly GCF_963971535.1 of Notolepis coatsorum. Taxonomy (NCBI): domain Eukaryota; kingdom Metazoa; phylum Chordata; class Actinopteri; order Aulopiformes; family Paralepididae; genus Notolepis; species Notolepis coatsorum. The sequence continues at coordinate 11,113,706 of NC_140183.1, read as the reverse complement.
AAGGGAAGTGAAGCGGAGTGAATGGGAGTGATCGGAGGTGAAGGGGAGTGAATGAAAGTGAAGGGGAGTGAAGGAAAGTGAAGTGAAGGGGAGTGATTGGATGTGAATGGGAGTGAATGGGAGTGATCGGAGGTGAAGGGGAGTGAAGGAAAGTGAAGGAAAGTGAAGTGAAGGGGAGTGAATGGGAGTGAAGGGAAGTGAAGCGGAGTGAATGGGAGTGATCGGAGGTGAAGGGGAGTGAATGAAAGTGAAGGGGAGTGAAGGAAAGTGAAGTGAAGGGGAGTGATTGGATGTGAATGGGAGTGAATGGGAGTGATCGGAGGTGAAGGGGAGTGAAGGAAAGTGAAGGAAAGTGAAGTGAAGGGGAGTGAATAGGAGTGAAGGGAAGTGAAGGTGAGTGAATGGGAGTGATCGGAGGTGAATGGGAGTGATGAGAAGTGATGGGAAGTGAATGAAGTGAAGGGAAGTGAAGGAAAGTGAAGGGAAGTGAAGTGAATAGGGGTGTAACGATGCAACCTCACAGCGATTAATTCAGATTACGATTATTCAGGCAACGATTCAATGCATCATGAAAACTCTTCATTTGACCACGATTTGATTAGATTAATTTTCGATACATTTTCTATCAGTTAATTCCCCCAAAAATGTTGAATACACAAATGTGGCTGGGGGAACTGATTCACTCAGCATGAATGGACTATAGGTCAATAAAAACAATACACAGGAAAAAAAAAACATAAAAAAAAGAAAGATTATTTTTTTATTTTAATTTTTTTCCGATTAATTTCGATTATAATAGATTCTAACATTTTCAAATCGATGCAGTTGAATCGTCACATTAGAATCGATGCATTTCGATTAATCGATGCATCGTTACACCCCTAGAAGGGAAGTGAAGGGAAGTGAAGTGAAGTGAAGTGAAGTGAAGTGAAGGGAAGGGAAGTGAAGTGAAGGGAAGTGAAGGGAGTGAAGTGAAGTGAAGGGAAGAGAAGGGGAGTGAAGGGAAGGGAAGTGAAGTGAAGTGAAGGGAAGAGAAGGGAAGTGAAGGGAAGTGAAGGGAAGTGAAGTGAAGTGAAGGGGAGTGAAGGGAAGTGAAGGGAAGTGAAGTGAAGTGAAGGGAAGAGAAGGGGAGTGAAGGGAAGTGAAGGGAAGTGAAGTGAAGGGAAGAGAAGTGAAGAGAAGGGGAGTGAAGGGAAGTGAAGGGCCACTTACCCTAATGGGGCACTTCAGGAGTCGGGGAAATTGGACGTGTAAGTACAGTATAAAACACTTGTAGCCTATGCAACCTGGCTGGCAGGCAATTCCCCTTGGTGGCGACGCCACGTGAAAAGAACCGTGTAAATCAGATTGTGTGGGAAACCGAATGACAGCAATCAAGCGTAGGCCACAGTCTGACGTGCTTCGCCCTGTAGTTGGACGCTGGCCTCCTAACAGACCTCAGTCTGACGTGCTTGGCCCTGTAGTTGGACGCTGGCCTCCTAACAGACCTCAGTCTGACGTGCTCCGCCCTGTAGTTGGACGCTGGCCTCCTAACAGACCTCAGCGCAGAGCGAGACACCAAGGCCTCTCTGCCGTAAATCTCTCCGGCACCACGGTGCCAAACCACCACCGCCGCCGCCGCCGCTGCTGCTTCATACGAACCGGGGAATCTCAGATTGCGTCTCTGGATGAGAACACCGGTCGTTGGCCAAGCCTCCACTACCACCCGGTTCAGTTTCCAGAGCTGGTCTCGAGGTCCAGTTACACTCGAAACCACGACAGCACCGGGGCCCCAGGCTTCTCATGTTGCCTTGGTCGCTTATTGTGGCTTCGGCTAGTCCTCTGTACGGTATGACCGAGTTATCAGTGAATGGAAATCAAAGAGAGCACAGAACTGGAGAACGTATGACAATGAAGTCGCTGACAGTATGTCTCATTCTGACCCAGCCCACAGCTTGTTACCCCCCAGAGGTCAGAGGTCAGACTGGAAAATAGACTTGTGATCGTTTCCTGTGGTTTCATGCAATTATACTGTAGTAGCGGTAAAATGAACTCACGGCGATCACATTCTACTGCCTCAGAGCAGACTTCCATTAGTGGTCGAGAGTTTTTTTTTTTTTTTTTTTATATTATCTTTTTCCCCCTCCTTTTTTTCTCCCATCCCACTGTTAGTCGTTATGCCAATTCCCAACCCCCTTCCTGGTTGTTGCGCACTCCCCCCTACTGTTGGTCCGAGAGGCCGGAGACTGTCACAAGCTTCCCTCCGACACATGTGCAGCCAGCCGGCAGCCAGCCTGGCAGCGCAGATTCTCACCGGGAGAGTGTAACGTGTGGAAGGTCACACTACCTCCCTCCAGATCCTACCCTCGCTGAGCAGGCACCCCGACCGAACTGTAGGGGTCGCTGTCCACAACGCCCAGGACCCACCCATCAGCTTTCCCACCCCTAACACTGCCAATTGTGTTAGTATGAACGACCAGCCAAGCTGATAGCAACGCCGAGAGCTGGATTCGAACCCAGCATCTCCAGTGGTCGAGAGTTGAAGTGTGAGAATCGGGCTTAGAGGACGTAGAGATGCCAGATTTATATATATATACACCAGACCTGTCTCTCTACACATGGTGTTGTTGCAGTGCCAGCACAGCAGAACGGCCTAAACCCATAATCGCTGGGGAGAAAAGCAACCTGGGATGTATCAAACTCAAATCCTAATCATCTAGGGTGGTTTAGTTGCAAAATAGTGTCAGGGGAGAAATGTTCCTTTGTCAAAGTTTACCATCATGAGCATGTACTCTACTAGCATGAAGATGTTGTTGTTGTTGTTGTTGTTGTTGGTGGCGAGACAGCGATTTTGAAAACGGTAACACACAGAGAGTGGAAGGGGAGGGGGATTCAAACTGAAATAGTCAGCCAATGGGAGGCTTATACTGTAATAGTCAGCCAATGGGAGGTTTACACTGAAATAGTCAGCCAATGGGAGGCTTGTACTGTAATAGGCAGCCAATGGGAGGTTTACACTGAAATAGTCAGCCAATGGCAGGCTTATACTGGAATAGACAGCCAATGGGAGGTTTACACTGAAATAGTCAGCCAATGGGAGGCTTATACTGTAATAGACAGCCAATGGCAGGCTTATACTGTAATAGACAGCCAATGGCAGGCTTATACTGTAATAGTCAGCCAATGGCAGGCTTATACTGTAATAGACAGCCAATGGCAGGCTTATACTGTAATAGACAGCCAATGGCAGGCTTATACTGTAATAGACAGCCAATGGCAGGCTTATACTGTAATAGTCAGCCAATGGCAGGCTTATACTGTAATAGACAGCCAATGGCAGGCTTATACTGTAATAGACAGCCAATGGCAGGCTTATACTGGAATAGTCAGCCAATGGGAGGGCTATACTGACATAGTCAGCCAATGGGAGGCTTATACTGTAATAGTCAGCCAATGGGAGGCTTATACTGTAATAGTCAGCCAATGGGAGGCTTATACTCTAATAGTCAGCCAATGAGAGGCTTATACGGAAATAGTCAGCCAATGGGAGGGCTATACTGAAATAGTCAGCCAATACTGTAATAGTCAGCCAATGGGAGGCGTATACACCCGATCAATATCCTGTGAGTCAGACTACTAAGGTAGCAGCAGTGACTAGTAATGCTCCATGTTACCAGTAGAGGCAGTACTCTGCTGGCGTGGCTTAGAGCAGATTCTAAAAGGTTTCAATCTCAGGGACCAGCAGGTCATTTTTATTTAGATTTTTTATCTTGGGGACCATTATGATGATATTGATCATATTGCCCTGTTATGGACCCTGTATATTGAAGATAATATATAGATAAATGGCTGCATTTATTTAGCAGCTTTTATCCTGAACGCGCTTTACAGTTTGTTCCTCAAATTTTTCACTCACACATTCACACACCGACGGCGGAGGCGGCCATGCAAGATGCCAACCTGCTCATCGGGAGCAATTAGGGGTTAAGTGTCTTGCTCAAGGACACATCAACACGCTGCCCGGGAATCGAACCGGGAACCTCCGGATTACCAGACGACTGCTCTACCTCCCGAGCCACTGTCGACCCCATATAGGTTCACATTAAATCCATACTTCAAATGAACCTGCACTGGTTCTCAAACCCGAGTTTGACACACACACACACACACACACACACACACACACACACACGCACGCACACAGACATAATTGCACTGTAGCCTTACCTTAGTCTAGGAAGGAAATGATAGATCACACAGTGCATGCTGGGTAACGTAGTTCTCACCTGGGGCTGGGCCGGCATGGGCGAGGGGGACTGGGACGAGACGTACTGGTCCTGCGAGGAGATGAAGCCCGAGTCGTGGGAGGAGATGCTGGCCAGGCGGGCCGGGGTCTGCTGGGGCAGGGTGGAGCTGCGGTACCGGTGGTGGTGGTGGTGGAAGAGATGGGAGGAAGAGGAGGAAGAGGAGGAGGAAGGAGAGTGAGAGTGGGAGCCACTAGAGCCCCTGGAGTCACTACTGTTAACGCTGTTCAGACTACTGTCAAGAGGGAGGAGGAGGAGAGGAGGAGGAGGAGGAGGAGAGGAGGAGGAGGAGGAGGAGAGGAGAGGAGGAGGAGAGGAGGAGGAGAGGAGGAAGAGGTAGAGCAGAAGGACAAGAGGAAAGGAGGAGGACAGGAGGAGAGGAGGTCAGGGGAAGGAGAGGAGAGGAGGAGGAGAGGAGGACAGGGGGGAGAGGAGGAGGAGGTAGAGTAGGAGGATGAAGAGAGGAGAGGAGGAGGATGAGGAAAGGAGAGGAGGAGGAGAGGAGAGGAGAGGAGGAGGATGATGAGGAAAGGAGAGGACAGGGGGAGGAGGAGAGGAGGAAGAGGAGAAGGACAGGAGGAGAGAAGGAGAGGAGGAAAGGAGGAGGACAGGAGGTCAGGGGGAGGAGAGGAGGAGGAGGAGAGGAGGACAGGAGGGAGAGGAGGAGGAGGAGGTAGAGAAGGAGGATGAAGAGAGGAGAGGAGGAAGTGGAGAGAAGGAGAGGAGGAAAGGAGGACAGGAGGAGGAAAGGAGGATAGAAGGAAAGGAGGAGGACAGAATGGCAATAGAAGGAGGACAGGTAGAGGAGGAAAGTAGGACAGGAGGAAAGGAGGACAGGAGGAGAGAATGATGAAAGGAGAGGAGAGGAGGATGACATGAAGAGAGAAGGAGCAGAGGACATAATGATAAGGAGGAGGACAGAAGGAGAGAAGGAGGACAGGAGGGGGAGGAGGAGGAGGAGGGGGGATGACAGGAAGAGGGGGAGGCCAGGGAATGATGGGGAGAGACAGGAGATAGAGATACCAGGAGGAGGGATGGTAGTAGGAGGGAGACAGATGGGACAGACAGGTGGATGGAAGGACGGAGAGGACGGAGAGAGAGAGAGTAGGGAGACAGGGTGATAGGAGAGACAGGGTGATAGGGGAGACAGGGTGATAGGAGAGACAGGGTGATAGGAGAGACAGGGTGATAGGGGAGGGACAGGGAGACAAAGGGGGGGACAACAATTAGCACAGCACACCAAGATGCAGCAGGCAGAGACTGAGGCAGAGACAGTCAAATTAAAAACACACCAAAACAAACACATTCCTTACAAACATGAAATCCCTGATTTCATGCTTCAGTGACATCTTTTTAGTTTGTCAGACTAAATGGATAATCACACACAAACAGACTGTAATAATAATAATACTACTACTACTACTACTACTACTACTACTACTACTACTGCTGCTGCTACTACTACTACTACTACTACTACTACTACTACTACTACTACTACTACTACTACTACTACTACTACTACTACTACTACTACTAATAATAATAATAATAGCATCCCTTCAGCATCCATTCTGTATCTATTTGTTGCCTACATTAACACTTGAAACACATTGAAAATCAAAGAGGGAGGCTGGAACAAAAATGTATATGTATTTCTGTACAAAATGCATACATAATAACAATCAGGCAAAACGATAAACTGACTGATAATCAATCATGTAAATGAACACAAGTAATGAAACTAGCCCTTAAGGCAAAAATGAAGAATTATATTTCATACTGACACAGAGGAACAAATCTATTCCGAGGCACTAAACCGAGGGGGGGGGGGGGGGGGGGGGGGGGGGGGGTCAGCAAACAAAACAAAACAAATTACACTAATCTGAAGAATCTTTGCTCATTCGGGTCAATTTCACTAGAAGAAATGTGACTCTATTTTAAATCTATTTCATTAGCGTTAACAAATGCATTCATGGTGTTCTGAGCGTGACAGAAGGCTGTTCCTTTGGTTATGAAATTATATTTTACATTGCACTACTTTTATTGTCTTTTTTTTTTATCCACTTTCTCCCATTTTCTATATTTTCTCCCATCCCAATTTCGTATCATCCAATTCAACCCTCCCCTGTCACGGATGCTGTTTCTTGCCTCCCACAAGCCGGCTGCAATGTGGACTAAGTCATACATAGCACAAGTCCCCTCCGGTACTTGAGGTAACAGCAGTCGCATCTTTTCACCTGCGCAGCTCGATCTCTCAGTGGCGAGGACTCAGTAACGCGTGGGAGGCTCACGCTGCCCCCGACACTTCCTGATTCTACTGCGCAGGCGCACCAACCGACCTGTAGGAGACGGAGTCGCTGTCCACAACGCCCGATCCCCACCCATCAGTTTCCCACCCCCTAATACGGCCAATGTGTATTAGTACGGACGACCAGCTAAACTGAAAGCAAATGTGGAGCGCTGGGCTCTAACTGACGAGCCCAGCGTCTCCAGCATTTCGTGACGAGCGCCTTGCCCACTACGCCACGTAGCCGCCCTACTTTTATTGTCTTTTATACCTATTCTTATGTCTGCAATTTATGCATTTTTTTTTTATTCCGTCAATATGTATGCTGATGTTATGCCTATGTTCATTTTATACTATATACCGTAGATAGTTATTAATATTTATTATTGTTATATTGTAGAAATGTGTAAAGTCTCAACGACATTGAAAATGAGAGTAACCTCAATTGTCTTTTCGAGTATAAATAAAGGTGGATGATGATATTACCTTGGTATGCAATACAATAAAAATAGCCCTCTTTCTTTGCACAATAAACTACTCGACGTGACTGTAAATCAGGGAAAACCTCAGTTGCCTGTCGAGTTTAAATAAAGGTTTGAAATAAAATAAAATTAAATCACGTTATAATCCCATTAAAGCCATAATCTGATTAACCTATATCTGTCCACCAAACCGGGGTCGGCCAGTGATTCTTGAGTGAACAGAAGAGCACTAAGGTTCAGACTTTAACCCCCTCACTACCAAAGGGGCACAGTCTGCGACAATACAGAAGGTTAACCCTTTCACAACCACACTACAGAAGTGTAACCCTTTCACTACCACACGACAAAGGGTTAACCCTTTCACTAAACGTCTGTAGTGTGGTTAGGGTTAAAGGATAACTCCACTTTTTTTTTTAAATTAGCTTATTTAACATCTTCCCTGGAGTTAGACAAGAAGATGCATACCTTTTTTGTCTCTGTGCGTGCATTTTAGCTTTGGGAATAGACGCTCCGTTAGCATAGCTTAGCTTCATCACTGGAAGTGGGGGAGGACAGTAGCCTTACAGTGCCTTACAGTGTATTGCAAGGTCTGACATTGACCAAACTTGATATGCATGACCTTGGTGGGCTCTAGGTCAACTCCTGAAAAGGGGGTCAATGTCAGACCTTGCAATCAAAAGTTAGGGGCGCACTGAAATTATGGCAAGGGTTATTAGCCCCCTAACTTTTGATTGCAAAGTCTGACATTGACCCCCTTTTCAGGAGTTGACCTAGAGCCCACCAAGGTCATGCATATCAAGTTTGGTCAATGTCAGACCTTGCAATACACTGTAAGGCACTGTAAGGCTACTGTCCTCCCCCACTTCCAGTGATGAAGCTAAGCTATGCTAACGGAGCGTCTATTCCCAAAGCTAAAATGCATGCACAGAGACAAAAAAGGTATGCATCTTCTTGTCTAACTCCAGGGAAGATGTTAAATAAGCGAATTTAAAAAAAAAGTGGAGTTATCCTTTAAGCGAAGCTCTCCTCTCATACTTCAAAGTAGGCCCTTTCTTTATACACTGTGTGTCTCTGCTAGACAGATCACATTCACCTTTAACATTGACTTTAAAACGCTTTTTAAACATTACACCATATGTTATCCATTTATTCCTAAAATATTCACTCTATTTCTATCTATCTATCCTCTTCTATCTCACTTTTGCATTTTGCTCGGCAATTTTGGACATTTTAGTTTTGTATATTTTGTATAGTGTTTGGTACCTTATTCTTTAACTTTCTACTGTATGAAGCACAATCTCAGGAGGCTCATACAGAACCAAGCATTTCACTGTAATGTACCTTATATGTGACAAACAAAACAACATTTTATACCACATAAGAGGAGCAAAGGGCTCAAAACAAGAGGATATGAAAAACTGCAGTTATCCACATGCACCACTTGGGGGCAGACTCTGGCTAAAGAATGAAAAGCTCTTCCTTAAACGGATAATCCCAATTCTCCACCCCTTCACCGTGAAGAGTGCTCGTGCTTCTCTCTTCAAGTGGATTTAAAGGTAAACAAACTGTTCAAAGGTCATCACGTCATAGCGTGTAGACAGGTCCGTACGTGGGGCAGCTCACATACCACAGAGTACGAGACATACCGTTAATGTAATGTAATATAACGTGCTGTTTTCACGTTTCATGTATTATTATTATATTGATCTTCATTCCTTCTCCAGTACTTATTGTTAAGCGGTGCTTTCATTGTGAGAGGCGTGCCATACAGGCCCAATAAGCCCCCTTGTGAGTGTGTGATTGGGCGGGACGCTAGACGTTTTTGAGCCCTCGTGATTGGCTACCTGCACATGCTTGACTTCCTGGACATGGTGGTGTTGGGAGAAGAGGGCGGAGTCTGGTACGACCAATGGTAGTCGGAGCCCTTCAGGTCCACAATCACCTGGATGACGGAAAGGGAGAAGAAATGAGTCGAGGGTGATGGAAGATCAGAGATCAAACTGATCCTAGATCAGACCGTTAGATCAGACCGTTAGATCAGACTGTAGATACTTTTTTTATTGATTCATTTAAATTCGACTGGCAGTTTGGTAATCAAATTCATATATTTCTATCAAATTCAAATGCTATTTGAATATTGAAATTGGTTCCGACGGCCCTAGAACACACAGTACCAGAAAGGACAAGCATTGGTGGACGGTGTTCTATTCCCGCCCCCCCCCCCCGTATGTGTCCTTAACCAATAGAAGAGGAGGAGAGGAATAAGAACGGGGGTCTCCGGGTCACATTTAGCACATCACCTGTTCGCTGGCGGGGGGCAGCTTGTGGGGGTCAGAGGTCAGGGCTTTGAGGTCATCAGAGATGGTCTGAAGATGAGTCACCTCTCCCAGCATAGAGATCTCCTCGTCCTGGACAACGTAAACCACAGAGAAAGGTTAGTGTGTGGAGGCTGTGAGGTCATCAGAGAGGGACCTTTCTGTGTGGAGTTAGTGTGTGGTGGCTGTGAGGTCATCAGAGAGGGACCTTTCTGTGTGGAGTTAGTGTGTGGAGGCTGTGAGGTCATCAGAGAGGGACCTTTCTGTGTGGAGTTAGTGTGTGGAGGCTGTGAGGTCATCAGAGAGGGACCTTTCTGTGTGGAGTTAGTGTGTGGAGGCTGTGAGGTCATCAGAGAGGGACCTTTCTGTGTGGAGTTAGTGTGTGGAGGCTGTGAGGTCATCAGAGAGGGACCTTTCTGTGTGGAGTTAGTGTGTGGTGGCTGTGAGGTCATCAGAGAGGGACCTTTCTGTGTGGAGTTAGTGTGTGGTGGCTGTGAGGTCATCAGAGAGGGACCTTTCTGTGTGGAGTTAGTGTGTGGTGGCTGTGAGGTCATCAGAGAGGGACCTTTCTGTGTGGAGTTAGTGTGTGGTGGCTGTGAGGTCATCAGAGAGGGACCTTTCTGCGTGGAGTTAGTGTGTGGTGGCTGTGAGGTCATCAGAGAGGGACCTTTCTGTGTGGAGTTAGTGTGTGGTGGCTGTGAGGTCATCAGAGAGGGACCTTTCTGTGTGGAGTTAGTGTGTGGTGGCTGTGAGGTCAAACACATATCACAACCTCTTGTTAACATTCTCCAAAACCATTACTAATGCCAAAGCTTCTTTCTTTCACCATAGGATCGAGGCCTCTGCCAAGAATCTACGCAAACTGCATGCTACCATGTCCTCCCTCCTCACTCCCCCCCCACCCCCCCCCTCATCTTTCTCTGCCGAAGACTTTGCGATCTTCTTTGAGGAAAAGGGGAGAACATCCGCAGCTCCTTCTCCCAACCCCCACCCATTCCAAATGCTGAATCGAGAACCTCATCCTTCACTCTGTCATCTTTCTCTCCCATTACAGAAGCCGAGACCCTGACACTGGTAACGTCGAACCGTCCGACTACATGCAAGCTGGACCGGCTACCCTCCCCACTCCTCCAGACCATAGCACCAGACATCCTCCCATTCCTAACTGCAACCATCAACTCCTCACTCAACTCGGGGGTGGTCCCCACCTCCCTAAAACAAGCCAGAGTCACGCCCCTCATAAAAAAACCATCCCTGAACCCTACCGTCATAGGCAACTACCGTCCTGTCTCTCTTCTCTCCTTCCTTTCTAAAACACTTGAACGTGCTGTATCCAGCCAACTTACTGCTTATCTCTTACAGAATGACCTCCTAGACCCTAATCAGTCAGGCTTCAGGACTGGTCACTCCACAGAGACAGCCCTCATTGCGGTCACAGAGGCACTTCACTTGGCAAAAGCGAAAGGCCTCTCCTCTGTCCTGATTCTCCTAGATCTATCTGCAGCCTTCGACACAGTCAACCACCAGATCCTCCTCGCGGCCCTCGCAGGAATGGGAGTGGCTGGCTCTGCGCTGACATGGCTGTCATCATACCTCAATGACCGCTCCTACCAAGTGTCATGGAGAGGGACCCTGTCGGCCACCCGCCCCCTGCGGACGGGTGTCCCCCAGGGCTCGGTTTTAGGACCCCTTCTCTTCTCTCTCTACACTAAATCACTGGGTAACATTATCACGTCTCATGGCTTCTCCTACCATTGTTATGCCGACAATACTCAACTCTTCCTCTCCTTCCCTCCCTCAGATATCCACGTCTCTGAGCGGATCTCGGCCTGTCTGTCCGACATCTCCGCCTGGATGACGACCAACCACCTCAAACTGAACCTAAGCAAAACAGAATTGCTCCACCTGCCGGCCAAATCCTCCGCCCTGACCGACCTTTCCATCACAGTCGAGAATGCAGCTGTGACCGCGTCCCCGACCGCCAAGAACCTTGGTGTTGTCCTTGACGACCAGTTGAACTTCTCTGCTCACATCGCAGCGACAACCAGAACCTGCCGATTCCTCCTGAGCAACGTCAGAAGGATCCGCCCCTTCCTGACAAAAGAAGCCACCCAACTCCTCGTCCAATCAACAGTCATCTCCCGCCTCGACTACTGCAACGCACTGCTCGCTGGCCTCCCGGCTAACTGCCACTAAGCCTCTTCAACTCATTCAGAACGCAGCGGCCCGCCTGATCTCAAACCTACCGAAGTCGGCCCATGTCACCCCACTTCTTAGGGACCTGCACTGGCTCCCCATTGCTGCACGAATCCGCTTCAAGGCCCTCGACCTGGAATACCGTGTGGCAAAGGGAACCGCTCCCGCCTACCTCCGGTCAATGGTCTCTAACTACACACCCTCAAGACCCCTACGGCCCTACGCTCTGCATCTTCTGGCCGCCTCAGACCTACTCCTATCCAAGCTCCGGGAGGGTCATCAAAGAGAAGTCGCCTATTTTCAGTCCTTGCCCCACAATGGTGGAATGAACTACCCACCCCAGTTAGGACAGCCGAAACACGTCCAATCTTTCGCCGTCGACTAAAGACGCACTTCTTCAACCATTATCTAAAAATAATTATTATAATAATAATCTAACCCTAACCTTACCGTCATGCACTTGTCCTAATAAACTAACCTACACTGTAGCACTCAACACTTTGATGAACATTGTTGCTCAGCTGATAGAGTTGTGCCCTTCCTGATGGCTTGTCGTACAGAACATGTAAGTCGCTTTGGATAAAAGCGTCAGCTAAATGACTAAATGTAAATGTAAATCAGAGAGGGACCTTTCTGTGTGGAGTTTGCATGTTCTCCCCGTGTTCCTCCCACACCATAAAGACACGCACGCTAGCTACATACTCCTGCTGTGTATATTTATTACATTATACACACAACCGGAGGGCCCAGGGCGTTGGGCTATGGACGTTGTGGTGGATAATAGCCGAAGCTGAATAACAAAAGAGACCTGGTTAATACGGTTTATTAACTCAATCAAAGTATCAATACAAAATAGAATTGTTTAGCTAGGCCACGCAGTACAGAGAGACTCAGAAGGAGCTTCTATCCATCAGGACGCTCAATGTCTCTATGTAACACCATCAACCCATCCATCTACACTCATCACACATCACACATCCACACACTCACTTTAAACAAACACCTTAACACTCACTTTAGACACTTTAACACTTCATTATATTTATTAAAGAGATTTGCACTACATTCATACCCCATTTGCACCTTGCCTTAAAGTTTTTGTACCTCATTGTCTGCATTTTTACTCACTGTACTTAGTTTGTACTTTAGCTTGTATATTGTATTGTATAGTGTTATTCCTCTTCTACTACCTTTTTACTGTATGAAGCACATTCTCAGGGGCTCATACAGAACCAAGCATTTCACTGTAGAGTACATGTACGTTATATGTGACAAATAAAAACAAACTTTAAACTTGAGAGACCTCACTGGATCTCGAAACATCTTTATATACATACAATCTGTAAAGGGTGGGGGTCACAGGAATGTGACGTCTTTGGGGACATCATGGAAAGATGGGGAAAACGTTCACTGCTCCTCAAATGGTCAGGATGGGGTTAAAAGCAGAGCGTGGATTTCCTGGTGTATTAATGTACTTAATAATAAACTGAGTTTCCGTTCCTTTCCTTATGCCAGAGGATAAACAATAGAGAGACAGTAAGATTTAAAGTGCACTTCGCTCACATTACATCTGAACTCTTTTCTTTTCCTACCAGGGCTCAGTGTGACTCAGCACTCCCACAGAGATACTTTCCACGGTGGTGTTTAACCCTGTACTGTACCTGTATGTGGTCACGTGTTCTCATTAGGACACTTAGGTCACACTTGTGTTGCCAGTAGGGGTGTAAAGGTACACGTATCCGTACCGTTTCAGTGTGTACCGTACCGTACCGAACGGCTGTGTAGTGTACCGGACAAATACAACGGTATGTTAACCACTAACGACCGCCCACCGGGGGCTGTTTTTTTCACAATCGAATATAATTATTATTACTTTTCATTTTTTCAATTATTCATTATTTTTTCGATTATTCATCTCAATATAGAATATTCGTTGACAGCCCTACAAGTACAATTAGTTACTGCACACTACATCACCCCTGAGTGGAACATGGAAAGCCAAACTTTCCCCCCACTGTACCGAAAACCAGAACCGAACCTTGACTTCAAAACCGAGGTACGTACCGTACCGTGGTTTCTGTGTACCGTCACACCCCTAGTTGCCAGCTATTGATATCACAGGGTTCCCACGGGCACAGACGTTGCAAAATGAAATGCAAGGACTTTCAAGTACTTTTCCGAGCATTATCTTTTCATTTTAAAAGGGCATCTAAAAGGATACAATTCACCTTTAAATGCTGACCTTGTGCGAACCCTGATATTAGCAAACACAGGGGATAAACGGTAAATGGTGCATTTATATAATCTCTTTTATCCAAAGCGCTTTACAGTTTGTTCCTCACATTTGACTAGTGATGCACCGATGTGAAAATTGTGGCCGATAGCGATAACCGATATTAATATTGCTGTTCTGGCCGATACCGATATTTACCGATGTCGATATCTCTATATAGAAAACACTTTTTTATGATAATCAAATAAAGAGCTATTTTCCAAAACGCATATTTTTTTTTACTTTTGTAACTTATTTTCAGAAATGACAGCTATTTAAAAACTATTTAAGGCCAAAACATATATATACAGTGTATTGCAAGGTCTGACATTGACCAAATTTGATATGCATGACCTTGGTGGGCTCTAGGTCAACTCCTGAAAAGGGGGTCAATGTCAGACCTTGCAATCAAAAGTTAGGGGGCTCACTGAAATTATGGCAAGGGTTATTAGCCCCCTAACTTTTGATTGCAAAGTCTGACATTGACCCCCTTTTCAGGAGTTGACCTAGAGCCCACAAAGGTCATGCATATCAAGTTTGGTCAATGTCAGACCTTGCAATACACTGTAAGGCACTGTAAGGCTACTGTCCTGCCTCACTTCCAGTGATGAAGCTAAGCTATGCTAACGGAGCATCTATTCCCAAAGCTAAAATGCACGCACAGAGACAAAAAAGGTATGTATCTTCTTGTCTAACTCCAGGGAAGATGTTAAATAAGCTAATTTCCCAAAATGTTGGAGTTCCCCTTTAAGGTAAAAAAAAAAAGAAAAAAAATGCGATTAATTTGCGATTAATCGCGTGTTAACTATGGACAATCATGCGATTAATCGAGTTAAATATTTTAATCGTTTGACAGCACTAATATATATATATTTGTTTTTTTATATCGTCCAATATCGGCCCTATCTTGATATCGGACCGATACCGATGTGTAAAAAAACGGCCATATCGGCCGATATTATATCGGCGGCCGATATATCGTGCATCACTACATTTGACCCATTCACTCACACGACGAGACGGGGCCTCGACCCACCACCACCGGCCTCAGCAGGGTCAGGGGTCACACAGCCACAGGGGACTCACCACCACCGGCCTCAGCAGGGCCACGAAGCAGCAGAACCGCTGGCGCTCCTCCACCAGAGCCCTCCGCAGCGCCTGCCTCTCCGTCTCCTCCAGCAGGAGGTACTTGTCACTGACGTCCTGCATGGCGCTGTCCAGCTGGGGCTGCTGCACGTCCCCGCGGCCTGCGACACACACAGGG
>NC_140183.1:11086104-11093604 GCF_963971535.1 Notolepis coatsorum | reverse complement strand
CTGGACGACAGAGGACTTCCTGGACGACAGAGGACTTCCTGGACGACAGAGTTCCTCCTGACTGCTCGGTCTCCCAGCAGCGCTCCGTGTTCTGAAAGCCTGCGCTCATCACAGACGAGGCAGGCGGCTCCCGGCACCAGATGACAGGTCGTTAGGGCTCTACTTCAGCTACTGTTACGTTACAGCATGTCTGCCTCTGCTGTGTGTGTGTGTGTGTGTGTGACGTGTCTTTATTTGCGTCTCTGCTATACGAGTGTGTGGTTAAGGCCTCAGGTCATGTGTGTATATGTACAGTGTGTGTGCATGTATGTGTGTATGTGGATGTTGTGTGTGTGAGCTTACTTTCAATATGTACATTTGTGATTTTTTCTTTTTTTCCTTTTTGAAAGTGTTTGTGTGTTTATGTACAGTGTGTGTGCATGTGTGTGTGTGAGGGAGGCTGTGTGAGTATGTACAGTATGTGTGTATGTGCATTATGTGTGTGTCTGTGTGAGAGAGAGGCTGTGTGTGTATGTGCATTATGTGTGTGTGTCTGTGCATTATGTGTGTGTCTGTGTGAGAGAGAGGCTGTATGTGTATGTGCATTATGTGTGTTGTGTCTGTGTGTGAGAGAGGCTGTGTGTATGTGCATTATGTGTGTGTGTATGTGCATTATGTGTGTGTCTGTGTGTGAGAGAGGCTGTGTGTATGTGCATTATGTGTGTGTGTATGTGCATTATGTGTGTGTCTGTGTGTGAGAGAGGCTGTGTGTATGTGCATTATGTGTGTGTGTATGTGCATTATGTGTGTGTCTGTGTGTGAGAGAGGCTGTGTGTATGTGCATTATGTGTGTGTGTATGTGCATTATGTGTGTGTGTATGTGCATTATGTGTGTGTATGTGCATTATGTGTGTATGTGCATTATGTGTGTGTGTATGTGCATTATGTGTGTGTGTATGTGCATTATGTGTGTGTATGTGCATTATGTGTGTATGTGCATTATGTGTGTGTGTATGTGCATTATGTGTGTGTATGTGCATTATGTGTGTATGTGCATTATGTGTGTGTGTGTGTGTGTCTGTGTGTATGTGCATCATGTGTGTGTGTCTGTGTGTATGTGCATCGTGTGTGTGTGTCTGTGTGTGAACACAAGGCCCAGACTGCTGCTTCCTCTTCCCTCCAAACCGCAGACAAACAGGTTCGCTCAGAGGTCAGGCTGCGTCTCAAAACTCATACAGTACAGTACAGTACACAGTAGTAGGTATTCAGTATGCACCAGGCGTGTAGTGGTCAATATGTTGAAGATGGATAGATATAGATACATTGTAGATAGATAGATAGATATAGATACATTGTAGATAGATAGATAGATAGATAGATAGATAGATAGATAGATAGATAGATAGATAGATAGATAGATAGATAGATAGATAGATAGATAGATAGATAGATAGATAGATATAGACATACTGTAAATATATGTGATTTTCTAACACTTTACTAGTCATGGACGTCAGTATATCCTGCAGTAAGTATAATGTTGCAGGCTTAGAGTATGGTTTTATAATCACTAGTGAATACAAACAACAAACACTTTCTCTGCACTTTTTGGCTTTGATTTGTGGCGTCAACTGGAGAAAGAAAACAAGCTTTCTTTGTCAAATGAGAAATTCACCAATGTTATTCCAGTGTGTGTATCAATCTGTCAATTTGTGTTTTGACACACTCACACCCACCACCCACACACCCACCCAACCACCCACCCACCCACCCACACCCACACAGTCCCAGTATCCAAGTGTATGGCTGGTAGATACAGGTCAGGGTAGCCTCCTCTGGCAGCAGCTGACTGACTAATTAGAACACACTTCCAAAACAGCAACTGGGCCAAGACCTCACATCACCAGCTGGAGACATACATAGCATAGCAGAACTGGGGTGAGCGAGCGAGAGAGAGAGAGAGAGAGAGAGAGAGAGAGAGAGAGAGAGAGAGAGAGAGAGGAGAGAGAGAGAGAGAGAGAGAGAGAGAGAGAGAGAGAGAGAGAGAGAGAGAGAGAGAGAGAGAGAGAGAGAGAGAGAGAGAGAGAGAGAGAGAGAGAGAGAGAGAGAGAGAGAGAGAGAGAGAGAGAGAGAGAGAGAGAGAGAGAGAGAGAGAGAGAGAGAGAGAGAGAGAGAGAGAGAGAGAGAGAGAGAGAGAGAGAGAGAGAAAGAGAGAGAGAAAGAGAGAGAGAGAGAGAGAGAGAGAGAGAAAGAGAGAGAGAGAGAGAGAGAGAGAGAGAGAGAGAGAGAGAGAGAGAGAGAGTGAGAGAGTGAGAGATGGATAAAGATAAGTCAGAAAGAGAGAGAGAGAGAGAGATACAAAAATAGACCGTGTGAGAAAAAAAGAGTAGTAATATAGGCCAGTGTCTCAACATGGAGGTCGGGATACTCCAGGGGCCACAGGATGGTCTCTAAAAGGGGGCGTGTCTTTAGGGGGGTCATGAGAGGGCGTGTCTTTAGGAGGGTCGTGAGAGGGCGTGTCTTTAGGGAGGTCGTGAGAGGGCGTGTCTTTAGGGAGGGTCGTGAGAGGGCGTGTCTTTAGGGGGGTCATGAGAGGGCGTGTCTTTAGGGAGGGTCGTGAGAGGGCGTGTCTTTAGGGAGGGTCGTGAGAGGGCGTGTCTTTAGGGGGGTCATGAGAGGGCGTGTCTTTAGGGGGGTCATGAGAGGGCGTGTCTTTAGGGGGGTCGTGAGAGGGCGTGTCTTTAGGGGGGTCATGAGAGGGCGTGTCTTTAGGGGGGTCATGAGAGGGCGTGTCTTTAGGGAGGGTCGTGAGAGGGCGTGTCTTTAGGAGGGTCGTGAGAGGGCGTGTCTTTAGGAGGGTCGTGAGAGGGCGTGTCTTTAGGGGGGTCGTGAGAGGGCGTGTCTTTAGGGGGGTCGTGAGAGGGCGTGTCTTTAGGGGGGTAATGAGAGGGCGTGTCTTTAGGGGGGTCATGAGAGGGCGTGTCTTTAGGGGGGTCGTGAGAGGGCGTGTCTTTAGGGGGGGTCATGAGAGGGTGTGTCTTTAGGGGGGTCATGAGAGGGCGTGTCTTTAGGGAGGGTCGTGAGAGGGCGTGTCTTTAGGGAGGGTCGTGAGAGGGCGTGTCTTTAGGGGGGTCGTGAGAGGGCGTGTCTTTAGGGGGGTCATGAGAGGGCGTGTCTTTAGGGGGGTCATGAGAGGGCGTGTCTTTAGGGGGGTCGTGAGAGGGCGTGTCTTTAGGGAGGGGTCGTGAGAGGGCGTGTCTTTAGGGGGGTCATGAGAGGGTGTGTCTTTAGGGAGGGTCGTGAGAGGGCGTGTCTTTAGGGAGGGTCGTGAGAGGGCGTGTCTTTAGGGGGGTCATGAGAGGGCGTGTCTTTAGGGGGGGTCATGAGAGGGCGTGTCTTTAGGGGGGTCGTGAGAGGGCGTGTCTTTAGGGGGGTCATGAGAGGGCGTGTCTTTAGGGGGGTCATGAGAGGGCGTGTCTTTAGGGGGGTCATGAGAGGGCGTGTCTTTAGGGGGGTTGTGAGAGGGCGTGTCTTTAGGGGGGTCATGAGAGGGTGTGTCTTTAGGGGGGTCATGAGAGGGCGTGTCTTTAGGGGGGGTCGTGAGAGGGCGTGTCTTTAGGGGGGGTCATGAGAGGGCGTGTCTTTAGGGGGGGTCATGAGAGGGTGTGTCTTTAGGGGGGTCATGAGAGGGCGTGTCTTTAGGGGGGGTCGTGAGAGGGCGTGTCTTTAGGGGGGTCGTGAGAGGGCGTGTCTTTAGGGGGGTCGTGAGAGGGCGTGTCTTTAGGGGGGGGTCGTGAGAGGGCGTGTCTTTAGGAGGGTCGTGAGAGGGGCGTGTCTTTAGGGGGGTCGTGAGAGGGCGTGTCTTTAGGGGGGTCATGAGAGGGGCGTGTCTTTAGGGGGGTCGTGATAGATTCCTGTTATAGACCGATATCACATGACTGACCAGGAGTGATGTTATAATATAAAAGCTAGATTTAATTTAATTTCAAACCTCCCTTATTTACAGTCAGGTGGAGTGTATACAGAATTAAGCAAAAAAAATCAGACAAGTAAGGATAACAATAAATTAAAACACATACAACTTGATTGACAAAGGTCAGAGATCAAGGTTTTAAAATCTCAAGCTTTAAGGACTATTATAGATAATAATAGATGTTCACGTGTGCATGCGCACAAAAGGCGAGCACACACACACCAACTCACTTACCCACGCCCACAAAAAACACCCATCTACCCCACAAACTCACTTACCCACTGATTCTCACACACACACACACGCACGCACGAACACACACACACACACCAGTGAGATTAGCTGCAGTAGTTCACATGACCAATGATTACGTTTGGTTCAGTCACAGCCTGTTTCTTAGTGAGGCTGGGGCCACAGGTCAGAAAAACACACTCACAAGACACACATCACGTGTATCTCTCTCTCTCTCTCTCTGTCTGTCTGTCTGTCTGTCTCTCTCTCTCTCTCTCTCTCTCTCTCTCTCTCTCTCTCTCTCTCTCTCTCTCTGATAATGACAGCTTTAAACCGTTTTACTGTGTGTGTGTGTGCATGTGCATGTGTGCGTGTGTGCATGTGTGTGTGCATGTGTGTGTGTGCATGTGTGCATGTGTGTGTGTGTGTGTGTGTGCATGTGTGTGCGTGTGTGTGTGTGTGCATGTGTGTGTGTGCGTGTGTGTGTGCATGTGTGTGTTTACACAACAGAGGAGACACAACAGAGGAGACACAACAGAGGAGACACAACAGAGGAGACACAACAGAGGAGACACAACAGAGGAGACACAACAGAGGAGACACAACAGAGGAGACACAACAGAGGAGACGTAACAGAGCACCATGAGAGGAGACAGAATCCTGAGCAGCTTCAACACGTCTCCAGTGACCTCCTTCCTCCTCATCTCCTTTCCTCTCCCCTCCTCTCCTCATCACCTTTCCTCTCCTCATCTAATCTCCTCATCTAATTTCCTCTCCCCATCTGCTCTCCCCTCCTCATCTCCTTTCCTCTCCCCTCCTCCCCATCTGCTCTCCTCATCTCCTTTCCTCTCCCCTCCTCTCCTCATCACATTTCCTCTCCTCATCTAATTTCCTCTCCCCATCTGCTCTCCCCTCCTCATCTCCTTTCCTCTCCCCTCCTCCCCATCTACTCTCCCCTCCTCATCGCCTTTCCTCTCCCCTCCTCTCCTCATCACCTTTCCTCTCCTCATCTAATTTCCTCTCCCCATCTGCTCTCCCCTCCTCATCTCCTTTCCTCTCCCCTCCTCTCCATCTGCTCTCCCCTCCTCATCTCCTTTCCTCTCCCCTCCTCTCCATCTGCTCTCCCCTCCTCATCTCCTTTCCTCTCCCCTCCTCCCCATCTGCTCTCCTCTCCTCATCTCCTTTCCTCTCCCCTCCTCTCCATCTCCTCTCCATCTACTCTCCCTCCTCATCGCCTTTCCTCTCCCCTCCTCTCCTCATCTCCTTTCCTCTCCCCTCCTCCCCATCTGCTCTCCTCTCCTCATCTCCTTTCCTCATCTAATTTCCTCTCCCCATCTGCTCTCCTCTCCTCATCTCCTTTCCTCTCCCCTCCTCTCCATCTGCTCTCCTCTCCTCATCTCCTTTCCTCTCCCCTCCTCTCCCCTGCTCTCCTCTCCTCATCTCCTTTCCTCTCCCCTCCTCTCCCCTCCCCTCCTCTCCTCCTTTCCTCTCCCCTCCTCTCCCCTGCTCTCCTCTCCTCATCTCCTTTCCTCTCCCCTCCTCCCCATCTGCTCTCCTCTCCTCTCCCCTCCCCTCCTCTCCCCTCCTCTCCCCTCCTCCCCATCTGCTCTCCTCTCCTCTCCCCTCCTCTCCCCTCCTCTCCCCTCCTCATCTCCTTTCCTCTCCCCTCCTCTCCCCTCCCCTCCTCTCCCCTCCTCCCCATCTGCTCTCCTCTCCTCATCTCCTTTCCTCTCCCCTCCTCTCCCCTCTCCTCTCCTCTCTCCTCTCCCCTCCTCTCCTCCTCCTCATCTCCTTTCCTCTCCCCTCCCCTCCTCTCCCCTCCTCCCCATCTGCTCTCCTCTCCCCTCCCCTCCTCTCATCTCCCCTCCTCCCCATCTGCTCTCCTCTCCCCTCCCCTCCTCTCCCCTCCTCATCTCCTTTCCTCTCCCCTCCTCTCCCCTCCTCTCCTCTCCTCTCCCCTCCTCCCCATCTGCTCTCCTCTCCTCATCTCCTTTCCTCTCCCCTCCTCTCCTCTCCCCTCCCCTCCTCTCCCCTCCTCTCCCCTCCTCTCCTCTCCCCTCCTCTCCTCTCCTCTCCCCTCCCCTCCTCTCCCCTCCTCTCCCCTCCTCTCCTCTCCCCTCCTCTCCTCCTCCCTCCTCTCCTCATCTCCTCTCCGTCGCCCACAGATATCAACTGTCAGAGACGACAGCAGGGTCATATAAAGCCCAGGTGATGGACAGACACTCGGATTAAAGGGGAAATCCACCTTAAAATAGAATTCACAATAAGGTATTCCTATAAAACGGTACAGCTCAGTTTGGGTTTGTGATTATGAACAAGCGGAACCCCAGAGATACTAATGATAGATTTATTATCAGAGATGAGAAAACACACAGTCTTCAATATGTGTATTTTGTGATGAGTCTTATTTTATTGTTGGCATTTTATTTATCTATCAGAGTTGTTTCACTTGCACCTCTGCTCCTCCTGTTGTACTAACTACACTGTTCAAGTACTTCAACACTACAGTCAACATTGCAATGTTTTGGGTCTCTCTCTCTCTTCTCTCTCTCTTTCATTCTCTCTCTTTCTTATCTCTCTCTACATCTCTCTCTTCTATCCCACCCTCTTCTCTCTATCATTCTCATTCTCCTTCTCTCCCTCTCCTTTCTCCCATATTATCCGACAACTTCTAGAAACACGACAGAGGGCTCGTGTCAGAGGGGTCAAAGGTCAGCCCCGCCCAACTAATGACGAGCCTCTGATCTCAGAGCAGAATAACCTGTCAGGGAAGCTGCAGTGTCTAGAGACTGATGCTGTGTGCGACTGGAGGCTGGCTGTGCTCTAAAGCAACCGCAAGCCAAGCTTCTACCCTGTGACTGGTTGTTTTTACACCAAGCAACCTGGCTCTTGGAAGTTGTTTTAAAAACTTAAAAAAAAAAAGAGATTAATTTAGCCTTTGAAAGAGAGTGTATCTTTGATTTTGTTGGCAAGTGGATGAACATGTTCAAGGGCCACTTCGCTGATTTTCATTTCAAATCTGTTAAGAGGAGGACATGTGATAATTGCACTTTTGCAATGTGTTCTGTGTCTTCGAGAGCTCAGACAATTATCATGTCATCCTCATAAATGGTACAAGGTGCATTTATATAACAGCTTTTATCCAAAGCGCTTTAGAATTTAGTTCCTCACGTTCACCCATTCACTCACACATTCACACACCGACGGCAGAGGTGCCAACTAGGGGTGGGCGTGAGTAATCGATTGATCGATTACTCACAGCTATGAGAAAACTCAATCTTTCAGCCAACAACAGCCAGCTAGCCAGCTACTGCACT
>NC_140183.1:11082800-11085904 GCF_963971535.1 Notolepis coatsorum | reverse complement strand
GGGGCGAGAACGAACAAGAGAGCCAGCCCCCCCCTTCGCGTTTTGATAGTCTAAGCTGCCGTAGGTGATGACGTCACACTCGAATGTAAACAGGAAGAGATGGAGACACACAGAGATGGAAATTCAATGATATACAGAAATGAATAACCAATAAATATGAAGTTATGTTTAAACTTCTGTTGTCAAGCGTTGTCAATATAACTCACCCCCTTTCCTCACGAATGGAAATAGTCTTGTGGAGTCCGCTTTGACCGTTTTCCAGGGTTAGCAGAGATCGCTAGTTAGCTTAGCATAATCCTAATGGTAGCTACCGTTAGCTCATTGCTTGTGTCAATTAAATTGCATGTTATTAAAGGTCCGCGCTGGTCTGTCTAATGAAATTACAACCGCAACATTATATTGCACTGTACAGCCCTGGTTGTAGGCTAATGTTTTACTACAATTTGTATGGATTAATTTAGGAGTGAAATGCGAATGAAGGGTTGAAATCACCACTCGCAAGCTTGCCCCCAGATATTATTTTAAACTCGCACGGACCAAATTAGGGGGCAATTTGCGATCATATCATCGCAGTGTACAGGCCTGGTAAGGTGTACGAGTTGTAGTGCAATCCTTCATCAATAAATATAAAGTGTGGGGAGTGGGTGCTACAGTGTGTTTGTTTAAAGTGGGTGTGTGCTATAAAGTGTGTGGACTGGGTGCTACAGTGTGTTTGTTTAAAGTGAGTGTGTGCGTGTGGATGTGTGTGCTATGTGCGTTTGGTGGTTGTTGTTGTGTAGTGTTCATTCATTGTTCGTTTAGCAGCCTGATGGCCTGGGGATAGAAGCTTGTGTGTGTGTGTGTGTGTGTGTGTGTGTGTGTGTGTGTGTGTGTGTGTGTGCGTGTGTATAGAGTGAGTGACAGCTCTGTGTGTGTGTGGCTCTGCATGCAGTCAGAACCACTGTGTTGACAGCAGAATAGTTTGCTCTGTTGGAAGGGATTTATACGCGCGCACGCACACACGCATGCACCCCCCCCCCCCCACACACACACACACACACACACACACACACACACTAGAGCTTGTCACTACCTCTGCCAGAGCTTGGACTGCGATTAGGGACACTTACAAAGGAAAGGGAGCGACATACACACTAAACTAAACTACATACACACTAAACTACATACACACTACATACACACTAAACTACATACACACTACACTACATACACACTACACTACATACACACTACACTACACTACACTACATACACACTACACTACATACACACTACACTACATACACACTACACTACATACACACTACACTACACTACATACACACTACACTACATACACACTACACTACACTACATACACACTACACTACATACACACTACACTACATACACACTACACTACATACACACTACACTACATACACACTACACTACATACACACTACACTACATACACACTAAACTACATACACACACTAAACTACATATACACTACACTACATACACACTACACTACATACACACTACACTACATACACACTACACTACATACACACTACACTACACTACATACACACTACACTACACTACATACACACTACATAAACACTACATACACACTACACTACATACACACTACACTACACTACACACTACACTACACTACACTACACTACACTACATACACACTACACTACACTACACTACACTACACTACACTACATACACACTACACTACACTACATACACACTACACTACACTACACTACATACACACTACACTACACTACACTACATACACACTACACTACACTACACTACATACACACTACACTACACTACACTACACTACACTACATACACACTACACTACACTACACTACACTACATACACTACACTACACTACACTACACTACATACACACTACACTACACTACACTACATACACACTACACTACACTACACTACACTACACTACATACACACTACACTACACTACATACACACTACACTACACTACACTACACTACACTACACTACATACACACTACACTACACTACACTACATACACACTACACTACACTACACTACACTACACTACATACACACTACACTACACTACATACACACTACACTACACTACACTACACTACACTACACTACACTACATACACACTACACTACACTACACTACATACACACTACACTACACTACACTACACTACACTACATACACACTACACTACACTACACTACATACACACTACACTACACTACACTACACTACACTACACTACACTACACTACACTACACCACAACACGGCCTACAGAGGTTGGCCCTGAGCAACATTAACCCATACAGTCTGTAGAGATGGCGTGATGTCATCAGGTCACCGGACCGCTGGGCTCAAGAGGTCAAGATGAAAAGCCTTACAATGGGACAATACTTTTTAACCCTTTCACTACCGCACTACCAAATGGTTAACCCGTGCACTGCGACACTACAGCAGGATAACCCTTTCACTGCCACACAACAAAGGGTTAACCCTTTCACTACCACACTACAGAAGGTTATCCCTTTCACTGCCACACAACAAAGGGTTAACCCTTTCACTACCACACTACAGAAGGTTATCCCTTTTACTCCCACACTACACAATGATTAACCCTTTCACTGCCACACACCAAATGGTTAACCTGTTCACTACCACACTACAGAAGGATTAACCCTTTCACTGCCACACTACAGAAGGTTAACCCTTTTACTCCCACACTACAAAAGGATTAACCCTTTCACTGCCACACACCAAATGGTTAACCTGTTCACTACCACACTACAGAAGGATTAACCCTTTCACTGCCACACACACACCAAAGGGTTAACCCTTTCTCTACCACACTACAGAAGGTTAACCCTTTTACTCCCACACTACAAAATGATTAACCCTTTCACTGCCACACACACCAAATGGTTAACCTGTTCACTACCACACTACAGAAGGATTAATCCTTTCACTGCCACACACACACCAAAGGGTTAACCCTTTCACTACCACACTACAGAAGGTTAACCCTTTTACTCCCACACTACAAAATGATTA
>NC_140183.1:11045300-11075300 GCF_963971535.1 Notolepis coatsorum | reverse complement strand
GTTAAACCCAGAGACAGTGGACAGACTTGTCTTTCTTGCCTGCAACTTAAAGTAATGGCTTTGCTTGTCCAAATGACAATACTGACCAAATTGAGATTTATTTTTCTCTTGTCCATTTATTTTGTTTGCTTTCTAATGTAAAATACAGTTTGAAACCGTCTGTACACAGTAGGCTGTGTGCTAGCAGAGCTAGACTCCAGTCACGAGTCACGGTGCACATGTGCGGTGGTTTGTCCACCAAAAAAGCGCCAAAAGATAGAAAAGAAACTAGTAGAGCCAGAACTGTTCAACTCCCCTGGAGCCACAGCCAGCAGAGAAGCCTGTTTACTTTCGCTTTCAAACCAGCTGCAGCCTAAGAACTGGAGTGTGAGGGGATGTAACACTAAAGATGGCGGCAACAACAAAGAATTGCTGCAAAATAAACATACATCTGTTGTTTAAAAAAATAAAAATAAAAATATATATATATATATTTTTTAATACTTATAACAATATCGATAATTATGGATATCGCGTGATATGATATTGTTATTGATATCGTTATCGCAATATCATTTTTGGCCATATCACCCACGCCCAGCCCTACAAGTGGTTATAGTGTAACAGAGTATTTTCTGTTTCCCAAATAATAGATTCTTATCAAACTGGTGAACTATACGTCTTAGCCCCTAAAGCTGCTAAAATACGCATTTTGTTCACCGTTTTGTTTCTAGAAGTAGAGCAGGTTGGAAACCCTAAGTATTACTCTCCCCAAAACCAAGACTTCTCCCCAAGCAGAAACTATTTATGAGTAACACATACCTACTTCCATTATGGGCGGTAAGTGTGTACACAAAGTTAAAACACAGATATACACATTCTCTCCTCAAGTAGATAATGTATTTTTTTGGGTTATCAATTAATATAATTTTTTTTACATGTATTAACTCTAGAATTGCCAGTTATCTACAATAGCAACAATAAAGAAGTGCCAACCACATATTATTATAATAATTCATCCAGTTTTCTTTTAAGTGTTTTGGTTAATCAGAGTGTTTACCAATCATATATTATCGTTTTGTTTGTTCCAAGTGTTATTTTTGATTACATCACTAACAAAATAATAAAAGAAAAAAGACTAATTTAATCAGATTAATCACTTTATTCAAATTGAGGATTTAGTTTGAGGATATAAAAAAATAAAAAAAATAATAATAATCATTTATAAAAAAAAAATTGAATTATTATTTTTTATTTAAATGTATTAATTAAAAACGAAGGTTCGAACGTCCGTTCGAAAAACCCTGACGAAGTTTGAATCACTTTATTCAAATTGAGGATTTAGTTTGAGGATATACATACATACTGTGACATCACAAATGTTGAATTGGCGGGGGGATTTTTCTTTTTCTTTATATATAGTATATAAAAAAAAATTTAAATCCCCCCCACCAATTCAACATTTGTGATGTCACAGTATGATGCCATAATCAAACATTCTAGAACATTTGTGTATCTATTCAACAATTCTCTCAGAAGATCTCATTGTGCATCTTTGAACAGTACTGAACAACATAGACTGAAACCTGCATTTGTCAACCAAGGTGCCTTGCCTACCGTTTTGCTGTGGAAAGGTGAGTGTCCACAACGGCTATCTAGCTGGTCTACTTGAATACTGAATGTTAATATTGAATCAGACAATATTGAATACTGAATGTTAATTCAGGTTGACAGTTGACATCATTTGACAGTTGACAGGGGGCTGTAAAGTTAATTTATTAAAAGAAAAAAGACTAATTTAATCAAATTAATCACTTTATTCAAATTGAGGATTTAGTTTGAGGATATATAAAAAGATAAAAAAAAATTAAGAATTTATAAAAAAAATAAAAATCGTTTTAATTTAATTTTTTTATTAATTAAAAACGAAGGTTCGAACGTCTGTTCGAAAAACCCTGACGAAGTTTGAATCACTATTCAAATTGAGGATTTAGTTTGAGGATATAAAAAAATATTATAATAATGATTTATTAAAAAAAAAAATTAATTCTAATTCCAGGAGAACTCTTACTCACCTCTGATATATAATGCCATATTTACTTATTTGCATTTTGCATCTGATAAAATACAACTATTTAATTTGACAAATGAGACAAAATGTATGAACTTGAATGAACATTTATTTCGTCTGCACTTATAAATCAAAAACTAACAAAAAGACCGAATGGAAAATAAATTGTTGTATGGCACTTAACAGCAACAATTATCAGGATACAGTAACACTATCATCTGATAGAACATAAAATCATAAATACTTAAATCAAATATAATAATATAAATCAAAATAAATAAATAATGTTATAAACAAATGTGCACAGGTAATCAAGAACTGAATGAAAAATAAATTGCACTGAACAGAAGCATAATTTCAGTAGCAGCATCTTCTTAGAACAACAACAAAAAGTAATTACTGCAGCATGTCACCAAATAAGCAGCAACATTACGAGTAAACAACAGTAATAAAATGCATTCTTCAGTCTTTCTCAGCTCTATTCAGTCTCAGTTCAGCTCTCTTGTCTTCCTCAGTTTCAATTTATATATGTGGGTGCAATTATTCTTTTAAGCCAGGTATGCCTACATATCTTTCATAAATATGTGAAAAATTAGGCAAGAACACATGCTGCTCAGCTTGATTAGAATCTAATTTTTCTGTGTGTAGCTGTTTGCATGTGTCCCAGCTGCGTCTATTCTTATCCTAACGGATTTATGCTTCCGTGTTCGCGTTGACTATGGGGGCCCAGACTCTATCTATGGGGGCCATGCCCATTGGCCCCCCCATAACTCGAACCCTACTGTATCATAAAGTTGTATTATAAAAAAAGAAACACTGACTGCATTGGCCTGCATTGCATTCATTCATGTGCACATGTTTTGATTTAAAATAGTTGCCATGGGGATCACATTTGAATATGATGCTTTTAGCTATACTTTTGTATAGTTTAGATTGTTGACTGTTGTTATACTGCAATGCACTTTACTGTACTGTGGCTAGATGCCAACTTAATTTAGTTGTACTTTGTACTTGTACTTGTGCAATGACAATAGATTTGATCTAATCTAATCTAATCTAAAACTAGAGGAAAGCCCAGAGGAGGAGGTGGAGGAGTGGCTGTTTACAGAAGAGATGGAGAAACTGGACGCCATTTCAGGTAGGGATTCTTGATATTCAACAGTTCAGCAAACCTAGTGATAGAATAGTGTAAGATGTAAGATGGTGGCACTAACAGGACATCTCACTCTTCCTCGTGACATCTTCTATGATAAGAAATTAAATAAAATCTCCATTAAGATAGTAGCTATGTGTAATTTGGCTTTTCATCTCTTTGTCTTTAAATAAATATACCTTCCCACCAGTTAGGACAGCCGAATCCCGACCAATCTTTCGCTGTCGACTAAAAACACACTTCTTCAATCAATATCTGAAATGAAAAAAAACACAAACAAAAAACACTAACCTTCTTACTGTCCTATACTACCATGCACTCCTCCTACTATACTAATATGTCTTATGTCGTCTATGCTAGGGTGACCAAACGTCCTCTTTTGCCTGGACATGTCCTCCGGGGCGTCCGTTTTTTTTTTTTTTTTTAAATTCTTGAAAATGTCCGGGTTTTATTGTTTTTCAGTTTCAGTTTCACGGCACTTTGCAAGCGTCTGAAGGCTCGGGCTGCATTTCTCGCCGAACATATAAATGAAAGAATTAAAGCGCTATTTGTTGCCGTTCGAATGCCATCTCAATCGACAAGATCCGTGCCTCGGTTCTCGAGTTACATGTCAATATGTCAGGCGAGCGTCTTTTTACACCGGCGCGTCAGATTATCACCCCGGACTCCTGAGGCTCCAGAAGTCAATCATCCGCCGATTGCGAAAATGATTGGTCAGCGTTGTAACTTGTAGCAAACAATGAGTGTAGCTTTCCAGTGATATCCCACGTGGGGGTGTCCGAATCAGGGATCTAGGTGAAAATTCACAAACGAAGACAGGATCAAGTGATACAAATTCCGAATGAATTTACTTGGATCAGGAAATGGAGAGATGGAGGGCTTTTTTCTTGGCACACTGTTTACCCGGATGTCTCTAGATTAAAGACTCATTTCTGATCGGATTTTTATAAACTTTGGACCTGTACTACATAATACTTCAGGCTATGGATTTGTTGTGTTTTCCAGCTTATACAAAAAAAATATATATATATTATTTTGGAATATTGCAACTACTACACAAAAACGTGAGTACACAAGTTCAAGTTCAGCCCTATGTTACTCATTAGCACTAAAAGTGATTTTTCTTTATTGTGTAAGAAACTTCAGAATGTTATCTTTCAAAAGAGACCAGGCTTATGCATGTGCTATAGGGAGGTGTAGTCTGACGTCACTTTGGACTGCCCGCACGGTCCACCCGTTTAGGGATTTATCATTGGGAAAATGTATTATCGGCTATTATAATAATTCTGCCTCATGAACATTGGCAAGCTTTCCATTTTTTGCACAAGATGAGTTCCCTTATACATAACATTATTGTTTAAGCTTTTTTGGTTGAAATAAAATTCTACGTAATTATTTTACGATTAATTGCTAATTGTTTCATGTTGAGCTATAGATTGTGGATGAATACACACAGAAAGGTACACCATGCCAATGTTCATGCTTTATTTGTTTTAAACGAGACGATTTACAAATGTGTCCATTGGAAATACATTGCAATTTCAAGCGAGGTGGACCGACCGGAAACAACAATGACGTAACCACTACACCTCCCTATAAGCATAAAGTATAAAGATAAGCTTTGCAAAAAAAGTATGCAGTCATCAAGTTCAAGTAAAAAAAATTGCCGCTTTTCTGGGTGCATGTTAAGAAGTTAAAACAATAAGGCATCTTTGAGTAAACTTTGAGTAGAGATTCAAGATTCAAGAGGTTTATACCTCACATACATACACAAGACATATAGTGAAATGAAGGTGGTCATGCCCGCTTCGATTGTGCAAAGTATCATTAAGTATCTCGAGGCTGGGGCCAGCATGTCCTCTTTTTTGGAAATCAAAATATGGTCACCCTAGCTATGCACTCAATACTGCAGCACCCAAGTTTCAGCACAGTTTGATCATTGTTACTCAGCTGAAAGAGTTGTACCCTTCCTGCTGACTTGTCGTACAGAACTTGTAGGTCGCTTTGGATAAAACTACATATCTTTCATAAATATGTGAAAAATTAGGCAAGAACACATGATGCTCAGCTTGATTAGAATCTAGTGTTTCTGTGTGTAGCTGTTTGCATGTGTCCCAGCTACAATACATGCAGCTTGCGGCTTCTTCTTCACCAAATGGGTTTGGAGTAGCGTTAGTAGACACGCTCATGGGCGACGCATAGCGGCTTGGAGGTGAAATGCAGCCTATTCCACAACATTAATTACTCCGTTCTTTTAAAAACTGAAAAGAAAAATATTATCTATTAACAATTTATTTAGGTAACATAAATAATACTAATTCGTACATTGAAAAAAAATTATATATAATTTTTTTTTTTTTAAGATACCAAAACAGGTATTGTTGACTATGGGGGCCCAGACTCTATCCATGGGGGCCATGCCCCCATTGGCCTTCCCATAACTCGAACCCTACTGTATCATAAAGTTGTATTATAAAAAAAGAAACACTGACTGCATTGGCCTGCATTGCATTGCATTCATGTGCACATGTTTTGATTTAAAATAGTTGCCATGGGGATCACATTTGAATATGATGCTTTTAGCTATACTTTTGTATAGTTTAGATCAGACCTGGGCATTGGATACGGCCCACGGGATGATTCTGACCGGCCCGCGAAAGATTACATGATAATAATAAAAAAAAAAGAAAAAAACGTTTTTTAATAATTTTTTTTCTTTTTTTCATGTCAACGTTCACACGCACAATATACGCTTACCTAGGATTTGACTTGATTCAACAACAAAGCAGTCTGGGCAATGGCAAGCCGAAAACTGTCGAAAGTGTGTTTTTTTTTCACAACTGAGGTAGGTTACAGGTAGATTACATTTTTTTTTATTTGCAATTAATTTCAAGGCAACTAGGCAGCAACAATCTATCTCGAACACATGAAAACCCTGAAAGAAGTCAAACCATCAGCTGATCACCGGCACAGGTACTCATCCATGTTAGGAGCACTGCATGATGAATTTTCAAGGCGTTTTCAAGATTTCAAAAAGGTTGAGGATGAAATGCAGCTGGTTTCCTCTCCCTTTACCTGCAGTGTTGATAGTGCACCCACTGATGTTCAGCTTGAACTCATTGACCTGCAGTCTGATTCACTACTGAAAGAGCACTTTAAGTCAGCATCACTGCTAGAGTTCTACTCTGCTCTCAAGGAGGAGAACTTTCCAAACATGAGGAGACATGCTCAGAAGATGTTGGTTCTCTTTGGATCCACCTACATATGTGAACAGACATTCTCAGTCATGACATTTACCAAGTCCAGGTACAGATCCTCTCTCACTGATGAACATCTGGCAGCTGTGCTTCGCATCTCCACCTCAGACATGCAACCTGACTTTGATGGACTTGTTAAAGCTCAACAGAGACTGGATTTATCACACTGAATAAAAAATAAATAACTGAAGAACACTAAAATGTGGAAATATAACAAGTGAAATGGGACACTTGATATTTTTTCTCTTCTTTTTTTTGCACAGTTCTGAAAACATTAAATGTTTAATATAGGCATGTAAAGTAAAAAAGGCTACAAAACTGGGACACTTTTCTTTACACAGTTCAGTGACATGTCTTGTTTATTTTGGCTATAAGATGATGTGATGTCTTTAGAAAGCTAAGTAAATCCTTGTTTCAATAGTATATGAAACTCAAAATAATAACTTTATTTGTATAGCACTTTTTCATACATGCCCTTTGTTATTAATGTTTCACATTTTGTTTATCATTTTGGAAATAAATTCTATTTGAATAAATGATATTTTTGAAAGCTAACCTCACCTTTTAATTGCCAAATAATAACATACACTATTACCAGGGGTCAAAACAATGCCATTTACTGCTTTTTATATAGAAATAAAATGTATATTATGCATAATTGAGTTTGGAATTTTGGCCCGGCCCTCCAACATATTTTCAGTTGCTCATTCGGCCCCCTGGGAAAAATAATTGCCCACCCCTGGTTTAGATTGTTGACTGTTGTTATACTGCAATGCACTTTACTGCACTGTGGTTAGATGCCAACTTAATTTAGTTGTACTTTGTACTTGTACTTGTGCAATGACAATAGATTTGATCTAATCTAATCTAAAACTAGAGGAAAGCCCCGATGAGGAGGTGGAGGTGTGGCTGTTTACAGAAGAAGAGATGGAGAAACTGGAGGCCATTGTAGGTAGGGATTCTTGATATTCAACAGTTCAGCAAACCTAGTGATAGAATAGTGTAAGATGTAAGATGGTGGCACTAACAGGACATCTCACTCTTCCTCGTGACATCTTCTATGGTAAGAAATTAAATAAAATCTCCATTAAGATAGTAGCTATGTGTAATTTGGCTTTTCATCCCTTTTGTCTTTAAATATTAAATATACCTTCCCACCAGTTAGGACAGCCGAATCCCGACCAATCTTTCGCTGTCGACTAAAAACACACTTCTTCAATCAATATCTGAAATGAAAACAAAACACACACAAAAAACACTAACCGTCTTACCAGGGTTAGAAATTAAAAAAAAATTTCAAGGGCTTTTTTTGCCCCCCTTAATTGATTTTCGGGGGCTTTTTTTTGTATTTCGGGGGCACAACATTTTTATAATGAAAATTAACATAAAGATTATAAAACATTGTTGACACTTTTTTTTACAGTCTTCGTCCCTATGTTTGATAACGTAATGTTAATGTCTCCATATATAGGGCTCTACGCTAACCTTTTTCCCAAGGAGCACATGTGCTCCTAAATAAAATGTTAATAAATAAAATTTAAATACAAATTTAGGAGCACACCGAAATTTAGGAGCAGAGTGACAATTGTTCAAGTAACACACACACACACACACACATACACACACACACGATGTGTGACATGGCTTGGTTTCATGTTTTGAGGTACCTTCAATTATCTGTAAATAATACATACGGTACATACTCTATCTAAATAGATTAAATATGATTGTCCCTGAGGGCAAGTTGTGTTGTTGTCAGATCGATCAATGAAATACGTTGCACGCTCAGCGCTGTGGAATGAAGGAAATGCGCATCAGGATCATTTGGATGTTATTCTTTGGAGTTGTGTTACAAATGGAACGGTCTTTCCCCGCCGAACACGTTACTTAACGTTACACAGGTCGCGCTATGCAGATGCTTAGCTTGCTAACGTTAAGATAGCAGTGTAACTTAATGTTACACAGCACTATGCATGCTTGCTGAAAAGCAGAGCTCTCTGTCTGTCTGTCTGTGTTCGCACCTCTCAAGCACCCTGTAACACGCAGCGGGCCCCGCCTCCCTCCCTCCTTGCATTCCACCCAAAAACTGAATTTCAGTCCAGTTTCTTAACTATTAACAGCGGAGCTGTTTTGTAATCTTCACTCTGCAAGTAAATGATTTTTCCGGTTCGCACACACACATATTATTAGGGCCAAATACGAGGGAAATGCTCGCACTGTAGAGCATATATATAATTATATATATAATTAGTAAACTGTCGGGGGCTTTTATTGCCCCCCTTAACTGATTTTCGAGGGCATTTGGTCAATTTTCGAGGGCATTTTGCCCCAAGCCCCCGTTAATTTCGAACCCTGCGTCTTACTGTCCTATACTACCATGCACTCCTCCTACTATACTAATATGTCTTATGTCGTCTATGCACTCAATACTGCAGCACCCAAGTTTCAGCACTGTTTGATCATTGTTACTCAGCTGAAAGAGTTGTACCCTTCCTGCTGACTTGTCGTGACAAAATGTAAACGTAAATGTAAATTGAATATGAATAAAAAATCCTTCATTCTGACTGTGTGCCTTTCAGGTCAACCAGAGCCTTTGGTTGTGGGGCCTGCTGCTCCTGGCCTATCTCTGCCCCTCCAGCAACCTTGCCCCCCTGAGTATGTGAGGGAAGATCTGGCCTACACCCTCCAGACTCACACGGAGTTCTTCACAGCCAGCCCAGCCCCACACTTCTGTTGTCCTCGGCTGAGTGGCGCAGTGGGCAAGGCGCTCGTTGCTACCGGTTTGTCCGAGGTAAGCGACAGTTGTGATTGGAGGATCAAGAAAAGAGGGCAGGGTTTGAGATAGGTCTATTGGCAGTGTTAGAGGGTGGGAAAGCCGGTGGGTGGGGATTGGACGTTGTGGACAGCGACTCCTACAGGTCGGTTTGTGCGCCTGTACAGCAGAATCAGGAAGTATCGGGGGCAGCGTGAGCCTCCCACGCGTTACTCCTCGCCACTGAGACATCGCACTGTTAAGGTGAAAAGATGCGACGGCTGCCTCCTTGTGTACCGGAGGGGACACGTGATGCAAGGCTTGGTCCTCACTGCAGCCGACCAGTGGGAGGCATTAGTCTAGCAACGTTCGAGACAGGGGAGGGGAGAATTGAAGGGAGAATTGGCGAGGCGAAATTGGGATGGGAGAAAAAATGGATAAAAAAAAAAAAAAATAACAAGGTAGGGCTAACCCTGAATAGTCGACTAATCGACCGAAAGGAGCCGTAGTCGACTGCCAACATCTTAGTTGAATAAAAAAATTTAATAAAATAAAAATATTATAATATATAATTTTTGTTTTGTTTTTATATAATTCTTTCCAAAAGCAAAGAGGCCCTTAATTATATATACCAGTCGACTATCGGCAAATTTCGGCCAATCAAAGTCGACTATCCAAATCCTTAGTCGGGGACAGCGCTAGAACAAGGTATACACTGTTTATACATGTATACCTGTATGTATATCCATATATAATCATATTAGTTAAACCACTGGATAGACTTGTTTATTATCATAATGTATTCATACTTGTACAACTGTATATATTCATACTGTACATACATTAGTTTAGCATATACTAATTACATATATTAGCTTTGTCATACAGTATATACTCCATATATTCACATGTTATTCTGTATACTACAATGCACTTTACTGCACTGTGGTTAGATGCCAACTTAACTTTGTTGTACTTTGTACTTGTACTTGTGCAAAGACAAATAGATTTGATCTAATCTAATCTAAAACTAGATGAACGGCCCGAGGGGGAGGTGGGGGAGGTGGAGGAAAACCCGTGCTTCTGAGGAGACACACGAGGAGGTGCAGCCTCCTCACAAGAAGCAGCGGCGGAGCCCCGAGGAGGAGGCGGAGGAGAGGCGGAGCCCCGAGGAGGAGGCGGAGGAGAGGCGGAGCCCCGAGGAGGAGGCGGAGGAGAGGCGGAGCCCCGAGGAGGAGAGGCTGTTTACAGAAGAAGAGATGAACACATAATTTATAGGGGTGCACGATATTGATTTTTTGACCCCGATATCGATAACTTTCTGCTCCTCAAGGTCGATACCGATACCGATAACCGATATATATAATATTTATTGTATTATAATCATCTTTTTTTAATGTATATTCCTGTAGTGTTGACCTAACCAGATTTATCATGACATGAGCGGTTACTACTATGAACAAAACAAGACCAAGAGAACAGTTTTGACTCTTCAAATAAAGTGACTATATTTATTTTTCCAAATAAATATAATTTGAGTCAATCACAGAATTGACAATCCGTCAATGTCATTAACAATGTGTTTCCAATGAGTGAACTAAAAACCAACAGGTATTGTGCTTTGTCAGTAGGGATGGGTACCGTTCACATTTGAACCGATACGGTACCGGTACCTGTGAATCGATACCGGTACCCAACGGTACCTTTTTTCTGTACTTTAGTCTAAAAAAATGTAATCTACTGTACCTACCTCCGAAAAATCCAAACTTCAAATAACCACATTTTCGACCGTTTTCGGCTTGCCATTGCCCCCACTGCTTTGTTGTTGAATCAAGTAAAATCCTAAGTAAGCATATAGTGTGTGTGAATGTTGACATGAAAAAAAAATGTAAAAAAAACGTGTATTTTTTATTTTTATTTTTTTTATCTGAGCTATCAATAATTGTATCGGGTTTATCGGGATGACGTCATAATTGCTGATATCGGCCCGATAATTATCGTGCATCCCTAATAATTTATATATTTATTTCTTATTTAATTTCCTATGTAGCGGGTGGGAGGTCGCCAAAGGAATGTGAGGCAAGATGGGTGGGATGAAAGGTCTTGTACTTGTTATGTTCATGTTTAATTTGTGTGTGTGTGTGTAAATTAAAACATCAACACTCTGTATCTATTTATTTTAAAGGTAGAGCACACATCTCCACCAGGCCACCCATTTATTTTCTAGTAGCCTACATGTTAGGCAAGGCTTAAGTGTAAGTGGGCAAACATCTCTCCCCACGGTATCCCTATTACACAATAATACACTAGCACACTATTACACAATTTATTACATAGTATTACACTACTATACTATTACACACTATTACACAATTACACTAGTACACTATTACGCTATTATACTAGTGCACGTTATTACACTATTATACACTATGACACTAGCACAATATTATGCACTAGTACACTATGATACTATTATAATATTACACACTATTACACTCGTACACTATTACATACTATTACACTAGTACATGCTATGGCAGTATTGGGCAATTCCAGCGTTATGGATGTTACATTCAGAGAGAACATTGGAAACTTAACTTAACATTGACAAGGCATCGATTTGAATTGGAGGTATAATTTACACATTTTAGTTACACTTATTGAGATAAAGATGAGCCTGCAGTAAGAAATGTTTTGACCTTTTGGATTTTGAGATAGGTGACAAAATACACAGCGTTATGGATGTTACGGAAATTGACAAGCTTTTCGGACTCACTGAACACATGATGAAAACTCTGTGAATATCTTTTTCAAATAATAACATGTTTACTATCACTTTGTAGGGAAGGGTTTGAGGTACCCAAAAAGCACATTCAGGAAAACCTGGCATTTCCTCTCAAGGAATGAATCACAAAAAAGTGCCGTTATGGATGTTACATTTTTGCGTTATGATGTTACACGTCTGAAATAGACAAAAAACACTATCAAAAATAGGGCTTTACCCACATGTGTTTGACTTCGGTGGACCATTTTGAGGGTCAAACCAGTCTGGATTCATGTTGTAGTCTGAAGAAATGCCAGGAAATGCTTCTTCTTCTTCTTTAGAATTTCCGGCAGTGTGTTGAATATATATAGAACACAAATGTGCTAGAATGTTCGATTATGACATCATACTGTGACATCACAAATGTTCTAGAATGTTTGATTATGACATCATACTGTGACATCACAAATGTTCTAGAATGTTCTATTATGACATCATACTGTGACATCACAAAAATCACAAACAAATTATAATCTTTTCTTTTTTTTGGTCTTAAATAGTTTCAAAATATCACTTCTGAAAATAAATTACAAAAAGTTTTTGGAAAATAGCTCTTTATTTGATTAACATAAAAAGGTTTTTTCTATACAGAGAACAGCAATATTAATATCGGTTAAATCAGAAAATGAGTTTTGGAGCAATTCCATGAAAATGTCAACCTCACCATGAAAAAGAAAGTTATAAAAAATCAAGTCCAATTCACTCTGCCTGGACTGGTTCAGAGAAATGGTATCTCCCTCGGTTATCCATGTGAGGATTGAGGTGTTCACGAATCTGATCAAAACTGACCCAGGACTTGTCCTCTTTGATTGGAAGTGCAGCAGTAAGCCTCCATAAGGGACATGGACATGTGGCGTTTCTGAACCCTCTGATTGACTCCTTCTCTTATGGTCACTGCATCCTTCATTCCTGGGGCCTGTCTTGAAATGTCGTCCCTAGAATAATACTCATTTACTTTCTGTTTGGTTTCATTTGGGGGTTCTGTGTTTTTTGGGGTGGGTTTCTTGTCACGATACTCGGCAAAACAATAACAAATACACATGTAGGCTGAGCAGGGGGAGATGGCCGACAGCAGCCGATTAGCAGTAGGCTAACGTGGACACTGCTCTGCCTAGACCAACAATGTGTGAAAAAGTTGTGTCTGGAAATATGTTGGATTTTAATCAAACAAGGAGTCATAAAATACTTCTGATTTAAATCAAACAAAGGGGTCATAATCGGACTTAACAACACACATTTTTGATAGTGTTTTTTGTCTATTTCAGACG
Source organism: Notolepis coatsorum (assembly GCF_963971535.1). Taxonomy (NCBI): domain Eukaryota; kingdom Metazoa; phylum Chordata; class Actinopteri; order Aulopiformes; family Paralepididae; genus Notolepis; species Notolepis coatsorum. Next base: position 11,061,993 of record NC_140183.1, on the reverse strand, counting down.
TGTTAACATCCATAACGCAAAAATGTAACATCCATAACGACACTTTTTTGTGATTCATTCCTTGAGAGGAAATGCCAGGTTTTCCTGAATGTGCTTTTTGGGTACCTCAAACCCTTCCCTACAAAGTGATAGTAAACATGTTATTATTTGAAAAAGATATTCACAGAGAATGTGTTCAGTGAGTCCGTAAAGCCTGTCAATTTCCGTAACATCCATAATGCTGTGTATTTTGTCACCTATCAAAATCCAAAAGGTCAAAACATTTCTTATTGCAGGCTCATCTTTATCTCAATAAGTGTAACTAAAATGTGTAAATTATACTTCAAACAAAGGGGTCATAATCGGACTTAACAACACATTCGCAATGTAACATCCGTCACTTGCAATGTAACATCCATAACGGTAACATCCATAACACTTGTAAAGAATAAAAAAAATAAGACCAGAATGACTAATTGTTGCTAATATGTCATCTTTATAAAAGTTAGCTTTGATTAGGAAGTTTGGTTGACATTGCATTCCAGATGCATGTTTTATGACAACTTTTCCTGGAAAACGTTATGGATGTTACATTCGCTGTCCCATAAAGGGGCATTATAACAGCATGCTTCACCTGCCAATGGAAAGACACAAAGTACATAATTGATTCACATATTGATACAACAGCCCTTCATGACCAAAGGTGAGGTTAGGAACATATCTGTTGATTTTCTTTGCCATTCTGGCCATTCAGAAAGTCATACAATTAGGTTAATCGAAAAATAAATTTCTACATCATTGTGTCTCCTCCTGTAGTGTGATAAAACATGCATTCTCATAAATATTACGATCAAATCTACTTTGTACTTCAAAATATAGACCTTGATGATACATTTGAAATTGGTTTGGTTATGATCATGTTATTTTAATTTGTTCATGGTGAGGTTGACATTTGCATGGAATTGCATTACACTATATCACTATTACACTCGCACATTAGTACACTATGACACTATTATAATATTACACTTGTACACTATTACACTATTACATATATTACACTATTAGATAATATTACACTATTACATGATATGACACTATTACACTAGAACACACTATTACACTATTGCACTATTACACAGTATTCAAGTTTCAAGTTTGTTTATTATTTGTCACAACTAAATGAAATGCTTGTGTCTGTATGAGCCCCTGAGAGTGTGCTACATACAGTAACAAAAGTAAGTAAAAAAGTAATTATGAAGTAAGTAAAAAGTAAGTAAAGGAATGTTCAGTCAATATACATATATACAATATACAATACAGAGTCAAATGAGTAACAGAAATTAGATGAAGTACAAAACTTAGGGCAGGGTGCCAATGAGGTATGAATGTAGTGCAAATCTATTTAATAATAGATAAATATAAAGTGTGTTAAAGTGTCTACAGTGAGTAAAGTGAGTGGTAAGGTGAGTGTTTGTTTAAAGTGGGTGTATACAAGTGGATGTGTGTGCAGTGAGTGTAGATGATGGGTTGTTACATGGTGTCATTGTCATTGAGCATCCTGGTGGCCTGGGCCCAGGAGTTCAACACTTTCTGATTGGATCAGATTTGGATTGTGAGTAGTTCAAAACCAAAAAACAGGATTAGGATCACTTTGATATCCGATCAGATAAGGAAATTAAATCCGGATCAAATCTTCAAAGCGGGTAGTTCAAACCGACAACACATGATTGGGATCAATTTGATCCCAAAAAACTGGATTATCTTGATCCCACCAGAGGGGTGGATTTCCAGTGAATTACCAGAGCAAAATGTACTATACACGTTATTTAAAAAATATGTTTCAATATAAATAAGATGGCAAAGTTTGTTAACTGAAATAATACACAATGTTTTGCCTTCATGGCAAATCAATTTTATTAAAAAAGATTTGGTCACATTTGTGGTGGCCTATTTTGTTTTCAACCAAATGCTGATGACATAAATGTTTATGCTCATAAAAGTATCACAACAAAGATTGTCAATCACAAATGTAATTTAGATTAAAGAACAAATATCTTCAACAACAAAAAAGTCCATCATCTGTCATCACTCATCACCTTCAGCAAACTGAAACCTCACTTAGAATTCAGCTCCTCAAAGCACGCCTGGATGATCAGCTGCCTTTGAATTCATGTTTTTTTTGTTACCCTAGTGGGAGTATTTTTTTTAATTATAATTCCATTGTGATTTTATGTCCTTTATGTATTTAACTATATAATTAGACATTATAGATGTCTCTGCAATGTGGTCCTTGTCATCCTTTTTTTCCACATCTACTAGATCAGGGGTGGCCAACCAGTCAGAGACTAAGAGCCACAAAAATGACTGTGGTACCACAAAGAGCCACACCATATACCAGCGTTTCTCAACCTTTTTTTTCAGTCACGGCACCCTTCATGTGTTTATAGGTCTCACCCTCTGGCCTCTGAAGTTGCTAATGTCTTTTTTATTTGGGCCTCACAGGGTTAAAAGTACCCTGTGAGACCCACGGTTGCAAAATTACAAAATCACTTTTAGCCATTTAAAAAAATAATGTTTATTTAAAAAATGTTAAAGGGGAACTATTTTACTATTTCTGTCACTATTTGGGCACTTTTACACAATTCCTGTGAGTCTATGGAACACCTAGGTTTTTTAAAAAAAAAATGCATTGTTTTGTATTTCTAATCAAGTACTAAAAACCGCATTTTTCTACCTCAAGATCTTAAGCCGTTTTTGAGGCTGGGCGCCAACCACTGTGTGGCCTAGTGCCAACTGCCACATCAACTGCCACATTATTATGCAGCTGAGAAATCTCTGACATCACAGATATGCACATTTTCAGATGACTCAGTTCAGTGAGGGTGAATATTGTGAGAGGAGAATTGGAAGAATGCGCCAATATGAGAATTAGAGACATATATCCTATTAATATAAGTCCACATAGCTAAGAAACAATGGTAAACACTGAAAAAGGCCATTTATAAGATAGTTCCCCTTTAAGCACATGTATAGTCAATTGGTCCTGTTGTTCAGCCTCACAATGCTATTTGATAGTAAATGTGTTTATATGTCCCACTAGGCCTGCCACGATAACAAATTTTGCTGGGCGATTAATTGCCCCCGAAAATATCGCGATAAGCGATATTATTGCGACCGGTTAGAGAATTTTTTTTTGAGAAATTTATTTCCCAAAACTTTTATTTTGAAGCCCACCGCTCCGTCTTTTCCGGTGTTTAGACTTTTATTTTGAAGCCCACCGACCGGACCGGAAGTATTGTTGTTATTATCCTAGCTTGCTGATGCTGCTGGTGGACTGGGGCCAGCTAACGTTAGCTTGCTGATGCTACTACTACTTCGACATGCTGCTAGTGGACTGGGGCCAGCTAACGTTAGCTTGCTGATGCTACTACTACTTCGACATGCTGCTAGTGGACTGGAGCCAGCTAACGTTAGCTTGCTGATGCTGCTGGTAGATCGACATGCTGCTAGTGGACTGGGGCCAGCTAACGTTAGCTTGCTGATGCTACTAGTAGATCGACATGAGCTAATGATAAAACAAATGTTGAGATTGTTGGTGAACAACTAACTTTAAGTTAGTTTTAACGTTACACTACAAATAACGCTACTTGGTTAAAAGGAGCAACACTATTGAGAAATGTAGTTAAGCTATGTGGTGTTGCCCCACGGAGCTCCTGTGCTGTGTGCTCTGCTCTGTAGTAAAGCCAGCGGCCCGCCTCCCAACACGGACAGTGACTGACAAGGGGCACTGGTTCCGCCTCATTAAAACAAACGCGCAAATAGCAATTAATCGCGCCCGTCAAAATCATTGCATTCATTTTAATTATCGCGGCAATTAATCGATTTATTGCTTATCGCGGCAGGCCTATGTCCCACCCTCTGGCCTCTGAAGTTGCTAATTTCTTTTTAATTTGGGCCTCACAGGGTTAACCTCTTAAGCCCGAGATATACAGTAAAAGTGTATATTTTCAGCATTACGTTTGTTTACCAATTATTTTAACTGTTATTAGTGAAATATAAGATTATAGAAATCTCAGGGCATTGAGTCGGAAACCGGCGCATATTGACAGGAGGAAGTGGCACAGCCAAAAGTGAGTGTAGTCTTTTGAAGGAAGAGACTCAGGGCTTTCAAATTTCGAAAAACTACCCTACCCAGCTCACACCAGCCCCTGTCAATCATCTGACTTCTGGATTAACTTTTTAATTTCTCTTATTTTTTCGGATTATCTCCCACAAACCTGAACATTATTGCCATAAAACAGAACGCAGTTAGTTTCTCTACCTTTCTGTGAACGTCTTGCAAAAAACGGTGTTGCAATATGATGAAAAATGGTGGAGAAATTTACATTATAAAAAAGATGGCAGAATTCAGTACTGTATCTACAAAACCTTCTGTTTAATCATCTTCCCTTTATTCATTTGCTTAGATTTTTCAGGTCTGGTGAATTTTAGCATGGTGTTATTCACAGTCAAAGATAAAAATTCTTTTAAATAGAATTGATATTCTCCTTTGGTTCATTACAATTTTCTCAAGCCTAGTAACAGACACACTATTTCTGACACTGATCCATTATGTCCCTAGATTCAGATACCAAGAACATGCAAATGGCCCATTTAAAAAAAAATTGTAAATGTTTATTCTACGTCCTTATAGAATGAGTGACAAAAAAAAAAAAAAAAAAAAAAAAAAAATTGTGGGTGGAAGAGCCGCACATTGACGGGCAAAGAGCCGCATGCGGCTCGCGAGCCGCGGGTTGGCCACCCCTGTACTAGATGGAGATCGGTAGGATTAAAGCACTGATATTCAGGATCTAGTCATCTTGAAAAGTCTGAATCTGGATCAGGGTGATCCTATCCTGGATTGCTTTGAAATACCGGGACAAAATCTGTCCGAGTTGTCTGATCCTGGATCACAAATAAAATGGGATTTAAAAATCTGATCGGATCAGATACAGGGATTCAAAGTTTTGAACTCCTGGGCCCTGGTGATCTAGTGATCTGGTGATCTAGTCTAGTGATCTAGTGATCCAGTCCAGAAGCTCACATGGTGAGCACAAGATACAAGATACAAGATACAATATACTTTAAGGCCACACAACGATGGTTGGTGGTAATTGTTTGCGGCACAGTTCGTTAAAAGCACTGGGACATCAACATGGAACATCAGAAAACACCCCCCTCCCACCTCCCAATCCCCACAATAAATACATATATACAATAAATACATACAGGACAGTCACATGTAACAGTGCCAGTCAGTGACGGATGCTTGCCCGTCTGTGCAAAGGGGGGGGGGGGCCGCCGGGCCAGGGTGTTTAGTGTTCGGACTGCTGTGGGTGTTGTAGCTCAACAACATGTAATGAATAAAGGATCGCCAGGGCTGTCCTGATGCATCTCAAGGGACAAAGCTACAGCGTCTGTCTGTCCTGATGCATCTCAAGGGACAAAGCTACAGTGTCTGTCTGTCCTGATGATGCGTCTCAAGGGACAAAGCTACAGTGTCTGTCTGTCCTGATGAGTCTCAAGGGACAAAGCTACAGCGTCTGTCTGTGTCCTGATGCGTCTCAAGGGACAAAGCTACAGCGTCTGTCTGTCCTGATGCATCTCAAGGGACAAAGCTACAGCGTCTGTCTGTCCTGATGCATCTCAAGGGACAAAGCTACAGCGTCTGTCTGTCCTGATGCATCTCAAGGGACAAAGCTACAGCGTCTGTCTGTCCTGATGCATCTCAAGGGACAAAGCTACAGCGTCTGTCTGTCCTGATGATGCGTCTCAAGGGACAAAGCTACAGCGTCCGTCTGTCCTGATGCGTCTCAAGGGACAAAGCTACAGCGTCTGTCTGTCCTGATGATGCGTCTCAAGGGACAAAGCTACAGCGGTCTGTCCTCGGCTACTGGTCCCACTGTTACCGTAGTACGTTTGTCAAACTGTAGGACATAAGACTCTGTGAGTGGCATTTCCTCCACAGTCTCCAGGGACATTTGGGAAGGAGGTGACAACTCCCACACTGTGACCGTGTGTGTGTGTGTGTGTGTGTGTGTGTGTGTGTGTGTGTGTGTGTGTGTGTGTGTGTGTGTGTTGTGTGTGTGTGTGTGTGTGTGTGTGTGTGTGTGTGTGTGTGTGTGTGTGTGTGTGTGTGTGTGTGTGTTTGTGTGTGTGTGTTTGTTTGTGTGTAGGGCCATTTGCTAGTGAGGTGCCAATTCTATGAGCCTGACCCATAATACGGTGATACTGCCCACCACCAAAACAACCAACACAATGAGCACAGTAGAAACAACCAGACCCCCCCCCCCCTGGAATGTCACACCCTGCTGACCTAATGACTAGTGGAGAGAGAGAGAGAGAGAGAGAGAGAGAGAGAGAGAGAGAGAGAGAGAGAGAGAGAGAGAGAGAGAGAGAGAGAGAGAGAGAGAGAGAGCGAAAAAGAAAGACAAGAGAGACAGAGAGATGAGATAGAGAGAAAGATACAGAGAGAGTGAGCATGAGAGAGCACAGCCTAGCCATCGAGAAAGGCCGCCATAGGCAGACCTGGCTCCCAAGCGAAGACATACTATGCACCCACTGCACACAAGATGAGGTGGAAACAGAGCTACACTTCTTAACAACCTGCCCACTATACCAAGACATCAGAGACATAATACTTCCCACAAATTGCAAACACCCAAAGAGACTTTGAAAACATGGAAAATAACTCAAAACTCCCATACCTACTGGGAGAAATACAACAATGTGCAAACACAGCAGCAAGATTTGTGAGCTGCTGTGACAAGAAAAGGACATCCAACGGAATACAACCACCATAAAGACTGTCAATCACACAAAACATCCCTTCTGTACTGTACTGATTTCTTCTGATTTCTCTGTTTGATTGTTTTGTTTGGCAATGTAAACGTATGTTCTCCATGTCAATAAAACCCATTTGAATTCAATTGAATTGAATTGAGATGTTTGCTGTATATTGTCCTAGGAAAGGCCTTAACAGTTAGATGTCTAACGTCGCTGTATGACCAGAACCACGAGGCCCAGAGGCACCACCTGCCAAGCTTTACTTTTCTACTATAATTGTATTGCCTGTATTTATGTCTTCCACTATTACCCTGCCCATACCTGTACCTCCCCTTCCCCCATGCTGCTATGACACCTGGAAGGGGATCAATAAAGGAATATCTTATCTAATCTTAAACACCCTCTATAAATAAACACTATTCCTCCTATTGTGTCTATGTGTGTAAACAGACAACATGTCAGGAAGATACCAGAACATGAGGACGGCGATAATGACGCTAGGTGACGCCATCAACAGGTGTCCGAATGACATGTTATATAATACATTACATTTAGTCATTTAGCTGAACGTTTTTATCCAAAGTGACTTACAAGTTCTGTACGACAAGTCATCAGGAAGGGCACAACTCTATCAGCTGAGTAACAGTGTTCATCAAAGTGTTGAGTGCTACAGTGTAGGTTAGTATTAGGGATGCACCGAATATTCGGCCACCGAAAATCATCGGCCGAAGATGGTTAAAAAGGGCACTTTCGGCCGAAAGGGGTTTAGCACCGAAAATATATCACAGAATGTCAAATAACCGGGTTTACGTTCGTAACCTAACGTGTTGTTGTGATGACGTAATCAAAACGCAGCTACAGACATAGCATGCGCAGCGTGTGACGTGAGCAGCTTGGCAGCTCTTCCTGTGTTCTACAGCCTGTGATAACTCCTCTTGTCTTGGGAGTCGCGCTGTTTCTATGTAAACTCCGCGAGCAACGCATCCAATAAATGCGTGTTTAACATGCTTTATATCCTCGCCATTACTATATGCCCGTCGCGGTTAAAAACCTTTCTAACTAACGTTAGCGTTGAGCTAGCTAACAATGCCTCCATTCCTCTTTGACCCGTCTCTCTTAAGCTACGTCATCCCCCGCTAAGAGTCACGGGAGATGTAGTAAATACAACAGTCCAGCCACTACAGTAACATCATTAAGTCTGCTATAAGCTATTATCCCTCTCGTGTGTGTGTCTTTATGCAGTTTTAAAGCACCTTGGCTTTGTTCTGAATGCACTTTGTTGTAGTTATCCTACAGAGAAAAGAAAATGCACTTGACTTTAATGCACATTTTGTTGTATGCAAAGAGAAAATGTTTAAATTGTACAATCTTTCAGCAGTCAGTCTGGAATTAATGTATGCATTCAAAAGTGCTGAATAAATGTTTTATGGGCCCATAATAGTGATTATTAATATTATTTAAGTTAAGTTTGGCCATAATCATGTCTTTTGCCATAATCAGGTAGCTGAAAAAAAAAGAAAAAATACATTATATTTATATGAATCATTTTCGGCCTTTCGGCATTCGGTTTTCGGCCAACTGTTTCCTATTTTCGGTATTCGATTTCGGCCAAGAATTTTCCATTCGGTGCATCCCTAGTTAGTATATTAGGACAAGTGCATGACAGTAAGGTTAGTTAGGGTTAGATTTTATTTTATTACCTTATAATACCAGTAATATGATCCAAGCTATGACAATCCAAGACCCTCTCATGTTATAATACCAGTAATATGATCCTAGCGATGACAATCCAAGACCCTCTCATGTTATTATAATACCAGTAATATGATCCTAGCGATGACAATCCAAGACCCTCTTACATCTATGTCTAATCTAGCCTGCTTGCACCTGTAGGGACTTACTGGAAAGAGTGTGTTGATGTAAATTCCATTGAGCCACTGATCTAGGTCCATTCCCTCATTTAACCCTTTCAGGAGCAGATGAATCCCCCAGCGCCCCTCTAGACGCAGCTTCAAAGTTAGAAATTCGCCAGGCGAGATGGAGAAAATATAGATATATCTTAACATTGAATATGACATGAATGCTCTGTGACATATAGATATTGAATAGTTTTCCATTTAGAAATGGTCTCGTTTCTGCAAATGTTGCAAAAAAATGCCAGTGTTGAGACCAGACTCACTAGTGGTTCCAGAGTTGAGAGACCAGACTCACTAGTGGCTCCAGTGTTGAGACCAGACTCACTAGTGGTTCCAGTGTTGAGACCAGACTCACTAGTGGCTCCAGTGTTGAGACCAGACTCACTAGTGGTTCCAGTGTTGAGACCAGACTCACTAGTGGTTCCAGCGTTGAGACCAGACTCACTAGTGGTTCCAGTGTTGAGACCAGACTCACTAGTGGTTCCAGAGTTGAGACCAGACTCACTAGTGGCTCCAGTGTTGAGACCAGACTCACTAGTGGTTCCAGTGTTGAGACCAGACTCACTAGTGGCTCCAGTGTTGAGACCAGACTCACTAGTGGTTCCAGCGTTGAGACCAGACTCACTAGTGGTTCCAGTGTTGAGACCAGACTCACTAGTGGACTCATTGGACTGGTAGAGTTACCGTCTATCTTGCGCCTCATCAAGCATCTCTCATCTATTTGAAGGAAACACTTTGCATTTGAAAAAGCTCCGATGTAGATCTGCTGCTTCCCCACCGACTGAAATAACATCAATGCTTTATTTCTGGTAAAGTCACTCGGGAGCATCTGCTACACATTAGGCCACAGCGCGCGCGCACACACACACACACACACGTACACATGCACGTACACGCGCACACACACGCGCGCAGGTCCTGGCATTACAGACAGAGGGATAGAGGAGTAGGGGGATACATTACAATTATAATATTAACATTTTAAATAAAAAATGGATATGTATTACAAATAATAAGCTCTAAAGGCTATAGCAGCTTTTTTCAATCAATATGCTACTATGTACTACTACCTACTATGCCTATACTACTACCTACTATGCCTATACTACTACCTACTATGCTACTATGCCCAGTGCCGTCTGGGAGAAATGCGAGGCTCTGTGCGAGATTTAAACGTGAGGCCCTTTTTTTAAAAGGTACATTATTTTTTATTAATTAATTAATACTTTTTTTATTATTATTATTTTTTGTGCATACAGTCAACGTATTCTTAAATAATAGTTTAGCCCGAGGCTATGAAAGGTCACTTTAAAAACAAGAACGGGAGTGGTTCTTGTATAGTAAACAGATGGATATAGCAAGCTAGCATAACACACATAGTATAACTGTAGATGGAGCCCATAGCCAACACAGATAGTTAGCCCATAGCCAACACAGATAGCTAGCCCATAGCCAACACAGATAGCTAGCCCACAGCCAACACAGATAGCTAGCCCATAGCCAACACAGATAGCTAGCCCATAGCCAACACAGATAGCTAGCCCACAGCCAACACAGATAGCTAGCCCACAGCCAACACAGATAGCTAGCCCACAGCCAACACAGATAGCTAGCCCACAGCCAACACAGATAGCTAGCCCACAGCCAACACAGATAGCTAGCCCACATCCAACACAGATAGCTAGCCCACAGCCAACACAGATAGCTAGCCCACAGCCAACACAGATAGTTAGCCCACAGCCAACACAGATAGCTAGCCCACAGCCAACACAGATAGCTAGCCCACAGCCAACACAGATAGCTAGCCCACATCCAACACAGATAGCTAGCCCATAGCCAACACAGATAGCTAGCCCACAGCCAACACAGATAGCTAGCCCACAGCCAACACATATAGCTAGCCCACAGCCAACACAGATAGCTAGCCCACAGCCAACACAGATAGCTAGCCCATAGCCAACACAGATAGCTAGCCCACAGCCAACACAGATAGCTAGCCCACAGCCAACACAGATAGCTAGCCCATAGCCAACACAGATAGCTAGCCCATAGCCAACACAGATAGCTAGCCCATAGCCAACACAGATAGCTAGCCCATAGCCAACACAGATAGCTAGCCCACAGCCAACACAGATAGCTAGCCCATAGCCAACAGATAGCTAGCCCATAGCCAACAGATAGCTAGCCCATAGCCAACAGATAGCTAGCCCATAGCCAACAGATAGCTAGCCCATAGCCAACAGATAGCTAGCCCATAGCCAACACAGATAGCTAGCCCATAGCCAACACAGATAGCTAGCCCACAGCCAACACAGATAGTTAGCCCATAGCCAACACAGATAGCTAGCCCATAGCCAACACAGATAGCTAGCCCATAGCCAACACAGATAGCTAGCCCACAGCCAACACAGATAGCTAGCCCATAGCCAACAGATAGCTAGCCCATAGCCAACAGATAGCTAGCCCACAGCCAACACAGATAGCTAGCCCATAGCCAACACAGATAGCTAGCCCACAGCCAACACAGATAGCTAGCCCATAGCCAACACAGATAGCTAGCCCATAGCCAACAGATAGCTAGCCCATAGCCAACAGATAGCTAGCCCATAGCCAACAGATAGCTAGCCCATAGCCAACAGATAGCTAGCCCATAGCCAACAGATAGCTAGCCCACAGCCAACACAGATAGTTAGCCCATAGCCAACACAGATAGCTAGCCCACAGCCAACACAGATAGCTAGCCCATAGCCAACACAGATAGCTAGCCCACAGCCAACACAGATAGCTAGCCCACAGCCAACAGATAGCTAGCCCATAGCCAACACAGATAGCTAGCCCATAGCCAACACAGATAGCTAGCCCATAGCCAACACAGATAGCTAGCCCATAGCCAACAGATAGCTAGCCCACAGCCAACACAGATAGCTAGCCCATAGCCAACAGATAGCTAGCCCATAGCCAACAGATAGCTAGCCCACAGCCAACACAGATAGTTAGCCCACAGCCAACACAGATAGCTAGCCCATAGCCAACAGATAGCTAGCCCATAGCCAACACAGATAGCTAGCCCATAGCCAACACAGATAGCTAGCCCATAGCCAACACAGATAGCTAGCCCATAGCCAACACAGATAGCTAGCCCATAGCCAACACAGATAGCTAGCCCACAGCCAACACAGATAGTTAGCCCATAGCCAACAGATAGCTAGCCCATAGCCAACACAGATAGCTAGCCCATAGCCAACAGATAGCTAGCCCATAGCCAACACAGATAGCTAGCCCATAGCCAACACAGATAGCTAGCCCATAGCCAACACAGATAGCTAGCCCATAGCCAACAGATAGCTAGCCCATAGCCAACACAGATAGTTAGCCCATAGCCAACACAGATAGTTAGCCCATAGCCAACACAGATAGTTAGCCCATAGCCAACACAGATAGCTAGCCCACAGCCAACACAGATAGCTAGCCCATAGCCAACACAGATAGCTAGCCCATAGCCAACACAGATAGCTAGCCCATAGCCAACACAGATAGCTAGCCCACAGCCAACACAGATAGCTAGCCCATAGCCAACACAGATAGCTAGCCCACAGCCAACACAGATAGCTAGCCCATAGCCAACACAGATAGTTAGCCCATAGCCAACACAGATAGTTAGCCCATAGCCAACACAGATAGTTAGCCCATAGCCAACACAGATAGTTAGCCCATAGCCAACACAGATAGCTAGCCCATAGCCAACACAGATAGCTAGCCCACAGCCAACACAGATAGCTAGCCCATAGCCAACACAGATAGTTAGCCCATAGCCAACACAGATAGTTAGCCCATAGCCAACACAGATAGCTAGCCCATAGCCAACACAGATAGCTAGCCCACAGCCAACACAGATAGTTAGCCCATAGCCAACACAGATAGCTAGCCCATAGCCAACACAGATAGTTAGCCCATAGCCAACACAGATAGTTAGCCCATAGCCAACACAGATAGTTAGCCCATAGCCAACACAGATAGTTAGCCCATAGCCAACACAGATAGCTAGCCCATAGCCAACACAGATAGCTAGCCCACAGCCAACACAGATAGTTAGCCCATAGCCAACACAGATAGTTAGCCCACATCCAACACAGATAGTTAGCCCATAGCCAACACAGATAGTTAGCCCATAGCCAACACAGATAGCTAGAGAGAGAGAGAGGGAGAGTGAGCGCGAGAGAGGGAGAGAGAGAGATAAAGAGAGCGAGGGAGAGAGAGAGAGAGCGAGAGTGAGGGAGAGAGCGAGAGTGAAAGAGAGAGAGATAGAGAGAGATGGAGAGAGAGAGAGAGAGTGAGCGAGATAGAGAGAGAGAGTGGTGGTGAAGAGGGGGGGGGGGCGTTCTAAAATAAACAGAGCAGTCTATATCTGGGACAGCCTTCCAGTATCCATTCAGTTGTAATCATTACCAGCATTAACACACGGCTTGATCCTTCACCAATAACGCCTTGTCATTATAGCCAGCCAGGGAGGGAGGGAGGGAGGGAGGGAGGGAGGGAGGGAGGGAGGGAGGGAGGGAGGGAGGGAGGATATGTGAGACATATAGAGAAAGGAAAGGGTGAAAGAGAGAGGGAAAGACAAGGACAGGAAATTAACAAAGGGAGGGAGAGAGAGAGAGATAGAGAGATAGATAGAGAGATAGATAGAGAGGGAAAGAGAGAGATAGAGATAGAGAAAGACAAGGGCAGGAAATCAAGAAAGAGTGAGGGAGAGATATATAGAAATAGATAGAGAAAGAGAGGGAGAGAGACAGAGTGCCAGAGAGAGAGAGACCTAGCCCTTGCATGGTGACCAGATGGTCTCTGTTACCCAGGGCTAGTGGTTTAGACTGATAAGAGACTGAGGACAGAACAGCTGGACACACACACACACACACACACACACACACACACACACACACACACACACACACACACACACACACACACACACACACACACACACACACACACACACACACACACACACACACGCACACGCACACACACACACGCACACACACACACACACACACACAGCTGGACAGGGGCAAGGCGATCTGCTAGCTGGCTAATTAGAGAGGCTACACTGTTGAGATGAGAGAGAGAGAGAGAGACATGCACACACGCAGTAATGCGGGCAAGCGCGGGCATTTGTGCAGTGCGCTTGTGTCCAGATGGTTGTCAGTTCGAATCCTGGCTGGTAGACTCAGGGGAGACTAGACCACTAGAACCAGGTCCTCTCTACATTACCAGCCCCAGTGACCCATTTCAAACCCTGCCCTCTTTTCTTCCTCCTCCAAGAGTGCTTTTGTCCGACGGAAGAATGAATGAATGAATGAATTTATTCACACACACACACGATATATTACATGTACATATCTTCATGTGATACAACAACGACACAATTGTGTGCATGTGCCAGGTCTCCCAAGAAGCTATTTAAAGCTTTTGGAGGGAGCCTGATCACAGATAGACCAAATATAAACAACAAAACAAAAACAAGAACAAAAACAAAACAAAACATACAACGTGGGTATAGGCTTACACACCTACCTACTGACTGACATACAACATAGATACATAAATACAGACAATTTATATACCTAAGTTACGATTCTATTTAGAGATATGATTTAAGCAGTTCCTCTTTCAGTGATTTTTTGAATGTTTTGAAGGATTTAGACATTTTCAGACTCTCGTCGAGCTTGTTCCAGATCTGTGGGCCCCTGCATGCTATGCTTAGGCTGCTGGCACATTTGAGTTTTCTCCTCTTGCCAAATATAAGATGCCTATTTCTCGTGTTGTGGATGTGCAGTGGACGGCAGACTGGGACAAGCTCAGTCAGTCTGTGATTCATGTTGTTGACAACTTGATACATAATTGATCAAACAGTTGTGATTGGAGGATCAAGAAAAGAGGGTGGGGTTCTATTCACATCCTTCATACTGGGTTTTCCTAACCTAATTCCATGACATATCATGACTATCCCATGACATACTCCATGATGTATTGTGATATATTATTTTCCGCTACTATTTCCATGACCAATCTGTATTGGGTGTTCAAATGTTCAAATGTTGTTTTTTTCTTCTTGGACAACTTCAAAGGGCTCCCTCGAGAGATCTTGAGGAATCCAAAGGGATCACGTCATGGCAGGTTACTGGCAAAGGGGGCAGATTCTGCTCCAGAGTTGAGCTATTTTAAGCTAGCTTAAGTTAGTAAAAACCTATGGGCATCAAGTTTCAAGTTCAAGTTTCTTTAATAGTTGTCATACAGAAGTACAGAATACTTTTATACAAAATGCTTCTTACTGTTACGCTCCAGAGACTGTGCTAGACAAGATAAGTATGAAATAAAATAGTATAGCATGTAAAATAGAAGTAAAAATAGAGGTCACAGTGTTCAGTATAGACATATGTACAATGTTCGATGCAGAATAGAAGTAACTGAGTTACCATACAATATACAATATACTATGCAATGTACTAATATACAATACTATATAGTGCAGAGCAGAAATGGGATGAGGTACAATTTAGGTACAATTTACAGTAAGGTGTACGAGTTGTAGTGCAAATCCTTTACCAATAAATATAAAGTGTAAAGTGTGTTTAGGTGATCTAAAGTGTGGAGAGTGGGTGCTGCAGTGTGTTGTTTGTTTAAGTGAGTGTGTGCGTGTGGGTGTGTGTGCTGTGTGCATTTGATGGTTGTTGCATAGTGTTTATTGTTCGTTGAGCAGCCTGATGGCCTGGGGATAGAAGCTTCTTCTGAGTCTTTCTGTGCTCGCCTTAAGACTCCGGTATCGCTTGCCTGACCGCAGCAGTTCAAAGAGGCAGTTGTTCGGGTGGCTGGAGTCCTTGATGATTCTCTTAGCCTTACCCCTGCACCGCTTGTTGTAAATGTTCTGGAGGGTGGGAAGCCCCCCTCCAATCACAGTCATTTTCAAAGGGTTCCCTTGACTTCTCACCTCAAGATATCTGAATTTAAATGGGATCAATGGAACATACTACCATATAGGGGTGGGAATCGCCAGAGACCTCACGATACGATACTAGCGTCACAATACGATAGTATCGCGATACTAAATATATGGCGATACGCTGAGTATTGCGATTCTTTTTGGATCAAATTTAATTTATTACCTTTTTTTCAACTGCAAAGTAAAACTTTGTCAACATGTTTTATCTAATAAAATAAAGTTCAGTCTGTTCATCTCACTTCAATCATTTATATTGCAGAACATGGTATTTTCTCAAGCAGACAGATGTAAACACTGTAATCTGTGTTGCATGTAGGGCTGGGCGATATGGCCTAAATATGATATCACGATATTTTCTGACCTTTCGGCGATACACGATACGCATCACGATGTTTTTCTTTTTTTTCCCAAACAATTCATTATGAGGCTTACCAAGACAGTATTTGAGTTTGCAAGCTAACATTAAAGACAAAATAAAATACCCATGCATTTAGCATTTTTATATTATATATTAGATTTAGATTATTGGATTATTAGATTATATATTGCATATATTTAGCAATGAGATATTATATGATTTAGATATGAAATATGATGAATTGAAAATGGGGGACCCTGATGTAAACAAGACGAAAGTCTCTCTGGTCTGCATCCTCCAGTCCACTGTTGTTGTATTGAGCTGTACTGTATTGTACCCATGCTGCAATCTGTTAATAACGTTTTCATTCCTTCAGACGGCAAACAGAATCATTTTGATTGACAGTCGAGTCTGCCAATTACGTCACACCGCTTGCACCCGCCCTGCTGTTCTTAGCACCAATCGGCAAGCGCGTATTAATTTTTTACTTCCGCCATTGGAGAGCTCAATGACAACAACAATGGTACCGGTAGCTCCCCGCGGCCGACGTTTAGCTTTTAGCTCCGCAGGATGACTAAACGACTGGAGGCATAATGATTTTACTGCAACGGATGT
>NC_140183.1:11005300-11040300 GCF_963971535.1 Notolepis coatsorum | reverse complement strand
ATAATCCGCTTAATGTGTTTACGTACAGCATTATATATACGAGGGTAGACTCAGTATGGAGCTCATTGTACAGAGTAGTTAGCTTTATATATTTATATTACATAATGTATTTTATGTCATCTTTCTTCTCATACGGCTCAGAAGGTAAGTTGTACCTATACTGTAAAAAGACTCACTGTTATTGTACAGACCTGTAGAGGAGCTGCAGATGTTGGCATCTGCCCAGAATCACTGCAGATAATATGTAGGTCAGAGAAGGAGCTCTCTCTTTCTCGCTCCCCGTCTCCTCCCTCCCTCTCTCTCTCTCTTTCTCCCTCCCTGTCTCCTCCCTCTCTCTCCCCCTCTTTCTCCCCCCCTCTCTCTATCTATCTCCCTATCTCTCCATCTCCCTCTTCTCCTCCCCCTCTCTCTCCCTCTTCTCCTCCCCCTCCCCTTCTCCTCCCCCTCTCTCTTTCTCCCTCCCTCTCCCTCCCCTCTTCTCCTCCCCTCTCTCCACCCCTCCCCTCTTCTCCTTCCCCTCTATCTCTTTCTCCCTCTCCCTCCCCTTCTCCTCCCCCTCTCTCCCCCTGCTCTACATGTCACAGAGTGGATGCATTAATGTGCTGATGAAACACCTGAGCAGCTCCAGCAGGAGGGGGGTGGAGTTCACACAGAGTGCAGGCAGCAGGGGGATAGAAAACACAACGTGCTGCCAAATACATTACCCTGAAAAGAACTCAATGTAATTCAAGTTATTTTTCATTAATAAAATAACTCAATTCGAGTAGTTGTTTTTTTACCTCCACAGTTACAAACGGTATAAGAACATAATCTTCACAGACAGATAGAAGCAGAGTTCTTCCAGTCAGACTGTGGCTGTTCTCTCTGCTCTGAACCTTCCTCAGGCAGCAGCCGTCAGATCAACACTCAGTAGTCAGTACAGCATAGGTTTCACCTGAGATAACACTCTCTCTCTCTCTCTCTCTCTCTCTCTCTCTCTCTCTCTCTATCCGAGACATTCTCTCTCTCTCTCTCTCTCTCTCTCTCTCTCTCTCTCTGAGACACTATCTCTCTCTCTCTAAGACTCTCTCTCTCTCTCTGACACTATCTCTCTCTCTCTAAGACTCTCTCTCTCTATCCGAGACATTCTCACTCTCTCTCTCTCTTCTCTCTCTCTCTCTCTCTCTCTATCCGAGACATTCACTCTCTCTCTCTCTATCCAAGACATTCTCACTCTCTCTCTCTCTCTCTCTCTCTGAGACATATTCTCTCTCTCTCAAATTGAATTCAAATGGGCTTTATTGACATGGGAAACATACGTTTACATTGCCAAAACCAAACAAAACAATCAAACGGAGAAATCAAAAGAAATCAGTACATTACAGAAGAAATGTCTTGTATGATTGACAGTCTTTATGGTGGTTGTATTACGTTGGATGTCCTTTTCTTGTCACAGCAGCTCACAAATCTTGCTGCTGTGTTTGCACATTGTTGTATTTCTCCCAGCAGGTATGGGAGTTTTGAGTTAAGTCTCTTTGGGTGTTTGCAATTTGTGGGAAGTATATGTCTCTGATGTCTTGGTACAGTGGGCATGCCCCCAGTGACAGAACACCTGTCCCATTATACACACCACTGCTCTCCTGTGTGTGTGTGTGTGTGTGTGTGTGTGTGTGTGTGTGTGTGTGTGTGTGTGTGTGTGTGTGTGTGTGTGTGTGTCAGGGAGGGGCCTCCACTACTCCACTATCTGTCATGAGACGACCACCTATCAGAAGGCCCTGCACGCACGCGCACGCACACACACACACACACACACACACACACACACACACGCTCATGCACAATCTAGATCTCCCCTGGGTCACGGTCTTTTCTGGGCTCTGCTGTCCCACTTCTCTCTATACTTGACACACATTCTACAGGGCGGAGACAGGCAGACGGACAGCTGTGTAGACAGACGGATAGAAAGACGGACAGACAGACGGACGGACGGACGACAGACAGCTGTGTAGACAGACAGACGGCTATGTAGACAGACGGATAGAAAGACAGACAGACAGACGGAC
The DNA here is from genome assembly GCF_963971535.1 of Notolepis coatsorum. NCBI lineage: Eukaryota > Metazoa > Chordata > Actinopteri > Aulopiformes > Paralepididae > Notolepis > Notolepis coatsorum. The sequence goes on along the minus strand of NC_140183.1, from coordinate 11,038,258 downwards.
GGACGGACGGACGGACAGACAGACAGACAGACAGACAGACAGACAGACAGACAGACAGACAGACAGACAGACAGACAGACAGACAGACAGACAGACAGACAGACAGACAGACAGCAAAAAGGACATACTCCAACCTGGCATGGCCTGAGGACAGAAGACAGATGACAGAAGACAGAAGACAGAGGACAGATGACAGAAGACAGAGGACAGAAGACAGAAGACAGAGGACAGAAGACAGAGGACAGAAGACAGAGGACAGAAGACAGAGGACAGAGGACAGAAGACAGAAGACAGATGACAGAAGACAGAGGACAGAGGACAGAGGACAGATGACAGAGGACAGGACAGAAGACAGAGGACAGAAGACAGAGGACAGAGGACAGAAGACAGAGGACAGAAGACAGAAGACAGAGGACAGAGGACAGAAGACAGAGGACAGATGACAGAGGACAGAAGACAGAGGACAGAAGACAGAGGACAGAAGACAGAAGACAGAGGACAGAGGACAGAAGACAGAAGACAGAAGACAGAGGACAGAAGACAGATGACAGAAGACAGAGGACAGAGGACAGAAGACAGATGACAGAAGACAGAAGACAGAAGACAGAGGACAGAAGACAGAAGACAGAGGACAGAAGACAGAAGACAGAAGACAGAGGACAGAAGACAGAGGACAGAAGACAGATGACAGAAGACAGAAGACAGAGGACAGAAGACAGAAGACAGAAGACAGAGGACAGAAGACAGAGGACAGAAGACAGAAGACAGAGGACAGAAGACAGATGACAGATGACAGAGGACAGAGGACAGAAGACAGATGATGTAGATCTAGAGAGAATACTGTTGCAACATACTGAGGGGTGTGAGTCACGTTTACATTCAGGTTAGACTGCACGCAGCAGGAAGCTGGTGGGCGGGCGCCATGGCGACGCCAAGGTCCTCTGAGTCATAAAGACTGCGGAGAAGTTAGAGAGAAGAAGAAGAAGAAGAAGAACCGGAACAACTAGCCTGAACAAGCAATGGAGCAAACAGCTGCTGGACGCTCCTCTGATCCCCGAATGGGAGGAGCCGACAGGAGAGAGAGAGGAAGGGCGTTTACTACAAGCTGCTCTGAGCTGGGCAACGTACTGTGGCAGATACCACCCCCCCTCTCGTGGATATGTGAAGGACGGGAGATACTACTGCCACGGAAGGAGTGGAAACAATTAGGTCGCTGATTAGGACTGATAGAACACACCTGTCAGGGCTTCAGGGTGCGCCCGTTTTGCTCTAACTGGAGCTGAGCTGAATGTGTTAAAATAGCTAACTGTAATACAATGTTATTTTTTTTACAATAATTTACATAACATCTTAAGAAATTACTAATGTGTATGGAAACTGACAAAAAAAGGTAATGGTAAAGGTAACGCTTAAAATGTATTATTGCAGCGGCAAAAGGCGCAGTGGAAAATGTTGGGTGCACCTAAATTATGTGCTGGGGTGCACCTAAATGAAAAAGTTAGGCGCACTGGTGCAACCAATGTAAAAAGTGAGTCTGGAGCCCTGCCTGTGCATCATTAGTTAACCCACACACCCCAGACACAGGCACTACAAATACACTGGGTTAGTGAGAGGTGAGGTGAGTGGAGGTGAGGTTGGAGTTGTTGCATTGAGAGAGAGATTGAGATATTTGGAGTTGTGCGAGGTGAGAGGTAGTGAGAGGAGAGGTAGTGAGAGGAGAGGTGAAGGCGAGAAGGTGTTCATTGTGTACTGGACCCTGGACTGGCTGAGAAACCCCCTTGTGTACTGACCCTGGACCGGACGACTACTCTGAGTATTGAACATTCCATCTTTTTGTACGAGAGCCTGTTTGTGTTTTGACCATCGGACTGTATTACGACCATTCTATTTGCCCATCGAACTATATTCTGCCTGAAGTCAATAAATATTCGTATTGATTGATATTGCACTTGTGTGGACATTTTAATTTGTTTGTTTTTTAACCGTGGCGAGTCTGAACACTACCAGGCTCGTCACAGTACGTTTACTACAAGCTGCTCTGAGCTTCATCTGCTGGGCAACGTGAGGATTCTTCACAACAGTTACAACTGTGACAACATGTGACCTAGTATTTAAACTGTGACACTTCTTCATCATGTGACCTAGTATTTAAACTGTGACACTTCTTCATCATGTGACCTAGTATTTAAACTGTGACACTTCTTCATCATGTGACCTAGTATTTAAACTGTGACACTACACATCATGTGACCTAGTATTTAAACTGTGACACTACACATCATGTGACCTAGTATTTAAACTGTGACACTTCTTCAACATGTGACCTAGTATCTAAACTGTGACACTTCTTCAACATGTGACCTAGTATCTAAACTGTGACACTACACATCATGTGACCTAGTATTTAAACTGTGACACTTCTTCAACATGTGACCTAGTATCTAAACCTGTCCTTTGAGCAGGTCGGTACTCGGCCTAGATGAGGGTTGGGTGGCCTTGCTCAGGGGCACCTCGGCACGGTAATCAACCCGCCAACTTCCCTCTATCTGATCCCAGCCCGGCTCAACCCCGGCCATATCAAAGCCTACGCTGCCCTTGGCTCAGCCCTCTCCTTGCAGTGATAGTAGAAACCTTACAGAACTGGCAGGGAGGCAGAGTGAGTGGACCTTGCCTTGACCTACTATCTGTGATAAAAAAAGCCTTAATGACGACATGCTGGCAGTGATCTTAGCTATCAAAGGAGACCTGAAGAGGAGCTGACTTTACATTAGCTTCACGGCTAACGGGCTGGAGCTCGAAGCTGACTTTACATTAGCTTCACGGCTAACGAGCTGGAGCTCGAAGCTGACTTTACATTAGCTTCACGGCTAACGAGCTGGAGCTCGAAGCTGACTTTACATTAGCTTCACGGCTAACGAGCTGGAGCTCGAAGCTGACTTTACATTAGCTTCACGGCTAACGAGCTGGAGCTCGAAACTGACTTTACATTAGCTTCACGGCTAACGAGCTGGAGCTCGAAGCTGACTTTACATTAGCTTCACGGCTAACGAGCTGGAGCTCGAAACTGACTTTACATTAGCTTCACGGCTAACGAGCTGGAGCATATAGGTCCTCAGTTAACGTCCTGCATCATCTCAAAGGAGGAGCATCAGTTAACCTCCTGCATCATCTCAAAGGAGGAGCATCAGTTAACCTCCTGCATCATCTCAAAGGAGGAGCATCAGTTAACCTCCTCCATCATCTCAAAGGAGGAGCATCAGTTAACCTCCTGCATCATCTCAAAGGAGGAGCATCAGTTAACCTCCTCCATCATCTCAAAGGAGGAGCATCAGTTAACCTCCTCCATCATCTCAAAGGAGGAGCATCAGTTAACCTCCTGCATCATCTCAAAGGAGGAGCATCAGTTAACCTCCTCCATCATCTCAAAGGAGGAGCATCAGTTAACCTCCTCCATCATCTCAAAGGAGGAGCATCAGTTGACAGTGAAGCACAGTCAAATAAACCTGTGGTTGTTGACGGGACATCAGGGTGATAGAATTACCTTTTCCATTTAGAGCACTTTGGCGTTCAATAGTCCTGTTCTATCAAGGCTTACAGATAAAAGGTTACATCGTTAGAGTAGCCTGACAGGGCTGAGAGTCGATATAGATTTAGAATAGAATAGAAGCACTTTATTGATCCAGAGGGAAATTCAGCACCACAGATTGCTCACAATAAACATTTAGTTAGTCAAAAAAATCTAAGAATAAGAATAAAAATACACAGTCAGAGATATACATTCTCAAATATGTATATATACATTCTAAAATTCTGAAATATACAGTCTGACAATATACAGTAATATACAGTCAAATTAAAATGTAAAAGTCCAGGAATGTATACCTCTAGTAAAATGTAAATGTACAGGAATGTATCTTATAGTAAAATGTAAATGTACAGGAATGTATCCTATAGTAAAATGTAAAAGTCCAGGGCCCTCATTCATCAACGTGACTTACGCACAGATATGTGCTTAACCTGTGCGTACGACCATTTCTAAGCAAAGTGTGGGATTCATCAATTTCAACTTGAACTTGACTTCGTGCTTATATTTACGCACAGCTCGGAGCATGCGTAGCTGACGCCCAGTGGTAGAACATCGTTACTACGGCATAAGCGCTCCTCAGTTCTGCATTAGTTTCAACGCGGAAATAAGCGTCCGTGCATTACTTCCAACACTGGCGTGTTCAACTTCTGTATGACCCGTAATTCATTATAGTTCATTGTAAAATAGCAACAGTAGTGTAATTATAACGGGCTCACACGCGAACAAGAGGTTGGCCTGCTTGTTTGGCACGGGGGGCAGACGCAGAACACCAACCTCCAAACGCGATTAAATATTGTTTCAAATAAAAAGCGACATACTATTATTTTGTGTGTCATGTTTCCAAATAAGATTGGCCACAACGGAATGCTTTCTACTTCAATTTGTTGATTAGAATAGATTACCTCGCTCCGTTGAAACTTCACTGAGCTCAGCACACAGACATGATAATAATAACAACAACAATAATAATAATAGCTTCATTTTACATAGCGCCTTTCAAGAGAGACCCATGCAAGGTCGCTTTACATAGATGGGGGGGGGGGATAACAAAGTAATAAAGATAGTGGACAGACTATGTAAATATGATGATGGGATTCAAGTTTGCGTTTTTGTTGATCATAGGCATGCTGTATGATAGTATGATATCTTAATCAAACATTCTAGAACATTTGTCGTCACAGATCATGTCATAATAGAACATAGGCTACATGGCATGGTCCATCGTGATATTGTGTAGACTGTTATTACTGTACCAGTACCACCCATTGTGACAACAGCCTTGTGAGTCCCGCACACAAACATGATGGAATTCAAGTTCATGTATTGAAAGGCAGGCTACATCATACATGGCAGTGAGATTCATTGTTCTTGTATATGCTCTCGTATTATTGTTTATATAGGCTACCCAATACTGACACCAAAATAGATTGTATGCCTCTAGAAATCATATGCAGCAGGTAGAAAATTGACGGAAAATCCGTCGCGATTTGGAATAAAATTGAGGAGAACTTTAATCCCTGGGTATTAATCAAACAAAACGGGAAAAGGCAGTCATATTCCAGCACGGTCTTTATTAGTGTTTGCGCTGCCCAGGCAGCAATGGTTAATAGATATCATATCCGACATCACCGTACGTGTACACGTCTGTCAGCCTGTCACATAACACGCTTCCCTCGGCTTAGTCCATTTTTCCACATTTCATGGGGGTATTCCATTACCGTATATGGTTAATCGGGGCGGTTCTGGTATGCAAATACTTAAAACAGTGCACGAGCTCAAACGTAGGATCAAAGTCATATTTATCAAGACAGGTGTGCGTAGGACCTGTGTACGCACGTGTGATAAATCCCGTTTCTTTTGTGCGTGCACATATTCTAAATTCTGTGCTTAAGTATGGAAATAGAACATTTTCTACGTCACGTTGATGAATGAGGGCCCAGGAATGTATCCTATAGTAAAATGTAAAAGTACAGGAATGTTTCCTATAGTAAAATGTAAATGTACAGGAAGGTATACCTATAGTAAAATGTAAATGTACAGGAATGTATACCTATAGTAAAATGTAAATGTACAGGAATGTATACCTATAGTCAAATGTAAAAGTCTAGGAATGTATACCGATAGTAAAATGTAAAAGTACAGGAATGTTTCCTATAGTAAAATGTAAATGTACAGGAAGGTATACCTATAGTAAAATGTAAAAGTCCAGGAAGGTATACCTAAATTAAAATGTAAATGTACAGGAAGGTATACCTAAATTAAAATGTAAATGTACAGGAAGGTATACCTAAATTAAAATGTAAATGTACAGGAAGGTATGTAAATGTACAGGAAGGTATACCTAAATTAAAATGTAAATGTACAGGAAGGTATACAGGGATTGACTCTGGGCTCAGGGAGGCTCAGTGGGGCGTTGTACAGTCTGATGGATGTTGTTACTCTGGGCTCAGGGAGGTGTTGTACAGTCTGATGGATGTTGTTACTCTGGGCTCAGGGAGGTGTTGTACAGTCTGATGGATGTTGTTACTCTGGGCTCAGGGAGGTGTTGTACAGTCTGATGGATGTTGTTACTCTGGGCTCAGGGAGGTGTTGTACAGTCTGATGGATGTTGTTACTCTGGGCTCAGGGAGATGTTGTACAGTCTGATGGATGTTGTTACTCTGGGCTCAGGGAGGCGTTGTACAGTCTGATGGATGTTGTTACTCTGGGCTCAGTGAGGTGTTGTACAGTCTGATGGATGTTGTTACTCTGGGCTCAGGGAGGCGTTGTACAGTCCGATGGCTGTTGTTACTCTGGGCTCAGGGAGGCTCAGTGGGGCGTTGTACAGTCCGATGGCTGTTGGTACGAAGGACTTCCTGTGCCGTTCAGTGTTGCATCTTGGGAGTCTGAGTCTAACACTGAACGTGCTCCTTCTATCGGCACGATATCAGCCTTCGGCTGCTTCCTCCAAAAACAAACGGCAACAAGTGGGCCAGAGGTCTGCAGGCCGCGTGCTGGCTGACGCCCGGGCTCTGCCGGGTCAATGTCTCCAAACAGCCCCCGCTGAGCTTTTGCGGCACGGGCACCAGGGATGCGTTCTTCATGGGACGGGATTGCACTCCGTGCACCCAAAGATTTGAGCAGATGCGCATGCACTCAAGAACGCGCTGCACTCGACTCTCAGCATCATGTTTACCTGCCTGCCGGCACTACCTGGCATTATCATAACAATAGCCGCTCGTTAGGCCGGTGTCTACTACTGTCTTCAACTACGTCCGTTTGTTTTGTGAGACAATGAGACTAATTGCCTCTAGGGATGGACTGCAACCCATTTCATGGCAATCACATTCACAGGTGTAAACGGTGCTCTGCCTCTGCCTGAATCAGACCATCGTTCACACCAACCCTGAGGGGTGGGGGCAGGGAGCTGTGTCTACCACACTACACAGTGGCTTTTTATTATTGTCTATTTAAAACTGAATCAAACCATAAACAAGGTGGCCTGTTGGGATGTTAGATCCTAATGTAAAAAACTGTGATTTTATATGTCTGCACTTTATGTGCTCATTTTATGCCTGTCTTTTTTCTGTTTCTGTATGAAAGGCTATACAAATAAAGTTTATTATAATACATGTGCGCGAGGTAACATTTATGCGCATGAGCGCGCGTGCACGTGGCATCATTAGCACGCGTGCAATCAGTGTTGATATGATGAACGCACCTCTGCCGGGCACCCAATGCTCTTGAACGCCTTGCCCTTGGATCTTAGGCTAGCAGAATCAGTGTCCTCTTTTAAGTCACTTTTAAAGACACATGTTTTTTTTTAATGTTTTTCCTAATGTTATGGGTTTAGGTCAGCTCTGATAATTGCATAAGCTGTTTTATCAATCTGCCTACAAATCCTGTTTGAAAGGTTTTTTTTATCTCTTTTTCTCTTGTTCTCTTGTTTTATTTTCTATTTGATTTTTTTTCGCCTTTCCTGATGTTTGCAGTTTGCTGTTTTTAACATGTCTGTAAAGCACTTTGTAACTTTGTTTGGAAAAGCACTATACAAACACAATTCATTCATTCACTCATTGTGTTCAATGCTCTGAACGGGGGGTAAATCTGCATGTCGCTATGATGCCCCTCTAGCTCATGGAATGAACTCCAACAGTCCTTAAAGCGTGACATTCTCCCCTCTGTTGCAGAGTTTAAAACCTTGATCTCCAACATTTGTCAATCAAGTTGTACATGTTTTAATTGATTGTTATCCTCACTTGTCTTATTGTTATGATTGTATATGCCGTGTGATTTTATATGCCTTTTTTGTGCTCATTTCTGTATGTGTGTACACTCGACGTGACTGTAAACGAGGGAAACCTCAGTCGTCTTTCAAGTTTAAAGTTTAAAAAAAGAAATTCACAATAATCATAATTTCTCACTACTGTATATTGACCACGTGATCACTGTATATATCACTGTACATTGTTTAGTGAATCTATTGGCGGTAAACACTTCTGAATATGAATCTATTGGCGGTAAACACTTCTGAATATGAATCTATTGGCGGTAAACACTTCTGAATATGAATCTATTGGCGGTAAACACTTCTGAATATGAATCTATTGGCGGTAAACACTTCTGAATATGAATCTATTGGCGGTAAACACTTCTGAATATGAATCTATTGGCGGTAAACACTTCTGAATATGAATCTATTGGCAGTAAACACTTCTGAATATGAATCTATTGGCGGTAAACACTTCTGAATATGAATCTATTGGCGGTAAACACTTCTGAATATGAATCTATTAGCGGTAAACACTTCTGAATATGAATCTATTAGCGGTAAACACTTCTGAATATGAATCTATTAGCGGTAAACACTTCTGAATATGAATCTATTAGCGGTGGTCGGATACTGCGGTGGACCACCACGAACGAGGCGATGCGTGGGAAACGCTGCAAGCAACGACCTAAACCCAAACTTCCTGAACAATTTGCCATGGTGTCTAACCCCCCCCCCTGCTGAGAGGGGTTGAGAGGCCTCTAACCAGAGAGATGCAGCGTGGAGATAATTAGAACCAGACAAACAGATAGAGACACAGGCCCGCCTGTCAGAACCACACAACACCGCCTTGTTCACCATAATCACACAGAGATCACACTTATCCTGTGTGTGTGTGTGTGTGTGTGTGTGTGTGTGTGTGTGTGTGTGTGTGTGTGTGTGTCGGGCACTTCCTAAGAACCACTGTCAAAGACACGCGCGCACACACACGCACGCACGCACGCACACACACACACACACACACACACACACACACACACACACACACACACACACACACACACACACACACACACACACACACACACACACACACACACACACACACACACACACACACACACACACACACACACACACACACACACACACACACACACACACACACACAGGTCCATTCAGAGTGCAGTATGAAGAGGCTTCATGGAAATAGACCAACACACAGAAAACACATTGAGTCAATCAAGCTCCTGGAAACTACAGTAAGATAGACTACAGTAAGATAAACTACAGTAATATAGACTACAGTAATATAGACTACAGTAATATAGACTACAGTAAGATAGACTACAGTAATATAGACTACAGTAATATAGACTACAGTAATATAGACTACAGTAATATAGACTACAGTAATATAGACTACAGTAATATAGACTACAGTAAGATAGACTACAGTAATATAGACTACAGTAATATAGACTACAGTAATATAGACTACAGTAATATAGACTACAGTAAGATAGACTACAGTAAGATAGACTACAGTAATATAGACTACAGTATGATAGACTACAGTAATATAGACTACAGTAATATAGACTACAGTAAGATAGACTACAGTAAGATAGACTACAGTAATATAGACTACAGTAATATAGACTACAGTAAGATAGACTACAGTAAGATAGACTACAGTATGATAGACTACAGTAATATAGACTACAGTAAGATAGACTACAGTAATATAGACTACAGTAATATAGACTACAGTAATATAGACTACAGTAATATAGACTACAGTAAGATAGACTACAGTAATATAGACTACAGTAAGATAGACTACAGTATGATAGACTACAGTAATATAGACTACAGTAAGATAGACTACAGTAATATAGACTACAGTAATATAGACTACAGTAATATAGACTACAGTAATATAGACTACAGTAAGATAGACTACAGTAAGACAGTACTGTAGGATAGACTCCACTCAATAACCACCTCTATCATCAAGACAATGATCACCAACCATGGACACAACTACAGTAGGCTTAAATACAAGCTGTATCAAACTAACACACACTTTATCAGCTTTACCACACGCACACATTATGCACACACAGGCACACAGTGACACTGAACAACATGTTCTCTCTAGCAGATGGCCGATGTAGGTGTGTGGTGTGTGGTGTGTGTGTGTGTGTGTGACTTGGGGTGCAATCTGTTCCCAAACACAACCTCTAAAGCCACCACACACCTATCTCTCTCTCTCTCTCTGTATCTCCCTCTCTGTCTCTCTCTCTGTATCTCCCTCTCTGTCTCTCTCTCTCTCTCTCTCTCTCTCTCTCTCTCTCTCTCTCTCTCTCTCTCTCTCCCTCTCTCTCTCTGTCTCTCTCCCTTCAGGAGGCTTCAGAACAGGTGTGTCCACACAGCAGGTCAGTGACAGCAGCATTGGACTCTGTCCTGTTTGTCGTCTAGAACTTTCTACTCAGGTCAAACAGCCTCAAGGACACACAGAGAGAGAGAGAGAGAGAGAGAGAGAGAGAGAGAGAGAGAGAGAGAGAGAGAGAGAGAGAGAGAGAGAGAGAGAGAGAGAGAGAGAGAGACACAGATAGATGTAGATATTATGATAGAGAGAGAGGTAGAGATATTAGGAAAGAGAGAGAGGGAGGTATTAGAAAGAGAGATAGAGAGAGAGGTAGATATATTAGTATAGAGAGAGAGAGAGAGAGAGAGAGAGAGAGAGAGAGAGAGAGAGAGAGATTGGGATAGAGAGAGAGAGATTGGGATAGAGAGAGAGAGAGAGAGAGAGAGAGAGAGAGAGAGAGAGAGATTGGGATAGAGAGAGAGAGAGAGAGAGAGAGAGATTGGGGATAGAGAGAGAGAGATTGGGATAGAGAGAGAAAGAAGAGAGAGAGAGAGAGAGAGAGAGAGAGAGAGAGAGAGAGAGAGAGAGAGAGAGAGAGAGAGAGATTGGGAGAGAGAGAGGCCGTTACCCACTAATACTAAAAATACAAAAAAGAGCAATTAACTTTTGGACACACCTAAAACGAAGTGACCCCCTCTCGTACCATTATCAAGCCCTGCAGTGCCAAGAGCAGAGGAGCATCAGGAACCCCCTTACCCAGCTGGTCCTGAGGCTGAGTCCACAAACTTGCTCTCTTAACACACCTCAGGAACAGAACACATCACCAATCAGAATACATCAAATTACTACACAGCTAAAACAAAACTACATCACCTATTGGAAAACACAAACAAAAGCACAGAGCAAAATGCAGTGCTATCTGGCTCTAAATCGACAGTACACCATAGCAGATTACTTGAGCATGGTGACTGATCAACAACTAAAAAGAACCTTGACAAAATACAGACTGAGTGAGCACAGCCTCGCTGTTGAAAAGGGAAGGCACAGGAAAACCTGGCTCCCTGCAGAGCAAAGGCTATGCTGTCATTGCATCCTCAGTGAGCCTGAAACTGAGTTGCACTTCCTCACCAAATGTGAAAAATATAAAGATATTAGAGAAACGCATTTAAAAAAATTTGAACTAATAACAAAAGGTTTTCTTGCACTACCAGACACAGGAAAACGACCAGTCCTACTAGGGGAGGACTCAACAACTGTGAGCTAGCAGCAGCCTATGTTGCTGCCTGCCATAGACTGAGGGACAGTGAGTGACAGTCACCTGACATGTTTATGCCGTAATATTTTATGTTCCATTTTATGATGAAAATGTTTGTATATACTATGACATTAATATGTGTTTTGTAATCCATGCTTATGTTATCAACCATTTGCTTTGGCAACATGTACAAGCTGCGTCATGCCAATAAAGCCACTTGAATTGAATTGAGAGAGAGAGAGAGAGATTGAGAGAGAGAGAGAGAGAGAGAGAGAGAGAGAGAGAGAGAGAGAGAGAGAGAGAGAGAGAGATTGGGATAGAGAGAGAGAGTACAGGTGCAATCCGCTTCTCAGAAAACCTTTAGTGTGTTTATTGAATCTAACAGCCACCTGCTCCACTCTACTGCAGTAGATCCACAGTATCAGAGCGTGTGCCATGTTGCTTGAACTGCCTGATAATGTCTCTCCTACTGACAGACAGACTCTGGACCAGACACCAGAAGGATCACACAGGGCAGTATGAGCTGTAGGCCATGCAGCTCTTTCATCTTCAATTCAATAACGTCGTTTATAAGAGATTAGATAAAATCAGGTTATTGTCAGCAGCAAAACACCACAATAAAACAACACACCAAGAGCCATACAGAGAAGAGTAACGCACCAACAGTCTTACAGCTAGGGGCCGTACCGAATGTCATTGTTTTACATTCGAAGCTTCTATTGACGTTTTCGAATGAAGCTTCGAATGGTTGTCGTCATATTTTATGACATAAAAAATTATAATTTTTTAATTTGTATTCCTCAAACAAAACCCTCAATTTGAATAAAGTGATTCATCTGATTAAATTAGTCTTTTTTATTATTAAATCAACTTTCTTTAATGAATATAACTCGTCAGTTTCGTCAACATAAATAATCCAATAAGGGCGCGGTTGGTACGAAAGTGATGGTGACGTCTTGATGGAGCGCCGAGCGCCAAGCGGATGCAGATAGGCTACATCATTTATGATAAATGTTTTATTTACATTTTTATGACGAGTCATATACTATAATAGTATAATATTATATTATTAGTGTAGCATCTTTATCTGCAACTGTGAAGAAAAACTCCATTGGTTTAAACAGAATGAATAGACACATAATAATAATAATAATAATAATAATAATAATAATAATAATAATAATAATAATAATAATAATAATAATAATAATAATAATAACAAAAAAAAAAAAAAAATAATACAACAAACAAAAACAAAATTATAATAATAATAATTTAAATGTTGATTTATAATTAGAATGTCAACGTTATGAATGAAGCGTCGAACCTTCGAACTATTCGGTATAGCCCTACTTACAGCAATGCATAGAAGGACAATGCTCCATTGCTCTATACTTGTTGGTGTGTTTCTCTACGAGTGAATGTGGTATTTTGCTTTAAAACAGTCACATTTCTCCTTTGGGATTAATGCATTTATCTTATATTATCATAAACCCGTAATCGACTCTAGCCTAGTATAGTGAAGGACTAGACCCCATATCAGGTATTCAGACTAGCCTGAAATCTATACCACAATGTCCACAAAAGAGATGGCAGTTGTCCTCAGTCAGCTTGTACAGACAGGAGCTCGACCCCATCGACTCTGAATTAGTTTTTGTGATCATTGCATTTATACAGCTCTTTTCTAGACACTCAAAGCGCTTTACAATGTAGGGGGGGGGGGATCGCCTCCTTCACCACCACTGTCGCTGCCTAACTAGCCAGGGAGAGGACTCTACATGTAGCCATGCTGCCTAACTAGCCAGGGAGAGGACTCTACATGTAGCCATGCTGCCTAACTAGCCAGAGAGAGGACTCTACATGTAGCCATGCTGCCTAACTAGCCAGGGAGAGGACTCTACATGTAGCCATGCTGCCGAACTAGCCAGGGAGAGGACTCTACATGTAGCCATGCTGCCTAACTAGCCAGAGAGAGGACTCTACATGTAGCCATGCTGCCTAACTAGCCAGAGAGAGGACTCTACATGTAGCCATGCTGCCTAACTAGCCAGGGAGAGGACTCTACATGTAGCCATGCTGCCTAACTAGCCAGGGAGAGGACTCTACATGTAGCCATGCTGCCTAACTAGCCAGGGAGAGGACTCTACATGTAGCCATGCTGCCTAACTAGCCAGGGAGAGGACTCTACATGTAGCCATGCTGCCTAACTAGCCAGGGAGAGGACTCTACATGTAGCCATGCTGCCTAACTAGCCAGGGAGAGGACATGTAGCCATGCTGCCTAACTAGCCAGAGAGAGGACTCTACATGTAGCCATGCTGCCTAACTAGCCAGGGAGAGGACATGTAGCCATGCTGCCTAACTAGCCAGGGAGAGGACTCTACATGTAGCCATGCTGCCTAACTAGCCAGGGAGAGGACTCTACATGTAGCCATGCTGCCTAACTAGCCAGGGAGAGGACTCTACATGTAGCCATGCTGCCTAACCAGCCAGGGAGAGGACTCTACATGTAGCCATGCTGCCTAACTAGCCAGGGAGAGGACTCTACATGTAGCCATGCTGCCTAACTAGCCAGGGAGAGGACTCTACATGTAGCCATGCTGCCTAACTAGCCAGGGAGAGGACTCTACATGTAGCCATGCTGCCTAACTAGCCAGGGAGAGGACTCTACATGTAGCCATGCTGCCTAACTAGCCAGGGAGAGGACTCTACATGTAGCCATGCTGCCTAACTAGCCAGGGAGAGGACTCTACATGTAGCCATGCTGCCTAACTAGCCAGAGAGAGGACTCTACATGTAGCCATGCTGCCTAACTAGCCAGAGAGAGGACTCTACATGTAGCCATGCTGCCTAACTAGCCAGAGAGAGGACTCTACATGTAGCCATGCTGCCTAACTAGCCAGGGAGAGGACTCTACATGTAGCCATGCTGCCTAACTAGCCAGGGAGAGGACATGTAGCCACTAGGGGTGGGGGAAAAAATCGATACGTAGTAGTATCGCGATACTTTGCGTGGCGATACTGTATCGATACAGGGACGCCAAGTATTAATATTTAATTATTCATAAAAAAAGATATATATATTTTGGATAAGGAAGTTGCATTGTTCATTTCAATACCTGTAATAGTACAGTAGTCCACACACACACATGTGCATTCAGTTAAGTTGGAATATGACTGTAATACAAACAGTTCAGTTGGTCAGGTACATGCAGATTACAGTGTTTACATCTGTCTGCTTGAGAAAATACCATGTTCTGCAATAAAAATTATTGAAGTGAGATGAACAGACTGAACTTTATTTTATTAGATAAAACATGTCGACAGTTTTACTTTGCAGTAAAAAAAATAAAAAATTGATAAAAAAAATATATATATATATATATTGCAATATTTCGCGATATATCGAGTATCGTATCGTGGCTCAAGTATTGCGATAGTATCATATCGCGAGGACTCTGGCGATTCCCACCCCTAGTAGCCACGCTGCCTAACTAGCCAGGGAGCGGCCTAACTAGTCACTTCTGCTCAAGTTCACCCGATACAGTGAAAGAGTAAAAAAGTACGCAAACCGCGTGTTATTAGTCTTCTAGCGGATAACTTTGTGGTCAGGCGAGTATGAATCCCGCCTGGGTTTCTGAGCGTGTGTCTGGCGCCGGGGAACAAAGGCTGTTCTGTGTGCAGAGCGGGATGTAGATCTGTGTGTTAAAGGGACTACTGTACATGTTGACCACAGCACGCTCAAACGCACCTTCTCGGAAAATACACACTCAAATAGAAAATACACACGTTGTTTCTATGATATCATACACCTCGGTTTCAATTTGTGAATGTGAACAAGTTCCCCCTTAAAGGCTGAGCGTGGGCAATAGACCTGTCTCAAACCCTGCCCTCTTTTCTTGATCCTCCAATCACAACTGTCGCTTACCTCGGACAAACCAAGTTTGTCCGAGGTAAGCGACAGTTGTGATTGGAGGATCAAGAAAAGGGGCAGGGTTTGAGACAGGTCCATTTCAGAGGAGTGAGCTGAGCGTGTCCAGAGGAGACAGACGCACGCTGCACGCTCACTTCTTTTGAAATGGCCTTACCCTTACCCCACCTTTAATCTGAAGACCAGAGAGACAAATCTCCTAGGACACTATGACAAGTACCCATGGTGATTTAACTCCTAGGAGTCCTCTCCCTGGCTAGTGTAGAAACAGAGAGGTATAGAGGCTGCTAGAATGAGAACAGGACTGAAACAGAGGGGTATAGAGGCTGATAGAATGAGAACAGGACTGAAACAGAGAGGTATAGAGGCTGATAGAATGAGAACAGGACTGAAACAGAGAGGTATAGAGGCTGATAGAATAAGAACAGGACTGAAACAGAGAGGTATAGAGGCTGCTAGAATGAGAACGGGACTGAAACAGAGAGGTATAGAGGCTGCTAGAATGAGAACAGGACTGAAACAGAGAGGTATAGAGGCTGATAGAATGAGAACAGGACTGAAACAGAGAGGTATAGAGGCTGCTAGAATGAGAACAGGACTGAAACAGAGAGGTATAGAGGCTGCTAGAATGAGAACAGGACTGAAACAGAGAGGTATAGAGGCTGCTAGAATGAGAACAGGACTGAAACAGAGAGGTATAGAGGCTGATATAATGAGAACAGGACTGAAACAGAGGGGTATAGAGGCTGCTAGAATGAGAACAGGACTGAAACAGAGGTATAGAGGCTGCTAGAATGAGAACAGGACTGAAACAGAGAGGTATAGAGGCTGATAGAATGAGAACAGGACTGAAACAGAGAGGTATAGAGGCTGATAGAATGAGAACAGGACTGAAACAGAGGTATAGAGGTTGATAGAATGAGAACAGGACTGAAACAGAGAGGTATAGAGGCTGCTAGAATGAGAACAGGACTGAAACAGAGGTATAGAGGCTGATAGAATGAGAACAGGACTGAAACAGAGGGGTATAGAGGCTGATAGAATGAGAACAGGACTGAAACAGAGAGGTATAGAGGCTGATAGAATGAGAACAGGACTGAAACAGAGAGGTATAGAGGCTGCTAGAATGAGAACAGGACTGAAACAGAGAGGTATAGAGGCTGCTAGAATGAGAACAGGACTGAAACAGAGGTATAGAGGTTGATAGAATGAGAACAGGACTGAAACAGAGAGGTATAGAGGCTGCTAGAATGAGAACAGGACTGAAACAGAGAGGTATAGAGGCTGCTAGAATGAGAACAGGACTGAAACAGAGAGGTATAGAGGCTGATAGAATGAGAACAGGACTGAAACAGAGAGGTATAGAGGCTGCTAGAATGAGAACAGGACTGAAACAGAGGTATAGAGGCTGATATAATGAGAACAGGACTGAAACAGAGGGGTATAGAGGCTGCTAGAATGAGAACAGGACTGAAACAGAGAGGTATAGAGGCTGCTAGAATGAGAACAGGACTGAAACAGAGAGGTATAGAGGCTGCTAGAATGAGAACAAGACTGAAACAGAGAGGTATAGAGGCTGCTAGAATGAGAACAGGACTGAAACAGAGAGGTATAGAGGCTGCTAGAATGAGAACAAGACTGAAACAGAGAGGTATAGAGGCTGATAGAATGAGAACAGGACTGAAACAGAGGTATAGAGGCTGCTAGAATGAGAACGGGACTGAAACAGAGGGGTATAGAGGCTGATAGAATGAGAACGGGACTGAAACAGAGAGGTATAAAGGCTGCTAGAATGAGAACAGGACTGAAACAGAGGGGTATAGAGGCTGCTAGAATGAGAACAGGACTGAAACAGAGAGGTATAGAGGCTGATAGAATGAGAACAGGACTGAAACAGAGGTATAGAGGCTGCTAGAATGAGAACAGGACTGAAACAGAGAGGTATAGAGGCTGATAGAATGAGAACAGGACTGAAACAGAGGTATAGAGGCTGCTAGAATGAGAACAGGACTGAAACAGAGAGGTATAGAGGCTGATAGAATGAGAACAGGACTGAAACAGAGAGGTATAGAGGCTGCTAGAATGAGAACAAGACTGAAACAGAGAGGTATAGAGGCTGATAGAATGAGAACAGGACTGAAACAGAGGGGTATAGAGGCTGCTAGAATGAGAACAAGACTGAAACAAAGAGGTATAGAGGCTGCTAGAATGAGAACAGGACTGAAACAGAGAGGTATAGAGGCTGCTAGAATGAGAACAGGACTGAAACAGAGGGGTATAGAGGCTGCTAGAATGAGAACAGGACTGAAACAGAGAGGTATAGAGGCTGATAGAATGAGAACAGGACTGAAACAGAGGTATAGAGGCTGCTAGAATGAGAACAGGACTGAAAGGTATAGGCTGATAGAATGAGAACAGGACTGAAACAGAGAGGTATAGAGGCTGATAGAATAAGAACAGGACTGAAACAGAGGGGTATAGAGGCTGATAGAATGAGAACAGGACTGAAACAGAGAGGTATAGAGGCTGATAGAATGAGAACAGGACTGAAACAGAGAGGTATAGAGGCTGCTAGAATGAGAACAGGACTGAAACAGAGAGGTATAGAGGCTGCTAGAATGAGAACAGGACTGAAACAGAGAGGTATAGAGGCTGCTAGAATGAGAACAGGACTGAAACAGAGAGGTATAGAGGCTGCTAGAATGAGAACAGGACTGAAACAGAGAGGTATAGAGGCTGATAGAATGAGAACAGGACTGAAACAGAGAGGTATAGAGGCTGCTAGAATGAGAACGGGACTGAAACAGAGAGGTATAGAGGCTGCTAGAATGAGAACAAGACTGAAACAGAGAGGTATAGAGGCTGATAGAATGAGAACAGGACTGAAACAGAGAGGTATAGAGGCTGCTAGAATGAGAACAGGACTGAAACAGAGAGGTATAGAGGCTGCTAGAATGAGAACAGGACTGAAACAGAGAGGTATAGAGGCTGCTAGAATGAGAACAGGACTGAAACAGAGGGGTATAGAGGCTGCTAGAATGAGAACAGGACTGAAACAGAGAGGTATAGAGGCTGATAGAATGAGAACAGGACTGAAACAGAGAGGTATAGAGGCTGCTAGAATGAGAACAGGACTGAAACAGATGTATAGAGGCTGCTAGAATGAGAACAGGACTGAAACAGAGGTATAGAGGCTGCTAGAATGAGAACAGGACTGAAACAGAGGTATAGAGGTTGATATAATGAGAACAGGACTGAAACAGAGAGGTATAGAGGTTGATATAATGAGAACAGGACTGAAACAGAGGGGTATAGAGGCTGATAGAATGAGAACAGGACTGAAACAGAGAGGTATAGAGGCTGATAGAATGAGAACAGGACTGAAACAGAGAGGTATAGAGGCTGCTAGAATGAGAACAGGACTGAAACAGAGAGGTATAGAGGCTGCTAGAATGAGAACAGGACTGAAACAGAGGTATAGAGGTTGATAGAATGAGAACAGGACTGAAACAGAGAGGTATAGAGGCTGCTAGAATGAGAACAGGACTGAAACAGAGAGGTATAGAGGCTGCTAGAATGAGAACAGGACTGAAACAGAGAGGTATAGAGGCTGATAGAATGAGAACAGGACTGAAACAGAGAGGTATAGAGGCTGCTAGAATGAGAACAGGACTGAAACAGAGAGTTATAGAGGCTGCTAGAATGAGAACGGGACTGAAACAGAGAGGTATAGAGGCTGCTAGAATGAGAACAGGACTGAAACAGAGGTATAGAGGCTGATAGAATGAGAACAGGACTGAAACAGAGGAGTATAGAGGCTGCTAGAATGAGAACAGGACTGAAAGGTATAGGCTGATAGAATGAGAACAGGACTGAAACAGAGAGGTATAGAGGCTGATAGAATGAGAACAGGACTGAAACAGAGAGGTATAGAGGCTGCTAGAATAAGAACAGGACTGAAACAGAGGGGTATAGAGGCTGATAGAATGAGAACAGGACTGAAACAGAGGGGTATAGAGGCTGATAGAATGAGAACAGGACTGAAACAGAGAGGTATAGAGGCTGATAGAATGAGAACAGGACTGAAACAGAGAGGTATAGAGGCTGATAGAATGAGAACAGGACTGAAACAGAGAGGTATAGAGGCTGCTAGAATGAGAACAGGACTGAAACAGAGAGGTATAGAGGCTGATAGAATGAGAACAGGACTGAAACAGAGAGGTATAGAGGCTGCTAGAATAAGAACAGGACTGAAACAGAGGGGTATAGAGGCTGATAGAATGAGAACAGGACTGAAACAGAGGGGTATAGAGGCTGATAGAATGAGAACAGGACTGAAACAGAGAGGTATAGAGGCTGATAGAATGAGAACAGGACTGAAACAGAGAGGTATAGAGGCTGCTAGAATGAGAACAGGACTGAAACAGAGAGGTATAGAGGCTGATAGAATGAGAACAGGACTGAAACAGAGAGGTATAGAGGCTGATAGAATGAGAACAGGACTGAAACAGAGAGGTATAGAGGCTGCTAGAATAAGAACAGGACTGAAACAGAGAGGTATAGAGGCTGCTAGAATGAGAACAGGACTGAAACAGAGGGGTATAGAGGCTGCTAGAATGAGAACAGGACTGAAACAGAGAGGTATAGAGGCTGATAGAATGAGAACAGGACTGAAACAGAGGAGTATAGAGGCTGCTAGAATGAGAACAGGACTGAAAGGTATAGGCTGATAGAATGAGAACAGGACTGAAACAGAGAGGTATAGAGGCTGATAGAATAAGAACAGGACTGAAACAGAGGGGTATAGAGGCTGATAGAATGAGAACAGGACTGAAACAGAGAGGTATAGAGGCTGATAGAATGAGAACAGGACTGAAAGGTATAGGCTGCTAGAATGAGAACAGGACTGAAACAGAGAGGTATAGAGGCTGCTAGAATGAGAACAGGACTGAAACAGAGAGGTATAGAGGCTGCTAGAATGAGAACAGGACTGAAACAGAGGTATAGAGGCTGCTAGAATGAGAACAGGACTGAAACAGAGAGGTATAGAGGCTGCTAGAATGAGAACAGGACTGAAACAGAGAGGTATAGAGGCTGCTAGAATGAGAACAGGACTGAAACAGAGAGGTATAGAGGCTGATAGAATGAGAACAGGACTGAAACAGAGAGGTATAGAGGCTGATAGAATGAGAACAGGACTGAAACAGAGGGGTATAGAGGCTGCTAGAATGAGAACAGGACTGAAACAGAGGTATAGAGGTTGATAGAATGAGAACAGGACTGAAACAGAGAGGTATAGAGGCTGATAGAATGAGAACAGGACTGAAACAGAGGGGTATAGAGGCTGATAGAATGAGAACAGGACTGAAACAGAGGGGTATAGAGGCTGATAGAATGAGAACAGGACTGAAACAGAGAGGTATAGAGGCTGATAGAATGAGAACAGGACTGAAACAGAGAGGTATAGAGGCTGCTAGAATGAGAACAGGACTGAAACAGAGAGGTATAGAGGCTGCTAGAATGAGAACAGGACTGAAACAGAGGTATAGAGGTTGATAGAATGAGAACAGGACTGAAACAGAGAGGTATAGAGGCTGCTAGAATGAGAACAGGACTGAAACAGAGAGGTATAGAGGCTGCTAGAATGAGAACAGGACTGAAACAGAGAGGTATAGAGGCTGATAGAATGAGAACAGGACTGAAACAGAGAGGTATAGAGGCTGCTAGAATGAGAACAGGACTGAAACAGAGAGTTATAGAGGCTGCTAGAATGAGAACGGGACTGAAACAGAGAGGTATAGAGGCTGCTAGAATGAGAACGGGACTGAAACAGATAGGTATAGAGGCTGCTAGAATGAGAACAGGACTGAAACAGAGGTATAGAGGCTGCTAGAATGAGAACAGGACTGAAACAGAGGTATAGAGGCTGATAGAATGAGAACAGGACTGAAACAGAGAGGTATAGAGGCTGCTAGAATGAGAACAGGACTGAAACAGAGAGTTATAGAGGCTGCTAGAATGAGAACAGGACTGAAACAGAGAGGTATAGAGGCTGCTAGAATGAGAACAGGACTGAAACAGAGGTATAGAGGTTGATAGAATGAGAACAGGACTGAAACAGAGAGGTATAGAGGCTGCTAGAATGAGAACAGGACTGAAACAGAGGTATAGAGGCTGATAGAATGAGAACAGGACTGAAACAGAGAGGTATAGAGGCTGCTAGAATGAGAACAGGACTGAAACAGAGAGGTATAGAGGCTGATAGAATGAGAACAGGACTGAAACAGAGAGGTATAGAGGCTGCTAGAATGAGAACAGGACTGAAACAGAGAGTTATAGAGGCTGCTAGAATGAGAACGGGACTGAAACAGAGAGGTATAGAGGCTGCTAGAATGAGAACAGGACTGAAACAGAGAGGTATAGAGGCTGCTAGAATGAGAACAGGACTGAAACAGAGGTATAGAGGCTGATAGAATGAGAACAGGACTGAAACAGAGAGGTATAGAGGCTGCTAGAATGAGAACAGGACTGAAACAGAGAGTTATAGAGGCTGCTAGAATGAGAACGGGACTGAAACAGAGAGGTATAGAGGCTGCTAGAATGAGAAGTGGGACTGAAACAGAGAGGTATAGAGGCTGCTAGAATGCATAATCTGTGTTTTCCAGCAAGAACCTTTCAAAGACATGTCTAGGGGACCTTGACTAAAATATGTCCCCTTAAAATTCTGTTTTAAGGTGGATTTTCCCAATGCACGCACACACACACACACACACACACACACACACACACACACACACACACACACACACACACACACACACACACACACACACACACACACACACACACACACACACACACACACACACACACACACACACACACACACACACACACACACACACACACACACACACACACACACACACACACAGAAAAGGCACCTCCAGTCTAGACGTGCTGCGAAATAGTTGGCCTGCTTTCAGAAAAAACACGCACGCACACACACACACACACACACACACAAGATATCATCAGCGCTCTGCTTCCTCATCACCCCCAAGAAAGCAGTCGACATTTCGATGAAATGTCAACATCTGAGAATGAATCCAGCCTATTAAAAAGGTTACTGGGCTTGAATGGATGAACAATCAAACCAGACGGCTAATTCGCTGACATTTCCCGTTTTTGTTCACAGTATCAATGAAATATGAACAAGGACACAACGGGTGAAGAGATGAAGATAATCCAACACTATGTCATGTAGCACAGAGGTACAGAGACAGTACAGCTTTCATTACCTCTCAGTTGTATCGTTTGTTTTGGTATTATGTGATTTCTTACTTGAATTGACCTATTATCTCAAGCCCCGCCCTCTTGTCTTGATCCTCCAATCACAACTGTGTGATTGCAAAAATACATGGGCTGTCCAAAAAGATTCAAAACAGACGTATATTAGGGCTGCACGATTTTGGGAAATAATCTAATTGCGATTTTATTTGCGATTATAATCAAATAAAAATGTAAGCAGCCCCACAGAGGTTTATTGTAAAATGTTGGGTCTGTTCGGGACACCGAGCCTGAAAATGTTTCTTTTTACCTGGGAATCGATACCGGTACCCAACGGTACCTTTTTTCTGTACTTTACTCTCCCTCTCTGAAGTCTAAACTTCACAACACACAATCTAAAACCCCTTACCTCCCTCTCCCAAACCGTTCCTACAACAATAACAACAACTTGCAAAGGAGATCTTGTATCTCAATGGGACTTCCTGGTTAAGAAAAAAATTAATAAAAAATTGCGTTTTTTTTTGTTTTGCGATTTTCTAATTGCATCATTTCAAATCGCGATTTCGATTTAAAATCGATTAATCGTTCAGCCCTAACGTATATGGTTCTTCAGTGCGAGGGTTCAATTGTGGAGCCGAAATAAAGAATGCCTGTTCAACCTCTTTAGATCACTTCCTGTCATGTTGTGCACCTATTTAACAATATAATGCCATTTCTTCGTATCCACATCATAATCCAATCACATCTCTCTACATTAGGCACAAACCAATTTCAACCAATAATATAATGATTTTTTTATTGAAGTCTAAACCTCGATGTTTGCAACCATCAAATCGAATCCCTCCCAACATTATGTCCCACCAGCCCCCCCGTCCCGTTTCACTGGGAGACGCGGCACCACGACACGGAGGCTGTAGACACTCTTCAGCCCGACGCCAGCGCCTTCACAACCTGCCGCTTCAGCACCACACATGAGGCCCAAGAGTTCCAGAGAGACTCTTCACAGACTCTCCTCTGACTCTCTGACTCTCCTCTGACTCTCTTGACTCTCTGACTCTCCTCTGACTCTCTGACTCTCCTCTGACTCTCTGACTCTCTGGCTCTCCTCTGACTCTCTGACTCTCCTCTGACTCTCTGACTCTCCTCTGACTCTCTGACTCTCCTCTGACTCTCTGACTCTCCTCTGACTCTCTTGACTCACTCTCCTCTGACTCTCTTGACTCTCTGACTCTCCTCTGACTCTCTGACTCTCTGACTCTCCTCTGACTCTCTGACTCTCCTCTGACTCTCTGACTCTCCTCTGACTCTCTGACTCTCTGACTCTCCTCTGACTCTCTGACTCTCCTCTGACTCTCTTGACTCTCTGACTCTCCTCTGACTCTCTGACTCTCTGACTCTCCTCTGACTCTCTGACTCTCCTCTGACTCTCTGACTCTCCTCTGACTCTCTGACTCTCCTCTGACTCTCTGACTCTCCTCTGACTCTCTGACTCTCCTCTGACTCTCTGGCTCTCCTCTGACTCTCTGACTCTCCTCTGACTCTCCTCTGACTCTCTGGCTCTCCTCTGACTCTCTGACTCTCTGGCTCTCCTCTGACTCTCTTGACTCTCCTCTGACTCTCCTCTGACTCTCTGACTCTCTGGCTCTCCTCTGACTCTCTGACTCTCCTCTGACTCTCTGACTCTCCTCTGACTCTCCTCTGACTCTCTTGACTCTCTTGACTCTCCTCTGACTCTCTGACTCTCCTCTGACTCTCCTCTGACTCTCCTCTGACTCTCTGACTCTCCTCTGACTCTCTGACTCTCCTCTGACTCTCCTCTGACTCTCTGACTCTCCTCTGACTCTCCTCTGACTCTCTGGCTCTCCTCTGACTCTCTGACTCTCTTGACTCTCCTCTGACTCTCTGACTCTCCTCTGACTCTCCTCTGACTCTCCTCTGACTCTCTGACTCTCCTCTGACTCTCCTCTGACTCTCTGACTCTCCTCTGACTCTCCTCTGACTCTCTGGCTCTCCTCTGACTCTCTGACTCTCTGGCTCTCCTCTGACTCTCTTGACTCTCCTCTGACTCTCCTCTGACTCTCTGACTCTCTGGCTCTCCTCTGACTCTCTGGCTCTCCTCTGACTCTCTGACTCTCCTCTGACTCTCTGGCTCTCCTCTGACTCTCTGACTCTCTGGCTCTCCTCTGACTCTCTTGACTCTCCTCTGACTCTCCTCTGACTCTCTGGCTCTCCTCTGACTCTCTGGCTCTCCTCTGACTCTCTGACTCTCCTCTGACTCTCTGGCTCTCCTCTGACTCTCTGACTCTCCTCTGACTCTCTGACTCTCCTCTGACTCTCTGACTCTCCTCTGACTCTCTGACTCTCCTCTGACTCTCTGACTCTCCTCTGACTCTCTGACTCTCTGACTCTCCTCTGACTCTCTGGCTCTCCTCTGACTCTCTGACTCTCTGACTCTCCTCTGACTCTCTGACTCTCCTCTGACTCTCTGACTCTCTGACTCTCCTCTGACTCTCTGGCTCTCCTCTGACTCTCTGACTCTCTGGCTCTCCTCTGACTCTCTTGACTCTCCTCTGACTCTCTGGCTCTCCTCTGACTCTCTGACTCTCCTCTGACTCTCTGACTCTCCTCTGACTCTCTGACTCTCTTGACTCTCCTCTGACTCTCTGACTCTCCCGACTCTCTGACTCAGTCTTTGCATGCGTGTCAGACGTCGGGGGAGCATGGAGCAGAATGTAAAGCTCACTGGTCTAACCGGGTACTCTGTGTTTAAACAAAAACACTGAGCAAACAGAGAGCCAACGCCAAGAACACACACACACACACACACACACACATGCAAAACCACCTCTCGTTCTTCGTCATGCAGCGATACCGCCACCAATCCCACACATAGTTATTTCTCTCACCCTCTCCATCTCCATCTCCACACACACACACACTTACAGCCTGAAACACACATCTCTTTGTCTCCTGCTCTATCCAGACGTGTCGACAGTGCTTTGAGCGGACTTTCTGAACCCTCCGTTTGAAATTTTGAATGGAGCCGAGCGGCAGATGTTGAAATAATAGCGGGAGGTCGCAGCTGATTATTTCTAAAGATCATCTGGGTTTTTATTTCTATGCTAATGTGTTTTATAGAGCGAACTGAACAGCCAGGCTGGTGAATCTAACAACTGACCCAACAAACCACACGGCTCCATAAATCCTCAACCAACAGAGAGGGAGAGAGACTAGGGCATGGTGCTAAATCAGCTCAGGGAGGCTATTGTGTGTGTGTGTGTGTGTGTGTGTGTGTGTGAGAGAGAGAGAGTTCTGTCTCATTAGACTCAGCCGATGTCAAGAGGAGACAGGGTCTGATCAGACCAGGGGACAGAGAGTCTCAGGGAGAGAGAGAGAGAGAGAGAGAGAGAGAGAGAGAGAGAGAGAGAGAGAGAGCAGAAGCCAGTGAGACCAGGGTCAGAGAGGAGGATAGGGGCTGTTTTGTCCCAGAGGTTACAGCGTATTAACTGACAGCCAGAGAGGAGGATAGGGCCCAGTCTTGTTGCCGTGGAGACGGGGTCTGGAGGCCACATAGTGACAACTTCAACAGAGTCTCGTTTCCCAAGAATCTGGAGTTGTAGACATTCCAAGCCGTGTACATAAGACCCCAGTCAGGCCAGAGCAGACTACTGACCAGCAGAGACTACTGACAAGCAAACAATTTATTTATTTTTTATTTTATTTTTTAATATATATTTTTTTATGTTGTGGGACTTGTACAGCACTTTGTTCAACTTTGTCAGTCGTCATTTTGAGGCTTTATAAAAGCAGCACAATGAACACAAATCTGTCAGAGCCGAGTCCGACCTCATCTTAAATAACAAACAGCATTGCTTGTTGTAATTAACAGAGAGAGGCAGAGTTGATTTTGCAAAAAGAAATTAAAAGATTTTCATTTAAAAAATATATATATATATATTTTTTTTTACATAATCGAATTTTATTTTCATATTCGAATCCCATGCCCATCCAACGAAGCTTCGAAGTATTTAAGACAGCCCTACTCACAACACAGTTATCTGGGCGAGCAGCTCACAGCCAGCATGTTTACATGGAAAGGGGATTCACACGGAGCACAGTGAGGTTAGGCCTAAAAGAAAAAATGGTTTGTTTCCGGTTGCCGACCGACCCTGCCGATTTAGGTGCGACCCAATTTATTTTATGAGTTTAAAAATATATATATATATATATTACTCTTTTTTTTTACAATAAAGTTTCATAGAAATCTTAGTCAAACCTTTAGTCTTATGGATATTAAACATGCTGGCAGAGTACATGCATCCATGTTGTTGTGAACATTTTTATTAAATAAAGAAATTCCATATCCATAGTCGCCGTGGGAAAGAATAAATGAATAAAAAATTTAAATAAAATAAATTCCCTACCTACCCACGGGCCTTAACTGACAACAACCAACAGGAAACAAACAATATTTTCTCTTTTGCCCCACACTAGGATGTTTCCATGACGCCTCAGGATGCCAGCCTCCTCCTCCCTGCTGCCACCGCGTGCGTCCTGGTCGCCCAGAGGCAGGATGTGAGCTCATCCCTGGCTGCTAGCATCCGGTAAACCAACGTGTGCCAAGCGCACAGTCGGAATATACCGCTCAAGTATCCAGGAAAGAGATGGAACAGTAATGTGGACATCATGTAAACATGTCCGATGAGGGAGAAGGATGAGAGAAAACAAAGGGCCGATTGAGACACAACTAGGACACACACACGCGCACACACACACACACACACACACACACACACACAGACAGTGTGTGTCCCCTGTGTGTGTCCTTCCCGCTGCAGCAGAACGCCTACTCAGCATCCCCTGGTCACGACAAGTCCAGCCACGTGCACGCTCCCCGGGCCCCTCTAATGTCCACGTGCACGCTCACTCCTCCACACAGATGGACCGTGGTCCACACACACACACACACACACGCACCCTCGCCTGGTGCAGCATCACTGTGCTCGAGTGCAGGCCGCTCACCGGACCCTCAGATCTCCAGAGAGACCCTTCAACCCGACAGCGTAAACAACACCGCAGACGGACTAGAATGTACTAAATATGGGCAAACACTGCACTGTGAACTACACACCGTTTAGAATGTTTACGTTTGAAAAGGATCGTGAACGGTTTCAACTCGGCAGTGCGAACGCTCGACGTTTTAAACGGACCCTCTAAACAGACTACGTTTGATTTCCTGTCAGCTGAGACACTCTGCTCCACTGAGATCATTATGCTCCATTTATACCGCTAGGTACTCTTTTATTTTTTTTATTGAACTTAAAGGATGGAAATGCTGTACGATCTCTTATAGTCAAAGGTAGATCGTTCCAGATTAAACAGCCCTGAACTGAGAGGATGGAGGGGAATAGGAGGGGGGGGGGGGCAGAATGCTGACTCATTCCCAGTCCAGTTTACAGGGAGTGCAAACCCTCCAACTGACTTAGGACCAGTTGAGACACAATTGTTTTAAGGAGCACTTGACCTTCGACCCTGTGATTGACAGGGACAGATAACATGACACGGAGGGATTTAGCAGAATAACAATTTAGAGCTGTGAGATCATTAGAAAGTTGAAACAATATCACAAGACTGACAACTGGGGGGACAAAATATTTTAGAAGATAGAATCTCTATTCTCAATTTAAAATAGAATATTTTCCACCCCTAACATTTAGGCCTTCCGTGGAATTTTAGGCATTTAACACACCAATCCAGATCATGCTAGAAGCAACATGTATTGAGAACAATATGATAAAAACATACAATGTAAAACAATACAATAAAAACATACAATGTAAACCAATACAATAAAAACATACAATGTAAAACAATACAATAAAAACATACAATGTAAAATACAATAAAAACATATAATAATATATTAAAAGAAGACCCTACTTCTCATCATGCCTCCACCCCCTTAACTCATTGACTGCCAAAAACGAGTATACTAGTTTTTATGTTTTTATTTTATTATTATGATATTAAACAGTCCCCCCGGACCTTGTGTGTGATGCTGGTAACCCGAGATAATTACAATTGAAATAAACGACGATCGAATCCTGATACGTGGCAGTCTCGCCTACCTTTTGAGAACATGTTTGAGCTCGGAGGGCGGCGCTCGATCAAGCAGCGGCTCTTTGTCTCGCCATGTTCAGTCTATTCGCGCTGACCCAGTTTGTACACAAGACAAGAGCTACTGGACATTATTTGGTTCACATGTCGGATTACTGGATATTTCCATATTTTCCGACATCGTCAGACCTCCGGCCACACTGGGTCTGTTTACATCGCCTCCCCGGAAAAGGAGGCATCGTATGGGGCGAGGGATAGAAAGCAGAAGCGGGGCCGCGGAGCTGGTGACTAGCGACTGGTTTCCTGTGGAGGGTTTTGCATTTTTTTTTGGTTTTGCAGCAAACTGACTCGGCAATGGCGATCGCGTGTAGCGAACTATTGTTGATTATTATTAAGAGGAAAAAAAGGTGATGGTCCATCCATAAGGTGTGTTTTCACCAGACTCAGCATTTCTGGTAAATCATAAAAATAGTAGGCTGTCCCCGACTAAGGATTTAGATGGTTGACTAGGATTGGCAAAAATGTGTCGTTTCTTGGTCGATAAAAAAAAAAAAAAAAAAAAAAAAAAGTATAATATTTTAAATTTTTTTTTATTTTTTTTATTGTCATTCCATTTGGGCGGGGGGGGGTGCTTAATGTCTGAAGGAGTCGACTGAAGGCTTCTTGTCCTCTGCAAAAGCATGCAATTGGTCCACTGATGGATACATGTTGATATTTGTCTAGTCTAGTGTGTTCATTAGATGGGTGAAATCCTCTTTCAGTGCCTCTGTGCCTGTTTTCGTAGGCAGTTAGCCTCTGGTATGTGTGCCATTAGCGTTAGCCACGCTTCTAGGCCTCTTTTCTTTTGGAAAAAATTATAAAAAAAAAGAATAATAAAATATTAATTTTAATTTAATTTTTTTTTATATTCGACTAAGAGGTTGGCCAGTCGACTACGGCTCCTTTCGACCGATTAGTCGACTAATCGATTAATAGGGGTCAGCCCAATACTGAAGTCAAACCGGCCGAGGATGTAATGTCATCTGTTCACCGCGCCAGAGCGCTCCAGAGCCAGAACATTTCACTGAAATGTTCAGCGATGACGACACAGACAGCGAGATTACCGGAGAGCCGGAATGGATGCCAAGTCGAGAAGCTGGTGAGAACACACATCGTGGTTTTGTGAATAGAACAATCTATGTATCAACATGAGGCATTGGCCCTTGACCTGGAAATGTATTTGCGTCGAGCAACAAGCACGAACTGCGCATGCTGCACACAAAACACGCAATATCTGGCTTTCTAGAAAATGACCGTGGATTTTTCTTAAACGGGGCACTCTTTAGCCAGGTGTTGCGCAGGAACGGATGTATGTAGAGTATAAATATAAGCATTTCAAATGAGCCATAGTATGTCTCCATAGAATATATGATGGGTCTACAAACATCGTTAAAATGGTCTGAAACGCTCGCGCCAGATATTAAAGATGGGAAAACAGTAGGGCTGTCTTAAATACGTCGAAGCTTCGTTCGATGGCACAAGCTTCGAACATTAAAAAAAAAATCGAAGTTTATATAAAAAAAAAAAATCTAAATTTTTATTTTATTTTTATTTTTACTTCGGTGTGTGTGTGTGTGTGTGTGTGTGTGTGTGTGTGTGTGTGTGTGTGTGTGTGTGTGTGCATGGGGCCATTGGGTGGGGCCGGGGGACAAATACACTGGAGGAAAGTAACCCAGCTCAGCACTGCCCAAATTATATCATCACTATTGCCTGTTTGAAGGATATCATCCTCAAACACATATACACCACCTACACGCCTATTCTCAGTCCTTGCCCCACAATGGTGGAATGAACTACCCAGTTAGGACAGCCGAATCCCATCCAATCTTTCGCCGTCGACTAAAGACGCACTTCTTCAACCATTATCTGAAATAAAATTTAAAAAATAAAATAAAAAAAATCTAACCCTAACTAACCTTACTGTCATGCACTTGTCCTAATAAACTAACCTACACTGTAACACGCAACACTTTGA
This sequence comes from Notolepis coatsorum, assembly GCF_963971535.1. NCBI lineage: Eukaryota > Metazoa > Chordata > Actinopteri > Aulopiformes > Paralepididae > Notolepis > Notolepis coatsorum. Next base: position 11,007,444 of record NC_140183.1, on the reverse strand, counting down.
TGAATATTGTTACTCAGCTGATAGAGTTGTATCCTTCCTGATGACCTGTCGTACAGAACTTGTAAGTCGCTTCGCTTTGGATAAAAGCGTCAGCTAAATGACTAAATGTAAATGTGAATGTAAATGCCTTGTAGAATTCCACACATAAGAAAGAAAGATACTGGGATGAATAAACAAAATAGGAAATAAAATGTAGAAATGCATGCAATACATAAATAAATATGAATCTCCATATATGAAATAGAACATTTAGATAAGGTGCTACTGAGATGTTTTGGTGAGTTCTTTGTTTTTTTGTGGAAGTAGCCCTTCTTAAAAATGCATGAACATTCACTGATAATTGGTCTGTAGTGGAGTCTACAAGGTCTACATTGCCGGACCATGTAGAATCCGGACCTTGTAGACTGACATAATTCTGTGCATAGTTTAGTCTACACAGGCCATATTTCAAATAATCAAAATCTTACTTCATTCATCTTAAACATTCTTGATTTGGGGGATTGGTAGTTCCCATGAAATCTGAAGTTGTTCAAACGACAACAGCGATCCACCTTGAATTAAATCACACAGCCGAGTGAAACCTTGTTGGATGCGTCACAGTCACGAAAGGGGCTACTTAATTCATTAATCCAATCCACTTTATTTATAGAGCACATTTAAAAAAAAACAAAGTTTACCAAAGTGCTGTACAAGTCCCACAACATAAGATAAAAAAAATAAAAAAAATAAAAAAAAATTATAAAAAAATTAAATTAAAAAATTAAAATCGAAGCTCGGCCCCGAAGCTTCGATTGCCAAAAAAAAATCGAAGGTCAGCCCTAGAAAACAGCGTGGCAGTCAATGAGTTAAGGGTATCCTACTAAAAGTGGGAACAGGATCGACTAGCTAGCAAGAGACTGAGAGCAGGTAAACAGCACCCTGTCAACAGTCTGAGAAGAAGAAGCTTCTAATAGTCTAACGGTCGTCTAGGATGAATAAGGACAAGAAAGAAGAAACCGTTTTTTATTCTTTCCATTTTTGGAGCAAGGTCAAATTCTACAAGATCAAGAGCAAGTAGAGGAGAGAGGGAGGGAGGAAAAGAGGGGGGGAGCGAAGGAGAGAGGGAAGGAGAGAGGGTAGGAGAGGGAGGGAAGGAGAGGGAGGGAGGGAAGGAGAGGGAGGGAGGAGGACAGAGGGAAGGAGAGGGAGGGAGGGAGGAGAGAGGGAAGGAGAGGGAGGGAAGGAGGGAGGGAGGAGAGAGGGAAGGAGAGGGAGGGAGGGAGGGAGGGAGGAGAGAGGGAAGGAGAGGGAGGGAAGGAGGGAGGGAGAGGGAGGGAGGAGGAGAGAGGGAAGGAGAGGGAGGGAGGGAGGAGAGAGGGAAGGAGAGGGAGGGAAGGAGGGAGGGAGGAGAGAGGGAAGGAGAGGGAGAGGGAAGGAGAGGGAGGGAAGGAGGGAGGGAGGAGAGAGGGAAGGAGAGAGGGAAGGAGAGAGGGAAGGAGAGGGATGGAAGGAGGGAGGGAGGAGAGAGGGAAGGAGAGGGAAGGAGGGAGGGAGGAGAGAGGGAAGGAGAGGGAGGGAAGGAGGGAGGGAGGAGAGAGGGAAGAGAGAGGGAAGGAGAGGGAGGGAAGGAGAGAGGGAAGGAGAGGGAGGGAAGGAGAAAGGGAAGGAAGGAGAGGGAGGGAAGGAGAGAGAGAAGGAGAGACGGAATGAGAGGGAGGGAGGAGAATTTAATCTAGTAGGAAAGTAACTTTTACTTGGGAACAGACTAGATATCACTCGGTCAAAGAGACACACTACAGTCTACTCCCCCCCCCCCCCCCCCCCCCCGAGTGCCAAGTATCAAGTATGTACTTTCTAAGCCAGCACCATTAAACACGCCTATAAAATTAAAGCCCCTCCCACCCTCCCTGCAGCCACACCCACTTCCACTGAGGGGAGAAAGGCTGGATTAAACCACACCCCACCCTCCCTGCAGTAGGGCTGCAACGATTAGTCGACATAATCGACGACGTCGATTATAAAAAATCGTCGACGAGAAATTGTTGCGTCGATTAGTCATAAAAAAAAAAAAAAAAGCATTTTTTTTTTTTTTTGTGCACTACCTATCTTTGTGAGAGTGGCTTCTCAGGGTTCCAGACAACATCATAACATGATGATCCCATAGC